>NC_086450.1:316846643-317154698 GCF_028390025.1 Pseudophryne corroboree | reverse complement strand
GTTTATATAACTTAAGAGGTTGAACCAAAAGGAAAGTCGGGTACTCGTCAAGGGACACACGTGTAAGTGACATATACGGTGGCTAGGGAGGCATCCTTGGTTAAATAATATTTGAGCATTAGAGTATAGCGGACCATAAGGTAACAGACCAGGAGGTCATAAGGTAACAGACCAGGAGGTCATAAGGTAACAGACCAGGAGGTCATTAACAGACGGTAACAGACCAGGAGGTCATAAGGTAACAGGTAAAATAGACAAAGAGGTCCGCTATAAAGGTACAAGAGGCACAACGCCTGGGGTGTTGGTGCAGAACCCATATAGGCCATAAGCTCTTGCTGAAGGAATCGCGGCCGGAAACATCGATTCCATTGATCTTTCAGTACATGACAAGTAGTGCTTATGTACTGAACGATTGGACCGCACGTAATTGTGTGCAGTAGTTAGTAATCTGACCTAATACCATTAGAGTAAAGTGGTCACAAACGCTATCTGTACATTCTGACGTGATTTGTGTAATTTTTTATTTTTAAAGGGAAGTTCGCTGGTCACTCAGGAACTATCTAACAACCCCAACTTTACTGGAAAGAGTAAGTGTCCTTCGGGTAACCCTCATATGTTCCAGTAAACAGAAGGTTCACAGGGGCCCTGGGTTGGGTACAGCAGCTCTGGTTACAGTTATTGCAGTACTGGCCAACGTGGGCGAGAAGTAAGTGGGGTACTTGGTAAACCGCCACCGCCGGCCTGCCCAGGACATCTTGGTTTGTTTGTAAGGGTTCGCTGAAAACCTTGAGATAAAGATCCAAGGAGGAATAAGCAACACCTGCAGAATTATGGGGGCCAGTTGTTCAGGTAGGGGGCGATCAACCTCGGTTCGGGTTGATTCAGAGAACCGACCCGTTGGGTCGGCAAGGTACATCATGTGTGAAAAATACGGAAGTCACACAGAATCTTTATGTGATGAATGGGAGAGAATGACTGTACAAGACAGGGACAAATTCCCAAGAATAGGTAGCTTCAGTCCAGACGTGTTACAAAATTTAAGGAGGAGGATATGTCTCATTGAACCAACAAAGAGACGAAGTAAACATTATGATTATGTGCAGTTAGGGCAACAGGAAGGTGAATTACAAAGAGAGTCAATTGACTTTTCTGAATCTTATCTTGAGAGGAGAGACATGGCATCGGGGAGGATTATGGTTGCGGAGAAAAGCACAAGGTTGAACAATAAAAACGCTCTTAGCAACTGTAGTATAGATTATAAGAATAAGTGTAATAACTGTAACAATGATTATTGTAATACTGTTGAATGTACAACTATTAACCTATGCAAGTTGCACCCCATGTCAAACTTCCCTCAGGAATACAAACAAGAAAGTGAGCCCAGAACGATGTCAGCACCTCTTCCAGCAACCATCACAAAAGCCATCCAGGTGGACGCGACCAAATTGGTAAAGGCAATAATCGAACCCCCTAACGGAGGGTCAGGTGAGGTCGTGTCCACAGGTACGTACAATGTTTCATATCACGCACAAACAAATGTACCCCATATTGTAAGACCAAAACAAGGTGATGTGATTGAGTTTAGTCCTGTCAGGGTGATCACAGTCCCCAATGGGAAGACTGATGATCAGGGAACCATTCCCGTCAAGGACAGTGCAATGCGCCATCCCTGGTCCCGGACAGAATTGAGATCAATCATGTCTGATTACCCAGATCCTAGGAAAGATCTAACTGTATGATCAAAGATTCACAGAAGGTATATCAACTCCCTAGACAACGACATAATCATGGTATCCAAGGAATCAGGTAGGTACAGGGAAAGCGGTTGATGGTGATGAGCATCCAAGCGTTTGAGGAGGCATCAAATCAACCAAAACCCCAGGCCATTGGCACATGGAGGAACTTAAGGATTTGTGATCTGTGCAAAAGAGAAGGGCATTATGCTAGCAACTGTAATAACCCACATAAAGTTAGACCCCCTAGACCAAGAAATGAGCAAAATTACAATACACACCATTATAATCAGGGATCACATAGGCAGGAAAGGTGATTATTAGGAATGGAGGCAAGCCTGAGGTAACGGTTAATAAAGTGGGAGGTCATTCACTGAAGACACAGGAATGACCAGGTGAAAAGTTGTAAATGTATTTGTGAAAAAATAAGAATTTACTTACCGATAATTCTATTTCTCGGAGTCCGTAGTGGATGCTGGGGTTCCTGAAAGGACCATGGGGAATAGCGGCTCCGCAGGAGACAGGGCACAAAAAAGTAAAGCTTTACTAGGTCAGGTGGTGTGCACTGGCTCCTCCCCCTATGACCCTCCTCCAGACTCCAGTTAGGTACTGTGCCCGGACGAGCATACACAATAAGGGAGGCATTTTGAATCCCGGGTAAGACTCATACCAGCCACACCAATCACACCGTACAACTTGTGATCTAAACCCAGTTAACAGTATGACAACAGAAAGGGCCTCTTAAAGATGGCTCCTTAACAATAACCCGAATTAGTTAACAATAACTATGTACAAGTATTGCAGATAATCCGCACTTGGGATGGGCGCCCAGCATCCACTACGGACTCCGAGAAATAGAATTATCGGTAAGTAAATTCTTATTTTCTCTATCGTCCTAAGTGGATGCTGGGGTTCCTGAAAGGACCATGGGGATTATACCAAAGCTCCCAAACGGGCGGGAGAGTGCGGATGACTCTGCAGCACCGAATGAGAGAACTCCAGGTCCTCCTTTGCCAGGGTATCAAATTTGTAAAATTTTACAAACGTGTTCTCCCCCGACCACGTAGCTGCTCGGCAGAGTTGTAATGCCGAGACCCCTCGGGCAGCCGCCCAAGATGAGCCCACCTTCCTTGTGGAGTGGGCTTTTACAGTTTTAGGCTGTGGCAGGCCTGCCACAGAATGTGCAAGTTGAATTGTGTTACAAATCCAACGAGCAATCGACTGCTTAGAAGCAGGTGCGCCCAACTTGTTGGGTGCATACAATATAAACAGCGAGTCAGATTTTCTGACTCCAGCCGTCCTTGCAATGTATATTTTTAAGGCTCTGACAACGTCCAACAACTTGGAGTCCTCCAAGTCGCTAGTGGCCGCAGGCACCACAATAGGTTGGTTCAGATGAAATGCTGATACCACTTTAGGGAGAAAATGCGGACGAGTCCGCAGTTCTGCCCTATCCGAATGGAAGATTAGATAAGGACTTTTATAAGATAAAGCCGCCAATTCAGATACTCTCCTGGCAGAGGCCAGGGCTAGTAACATAGTCACTTTCAATGTGAGATATTTCAAATCCACCTTTTTCAATGGTTCAAACCAATGGGATTTGAGGAAATCTAAAACTACATTTAGATCCCACGGTGCCACCGGAGGCACCACAGGAGGCTGTATATGCAGTACTCCCTTGACAAAAGTCTGGACCTCAGGGACAGAGGCCAATTCTTTTTGGAAGAATATTGACAGGGCCGAAATTTGAACCTTAATGGATCCCAATTTGAGACCCATAGATAATCCTGATTGCAGGAAATGTAGGAAACGACCCAGTTGGAATTCCTCCGTCGGAACCCTCCGATCCTCGCACCACGCTACATATTTTCGCCAAATGCGGTGATAATGTTTCACGGTGACTTCCTTCCGTGCCTTAATCAAGGTAGGAATGACTTCTTCTGGAATGCCTTTCCCTTTTAGGATCTGGCGTTCAACCGCCATGCCGTCAAACGCAGCCGCGGTAAGTCTTGAAAAAGACAGGGACCCTGCTGTAGCAGGTCCCTTCTCAGAGGTAGAGGCCACGGTTCGTCCGTGAGCATCTCTTGAAGTTCCGGATACCAAGTCCTTCTCGGCCAATCCGGAACCACTAGTATTGTTCTTACTCTTCCTTGCCGTATGATCTTCAATACCTTTGGTATGAGCGGCAGAGGAGGAAACACATACACTGACTGGTACACCCAAGGAGTTACCAGTGCGTCCACAGCTATTGCCTGTGGATCTCTTGACCTGGCGCAATATTTGTCCAGTTTCTTGTTGAGGCGAGACGCCATCATGTCTACAATTGGTCTTTCCCAACGGTCTATTAACATGTTGAAGACTTCTGGATGTAGACCCCACTCTCCCGGATGAAGATCGTGTCTGCTGAGGAAGTCTGCTTCCCAGTTGTCCACGCCCGGGATGAACACTGCTGACAGTGCTATCACGTGATTCTCCGCCCAGCGAAGAATCTTGGCAGCTTCTGCCATTGCACTCCTGCTTCTTGTGCCGCCCTGCCTGTTTACATGGGCGACCGCCGTGATGTTGTCCGACTGAATCAACACCGGCTTTCCTTGCAGGAGAAGTTCCGCCTGGCTTAGAGCATTGTAGATTGCTCTTAGTTCCAGAATGTTTATGTGAAGAGACTTTTCCAGACTCGTCCATACTCCCTGGAAGTTTCTTCCTTGTGTGACTGCTCCCCAGCCTCTCAGGCTGGCGTCCGTGGTCACCAGGATCCAATCCTGAATGCCGAATCTGCGGCCTTCTAATAGGTGAGCCTTCTGCAACCACCACAGAAGTGACACCCTTGTCTTTGGTGACAGGGTTATTCGCAGGTGCATCTGCAGATGCGACCCTGACCATTTGTCCAACAGATCCCTTTGGAATATTCTTGCATGGAATCTGCCGAATGGAATTGCTTCGTAAGAAGCCACCATTTTTCCCAGGACTCTTGTGCATTGATGTACTGACACTTTTCCTGGTTTTAGGAGGTTCCTGACCAGATCGGATAACTCCTTGGCTTTTTCCTCTGGAAGGAAAACCTTTTTCTGAACCGTGTCCAGAATCATTCCTAGGAACAGCAGACGAGTTGTCGGGATTAAATGGGATTTTGGAATATTCAGAATCCACCCGTGTTGTCTTAGCACCTCTTGAGATAGTGCTAAAGTTGTCTCCAGCTGTTCTCTGGACCTTGCCCTTATTAGGAGATCGTCCAAGTATGGGATAACTAATACGCCTTTTCTTCGAAGAAGAATCATCATCTCGGCCATTACCTTGGTAAAGACCCGAGGCGCCGTGGACAATCCGAACGGCAGCGTCTGAAACTGATAGTGACAGTTTTGAACAATGAACCTGAGGTACCCCTGGTGTGCGGGGTAAATCGGAACGTGTAGATACGCATCCTTGATGTCCAAGGATACCATAAAGTCCCCTTCTTCCAGGTTCGCTATCACTGCTCTGAGTGACTCCATCTTGAACTTGAACTTTTTTATGTAGAGGTTCAAGGACTTCAGATTTAGAATAGGCCTTACCGAGCCATCCGGCTTCGGTACCACAAATAGAGTGGAATAATACCCCTTTCCTTGTTGTAATAGGGGTACTTTGACTATCACCTGCTGAGCGTACAGCTTGTGAATGGCTTCCAACACCCTCTCCCTTTCGGAAGAGACGGTTGGTAAGGCAGACTTCAGGAAACGATGAGGAGGATCCGTCTCTAATTCCAACCTGTACCCCTGAGATATTATCTGCAGGATCCAGGGGTCTACCTGCGAGTGAGCCCACTGCGCGCTGTAATTTTTGAGACGGCCCCCCACTGTCCCCGAGTCCGCTTGAGAGGCCCCAGCGTCATGCTGAGGTTTTTGCAGGAGCCGGGGAGGGCTTCTGTTCCTGGGAAGGAGCTGCCTGTTGGTGTCTCTTCCCTCTTCCTCTGCCTCGTGGCAGGTACGACAAGCCCTTTGCTCTCTTATTTTTGTAGGAGCGAAAAGGCTGCGGTTGAAAGGTCGGTGCCTTTCTCTGTTGGGGAGTGACTTGAGGTAAAAAAGTGGATTTCCCGGCAGTAGCCGTGGCCACCAAGTCTGATAGACCAACTCCAAATAACTCCTCCCCTTTATACGGCAAAACCTCCATGTGACGTTTTGAATCCGCATCGCCTGTCCACTGTCGTGTCCATAAGGCTCTTCTGGCTGAAATGGACATAGCACTCACCCGAGATGCCAGTGTGCAAATATCCCTCTGTGCATCACGCATATAGATAAATGCATCCTTTATTTGTTCTAACGACAGTAAAACATTGTCCCTATCTAGGGTATCAATATTTTCAATCAGGGATTCTGACCAAACTACTCCAGCACTGCACATCCAGGCAGTTGCTATAGCTGGTCGTAGTATAACACCTGCATGTGTGTATATATTCTTTTGAATAACTTCCATCTTTCTATCTGATGGATCCTTAAGTGCGGCCGTCTCAGGAGAGGGTAACGCCACTTGTTTGGATAAGCGTGTGAGCGCCTTGTCCACCTTAGGGGGTGTTTCCCAGCGCGCCCTAACCTCTGGCGGGAAAGGGTATAATGCCAATAACTTTTTTGAAATTATCAACTTTTTATCAGGAGCAACCCACGCTTCATCACACACGTCATTTAATTCTTCTGATTCAGGAAAAACTGTTTGTAGTTTTTTCACACCATACATAATACCCTGTTTTACGGTATCTGTAGTATCAGCTAAATGTAACGTCTCCTTCATTGCCAAAATCATATAACGTGTGGCCCTACTGGAAAATACGTTTGAATTTCTACCGTCGTCACTGGAATCAGTGCCCGTGTCTGGGTCTGTGTCGACCGACTAAGGCAAAGGGCGTTTTACAGCCCCTGACGGTGTTTGAGGCGCCTGGACAGGCATTAATTGATTGTCCGGCCGCCTCATGTCCTCAACTGACTGTTTAAGGGAAGATAAACCATCACGTAATTCCACAAATAAAGGCATCCATTCTGGTGTCGACCCCCTGGGGGGTGACATCTGCATATTTGGCAATTGCTCCGCCTCCACACCAATATCGTCCTCATACATGTCGACACCACGTACCGACACACACCGCAAACTCACAGGGAATGCTCTAATGAAGACAGGACCCACTAGCCCTTTTGGGGAGACAGAGGGAGAGTCTGCCAGCACACACCACAAAGCGCTATATATACAAGGGATATCCTTATATTAAGTGCTCCCTTATAGCTGCTTTAATATATATATATATAGCCATTAATGTGCCCCCCCTCTCTGTTTTACCCTGTTTCTGTTGCAGGGGAGAGACCTGGGAGCCGTTCTGACCAGCGGAGCTGTGACAGAAAATGGCGCCGTGTGCTGAGGAGATAGGCCCCGCCCCTTTTTCGGCGGGTTCTTCTCCCGCTATTTTTCCAGTCAGGCAGGGGTTAAATATCTCCATATAGCCCCTATGGGCTATATGTGAGGTATTTTTAGCCTTGTATAAGGTTTATATTTGCCTCTCAGAGCGCCCCCCCCCAGCGCTCTGCACCCTCAGTGACTGCCCAGTGAAGTGTGCTGAGAGGAAAATGGCGCACAGCTGCAGTGCTGTGCGCTACCTTATGAAGACTGAGGAGTCTTCAGCCGCCGGTTTCCGGACCTCTTCACGCTTCAGCATCTGCAAGGGGGTCGGCGGCGCGGCTCCGGGACCGGACTCCACGGCTGGGCCTGTGTTCGATCCCTCTGGAGCTAATGGTGTCCAGTAGCCAAGCAGCAAATCCACTCTGCATGCAGGTGAGTTTACTACTTTCCCCCTAAGTCCCACGTTGCAGTGATCCTGTTGCCAGCAGGACTCACTGTAAAGAAAAAAACCTAAACTAAACTTTCTCTAAGCAGCTCTTTAGGAGAGCCACCTAGATTGCACCCTTCTCGTTCGGGCACAAAATCTAACTGGAGTCTGGAGGAGGGTCATAGGGGGAGGAGCCAGTGCACACCACCTGACCTAGTAAAGCTTTACTTTTTTGTGCCCTGTCTCCTGCGGAGCCGCTATTCCCCATGGTCCTTTCAGGAACCCCAGCATCCACTTAGGACGATAGAGAAATGTTTTTTTCTCTCTCTCTCTCTATCCCCATCTCTGACTATTATTGGTAAGAATTCACACATTGCATATCCACTTGGTCCTTGCAGAAGTCTACCAAACCCCAGCATGACCTATCCGCCACAATGTATTTCTGGCCAGATACAGACAGTGGAGTAATGCAGGTGCTGGTGGGGAGGGACTGCTCAAGGAGACCATTAGACACATAGATATGACAGCCTAATAAGTCTGACAATGTTTTTTCTAATGCTAACAAGGTTTTCTCAATGTTGACAATGTTTAAAAATGTTTTGTTTCTCTTTTCTTATTGATGGTTATTGTCGAGTTAAGTAATGTATATATGCACATGAATTGTTCTCTATCTCTTTTGTTTCTTTTTGTGCTTTCTCTCTCTTCTCACTCATGTTTCCATGGTTTAAAGATGGTATGTCACCCCTCAGTTGGACCAATGGTAATGCCAGATTTTTGCTCCTTACAGAAAGATCGTCGGTTGGGAAGGAATATTGCATCACCAGAATGTTCGTTTGGAAGACTGAGAGACAGCACCTTTGAGAAGACAGCAGAACAAGAACAACAAGACGAGAGAACTTATTATCGTAACAAGTTCTCTCCCCCTCAAACTGTTTTCTTATACCCCCTTTACAAATTTCTTCTTTTCTCCTCCTGTAAGATGGACTTGCCCCAAGAGACTGCAATATGGATTTTCCCGTTAACCAGGATGTTGACCAGAGCAGTCTGTTTCGGTGAGAGTACCAGTGAGGTCGAGAAAGGATCCAGAAAGGTTCTAATGACTGAGACGGAGGTGTAAATTTCCAATAGCAACCCAATCACCAAGCAAAGGCGAGTACCGGGCACGATCTAACAACCATGTTATCTGTAAACATTTTCTTTGAAGGATTGTTAGCTCAAAAAGAAAATTGTATCTGTAGGCTCTGTGATAATCTGGTTGAAAATGGATGCATAAAGAAATGCCAATCCAGTTTTAATATCCATATGGACCGGCATCCATTGAGTGACTATCACTCTTTAGTGGGTAATGTGTTAAACCAAACAGATTGTTGGGTATGCTCTCAAGTACCTCAGGGTCATAGCAAATCAGGGCTAGTACCGTTTCCTTTAACGTTAGGGGAGGTACTTGAGCTAAGTGGTGGGAGACCGGTGGACCGGAGATTTAACATCTCCAGCCCTCCTAGTTTGAAGCTCCACCAATACCATGTGGATAGGTCCCTCTTATGTTTTAATATCTCCAACCCCCGTAAGCCGGGAAATTGGGAAGTGTCATGGAGCAACCTTACCATGACCTTTTCACATAGAGCAGATAGAATGCCTACAGATACAGAGCTGGTACGCCACATAGCCAGTAGAGGAAAATCTTTCCGGTATCGATATACCTTAGGAAATAGGATTACTAGAGTTGGAGAGGTATCACCAGGATACTGTGCACATATCGTACAAACTGATACGTGCATTAAGCAGATGGAAGAATTAGGGTCAGGAGATTTCACCTGGAAGGTTTGTAACATGGTAATGTCCTTCTCCGTCCCATATGTTCTCCCCGATGACGCATATTTCATATGCGGGAGAAAGGCGTACAAGTGGCTTGCCCCAAACTCTGAAGGATTGTGTTATATTGGAAAAGTATTGCCTGAAGTGATGACTGTAACACATGACAAAATGAAAGACATACACCGTGGTGCCCAAGCTCCTTATACTCACACTCATTACGAGCACCGAGTTAAAAGACAACTGTCAGAAAGGTTAGAGCATCCGGCCTCTGATCTTATCCATGAATCCACCGGGATTCAGGTCCTGGTAGCGTTAGATTTCACTCGCACCGCTCGAGGAGTGATGAATTATAGATACATTTCCGCACTCGCCAATTTGTTAGATAATATCACTGAAATGTATGATGACACGTTTAGATACACTGGAAGAGAACTTCAAGCTTATAAAACAGAACTAGTTCAGCATAGGATGGTTCTTAATTATCTTACAGCAGTAACAGGCGGATATTGTGTTACATTGGCAACACAGTACGGCATAAAGTGTTGCACTTATATCACGAATAGCACCGAGGATCCGGTAGAGGTCATAGACCAAAAGATGGACGATATTCTGCAATTAAAGTGGGAATTTCGTCGAAAACACAATCTCACCCTTGCTGCTGTAGGTAATGAGCTGACTGGTTGGGTGTCATGGTTGAACCCGCGAAATTGGTTCTCCGGTTTAGGAGACTGGGCTCAAGGAGTCATAATGGATGTTGGAAAGTTTCTACTATGTATCTTGGGTGTCGTTATATCGATTGGATTGATATTTAGATGCGGGCAGGCTTTAATGAGGTGCAAACAAAGTACAAAAGTGATGAGCCTGAGGAGTGAGGAAACTGTAATTAACCTGGATTTGATTTATGACCCAATGATAGAAACCCGAATGTGATGAAAATGCGATTATACGGTCCGTTTCTTTCACCTGTTTTTCTGCTTCTCTCCAAGATACAAAGACCCCCTTGGACGAGGAAGTTGACGAGACGCTATACAGACAACAGACAAGCACCAAAGATGAAGTTTTGACCACTTGAGAAATGGACACTTGATGAACTTTGCCATGGATCCCCAGTTTCCCTAGTACATTTAAACTCACGCTAGCCCAACATTTTTTTGTAAATCCGATGGCTCTGACAAAGCTATTTGCTCATGCCCAAGGAGCAATACAGCGCAAAGAAGACGACTCTCAACAGATACCGAACACAACTTCGACGACAGATGTACATTTCCCTGACATAGAATATCATTGCATTTTCCATAAGTGTTCTTTATCTTCATCTCTACAACCCTCAGGTAATGACACACATAGACGATAGGGAATACAGGCACAGATATCAGCAACCACATACCTCCCCCATTCATGTATCATCAACTAAAATGTGCTCCCCATTTTGTTCAAAATCCGAAAAGAGCTCGGTAAAGTTTGACAGCCCATCCACAGACCTGTACCACAGGATAAGAAGGAATTCAAATGTATACTTCGCAATACCTCGAAGCTTGATTTACAACACGTACGGCACGATGATACATGACCCTCCAAACATGGACTCATACACACATGCTTCTGCTATCACACTAGGTCATACCCTCTTCACACCTACTCCTCTCTCCTCCCTCACCCAACCATGGAAATGAATTAACCCCTGACATATATTTTTCTCCTTTTTAAATGTTTTAGAAGGTGGCAGTTATTATTGACTGCCAAAGGGTGGACTGTCAAAGTCAGAAAAAATATCCCCATGCACGTTGCCATATTTGCACCGCACACTGGTCCGTGCTGCGCATGCGTATGCTCTCCCGTGAAGGCGCATACCCGCAATAGCGTGCACTCGCAGGCGCGGTATGCGTATTTACGGTAGAGTTTATGTAGTCGTAGCGTGCGACTCATTCGTTACATATTTTCACAATTAATGTAGTTTATAGATCATGATCCCTTTGATAGTTTCTGAAAGTTTGGTTAATATAGAAGGTCCCTGTTTAAAGTAATCCCTCTTTGTATTGTACGAAGGGTCTAACAGGAATCATACAGCAGTGTTTGGTACCCATCGGAAGAGTATTTAATTAGCAATATTCCGGTGTTGGTTTGGAGCGTATTAATCGCTCGTGCGAATAGTTATGGACATAAGAAGTTTATGTCCATTTCTACTATTTACTCATACTCAGGTATGCGGCGGGAAACTTAGTTCCCCACCCACCTGAGCTGTTTGAAATCGTCACAGCCCACCTGTATGAATCAACCTATGACCTTTTGTTGTGATACAGGGTCGAATTCCTTCATCCAATGGACAATGGGATTGTAGGGACTATGAGATTGCATTGTGTGTGGGGCATAAATAGGCAGGCCGACCACATCCAGCTCTCACTCTTCAACGGTTCTCATTGCTGAAAATCGGGTGCTGGATGTCCAGGCGCATGCGATCGTTTACCCTGTGCGTAAGTTTCTCTCCGTAATCATTGTCTTACTGTGAGCCAATTTCTCTCATCTCTCTCCGTCTCTCTCTCTCTCTCTCTTTCCCTTCTCTTTCTCTCGTATCTCCCCTAGACTAGTATTGTATTGTATTAGATAGTATTGTATTTTGGTTAGGAAGTCTTTGTTATATTGTAGTGTATCATTTGTACTGTTATCCCCTTTTTACAAGTATACTAGATATAATACAGTTAATAGGCTTTGGACCCTAAACCAGTATCTGTGTATTTCCTATAGTGTTAAGTGTTCACTTGAGCGTCGGTGACGCTCAAGCAGCTTTGTAGTTAGTCAGGTTACACAAGGTTGCACTTACACCCTGTATTCACATTAAGGTATTCCGTGTATTTCATTGGTATAAGGTTTAGACATAAAGGTATAGCGTTGTGAGCGTCTGCGCCGCTGGTGATCTCCTCGTGGTCTCGAGCGTCCGCTACGCCATAGCGAATCATTACTCTAGTCATAGCCAATAACGTGTCCTGTGATCACTGGGCCGTGAGCGAACGTGACGCTTGAGCGTCTCGCCTACGGCTGAGCGATCGTTACGCAACTAGCGTACCATTACGGTACTTCTTAAGCAAACAGCGTACAGTGTTCTTAGACTTCATAAAGGGTTGTTTATACGACAAGGGAATTTAGCATTGTCAATGCTGTGTAAAAACCCATCTATTTATTAGAGCTTCCACCTAAACTACCCACATTACTGCACCCATTCCTATCTTCACTCAGAGGCATACCCACTCCTCTTGTCTCAGCTGTGCCCTCTTCCAGCCTGCCATGGGCAGGGCCCTCCTACCCTTTTATTTTGCACAATTTAATATTCTTGATTTTTTTTTTTTTTACAAAATACATATCATGTTAGACAAGAGGAAAGTAAATAAACTGAAGTGAAAAACAAAAAATAGTATAGAGGGCTGCAAATCTGTGTCAATTCCCCATAGGAAAGAGGAACTGGGGATATTCATCCACCACAAGATGGAGCACAGATCACCAGTAACTAGTAACAGTAACTTTTTATTGACTTTTTTTTTTTAAAGAATGAGTAAAAAAACAACTCATTACTCAAGCATCCGGGAGGACGCCCAGCACAGCGAAGAAGTAATATGTTAAGTGTAGCCCTCTGTCTGCGCGGCTTAGCTGCGTAGGCAGATGGCTTCCAGCCATCTTTTTGATTTCTGCGGCTGCATGTGACATCACGCAGCCACAGCGACCTGCCCTTCCAATGGTGCGGACATGCCCCTGTTGTCTGGACCGCACCCCTAAAATGGAGCATCGACACCTACAAAACGCTGCATCGACACCTCTTTCCCGCCTCGTCCAGGGTCAAAAGGTCGACATGACAATGGTTGACAAATATGGTCGACATATTTTTGGTGGGGTTTTTTTTCCATTTTTTTCAACTTTTTCAAACTTTGCCATCCACGTGGACTATGACTGAGAATAGTAACCTGTGCTGAGTGCAGTGGTAGCAGAGTGAGGCACCTTGCCAGAAACATGGTTAGCGAAGCAAACCATGCGAGGGGACGTGGTAGACTAATGGAGCTTGCTTGTGGCAGAAAAGTGACAAAACACCCGAAAATACAAAAAAAAATGTGGCTACCTTTTTTTGTGTCACCATTTCCATGTCAACCTTTCGACTGTGGCGACCTTTTGACCCTGGTGAACTTTTGACCCTGTCGACCCAATGCATGTCTACCATTAGTAGTAAACCTATTGACTGTAGACCTTTTTAGTGTAGATCTTATAATCCACCCCCTAATAATCAGGGCATGAGGTTTTGTTTTTAGGTATAGAAACCTAAAATAGGAATTTGGTATTCATCAATAAATCAGTTTCTCTGATTCCACAGGGGACACTGGAGATACATTACACTGGGGTATAGACGGTGGCTACAGGGAGCTGGGCACTTTAAGAAATTCAGAAGTGTGAAGGCTCCTCCCCCTCTATGCCCCATCAGACCCCTCAATTAAGAATGAGCCAAGAGGAGACTGAAACAGAAGTAAAAGTAAGAAACAGAGTAAGAACAGAGGAGAACCCACAACAAGAAAGCAACAGCAAACAACCACGCAGGTGACCCCTTTGGAGATCATGGTATATCCATCCCCTGCCAGGTAAGTATGCTGCATATCCCCCCATATGCCCGCTCTCCGTTGTAGTAAGAATGGGAGCCATCCTCCCTTTTTTCAATATAGGTGCACTGTCTATATGTCGGGACCTCCCGGTTCTCGGTCGGGACCCGCTCCCTGTGGTTTCCCGCCGCCCGCTCTTGTTGTAAAGGGCTTGCTGCAGGCAGCGTGGGACCATGCTAGCACTGAGCCACGCTGTTTTATCACCCTGAGAGAGCTTGTTGTGGGCAGTGTGACGACACAGCCGACACGCGGTTACTTTCCTAGCCCTGGTCCTACCCATGGACTCCACTATTTGCCAATCAGTATTTCATTATATGCAAGCCAATATTGTATTGTATTGTGTCATTATTATATTGTACAGTTATGTTTTATCTGTTATATTTGGAATATGTAGTTTATTTGGTTATACTGTGTTCAATATAATTGTTAACGGAATAAGGGGGACATTTACTAAGCAGTGAAAAGAGCGGAGAAGTGAGTCAGTGGAGAAGTTGCTCATGGCAACCAATCAGCACTGAAGTAACATCTATAATTTGCATACTATAAAATGATACAGAGCTGCTGATTGGTTGATGTGGCAATTTCTCCACTGGCTCACTTCTCCGCTCTTATCACTGCTTAGTAAATGTTCCCCTATGTCTAGGCCAGAGTGTTATTTAATATAGTTAAATATACCCATTGTTCTAAGACCCCTGACAGTGCAATCAGATGTGATTAGAATGAGTATGTTAAGTAGTAAATAGGTTACATATGGACCTGCAGGTAATCTGATGCTATACACCCATTGTGTACGGGAGCCCATACACCTAGGGGGTCATTACGAGTTGATCGCATGCTGCAACTTTTTGCAGCCCATGCGATCAACTAGACGCCGCCTATGGGGGAGTGTATTTTTGCATAGCAAGGCTGCGATCGCTTGTGCAGCCCTGCTATGCTAAACAAGTTTTGTGTAGAACAAGACCAGAGTAAGAGTTACTTACCCTGTGCGATCAATCCAGCGTTGCAGGTCCCGGAATTGATGTCAGACATCCGCCCTTCAAACGCCTGGACACCCCTGCGTTCGCTGCACCACTCCCAGAAAACGGTCAGTTGACACCCACAAACACCCTCTTCCTGTCAATCTCCTTGCGATCGGCTGTGCAAATGGAGTCTTCGTTAAATCCATCGCTCAGCAACGACCTGCTGTGTACCCGTACGACGCGCCTGCGCATTGCGGTGCATGCGCATGTGCAGTAGTGACCTGATCACTGCACTGCGAAAAACTGCAGCGAGCGATAAACTCGGAATGACCCCCCCCTTGTCTCCACTCCTTTCTGACCACCTCAATGAGCTGCTTGTGTGATGAATAGACAGGTTAGGATATAACAAGAGCAGTGAGCTCTACTGTTGAGGGAGAGATCTGCACAGAATGTCAGAGAGTGGAGGTACTCCTGAAGTGCAGGCAATGACTAGGCATTGCGGAGCCGTCAGTAGCGAGAATCTGTGGCGAAGGGCACTATGTGAGCTGGTATCCCAGGCCAGGGCACACAGAACTACTGCTGGCATGTAACATCAGAATATTGCAGGCATCTGTAATCCTAAACTACTGTGGGGATTTAGTAAGTAAGATACCATCCTGCTTGCAATTGTTAATGTTATAGTGTACTGTGAGTATATTTACAATAAAGGGCATTTGCCACTTTACTAAACTGTTTACCTGAGTGATCAGAGAATCCGTATCTTCACAGGCAGCACGGGAGCGCAAGAGCTGCACGGTTTCTAGCACCCAGTGAGGGAAGAGAGGGAGCTTGCTGCAGGCAGTGCAGGGCCGCGAGACAGTGCGAGCACTAGTGCACTCACCGACAGGAGACCTCAGGAGACACAGTGGGCTGTGAGAACGCTGGCAGCACCTTTATAGTTAGGTGCTGACAGGCCTTTCCCTGCTAGGCAGGTCGCAAGAGACCCGGACCCCACTTCTCAACAAGTGGCGAAGGGAACTCCTCCTGAGGTTAATATTAAATAGAAAAAATAAAATCAAAGTAAAATAAAGATGAACAACTAAGTACTGGCTGTAGCCCAGCCAAATGTGACCTGCTCCATCGGTACAATTCTAAAACTGTGGGGGCTGATGGGGCATAGAGGGGAAGGAGCTTTCACACTTATGAATTTCTTAAAGTGCCCAGCTCTCTGTTGCCATCGTCTATACCCCAGTGTAATGTATCACCAGTGTCCCCTAGTGGATGAAAGAGAAATACTCTCTGTATGACCATATCTATCTATTTAATTCATTACATTCCTGTTTCTGTTTTTAAACACAGTAGAACATCAAATAAACGTACTGGTTAAAGTATAGTTTGCCATTTATTTCCTCTCTAGTGTGTCTGATCTTTCTTTTCCCCCCAGAGCATTTGTACTGGTCACGTGTCACTAATCTGACAGGCATGATTGCAGACGGAAGTACATATTTAATTTTATTTATTTTCTCCACCTGGATTTTGGCTTTTGTAATCTCAACCTCTGATTCACTGAAATTCTTCTACTTGATGATCCTCAAAACAATTTCTCCCGCGGTAACTGCAGGTCATAAAGATTATCTAATGTGCAATGCTTGTAATATAATATATGAACTACTGTTTGTGTGAACAACTAAGTATTATTTTACTATGTCAATAACATAATAACTTTCAGGACTCACATCTTTTTCTTGCACGTTTTGTTGCTGGTTTGTCTACACTTTCGTCTTGCTCAACAATTAATTCTTCTGCAAAAAAAAAAAAAGGTAAGGTAGTACAGTATATTTAATTTTTTAGCTGTCTTATAGTCTCATGATTCAATATATGGGGATGCTCCCTTGTTGATAAGTATGTAATGACCTGCTAAGTATATTGGTATATTCTGCATTTATTAAAAATTATTTGGAACATGGCAGATATAAATATAAAAAAACTTACATGCAAAAGAAATGAGCAAAACTGGGACAGTTACAGGTTTACTTTGAGTTGAAATGATGATGATTGCCAATTTATTCTATATTTAAATAAAGAAGCATATACATTTAAAAAATCTACAGAGGCCACTAAAGTGACCTATGCACCATTACTCATAGCCAGGGCTGGTTGCCACTGATGTGTTCCCTAGCAGAAGCTGCAATCAATACCAAGGTCTGACTGGCTGCCTGGTGACATTATAACAGGAGAACATGTAGTATGGTGTTACCATGTCATACTGCGGGGGATACAATGAGTTCACTGGGACCCTATATGGGATCAACCCATAACTAGCCAATCAGACTGACATTCTTATACTCTAACCATTCACTGCAAAGCCGATCTGGATTCATTGTGGACAGGTTTACTGTGTGGGGGCTCTGCATTGGTAACATGTTTTCTCTTACGTCCTAGAGGATACTGGGAATCCATTTAGTACCATGGGGTATAGACGGAACCACTAAGATCCTTGGGCACTTTACGAATTTGATAGTGTGCGCTGGCTCCTCCCTCTATGCCCCTCCTACCAGACTCAGTTTAGAAAATGTGCCCGGAGGAGCCGGTCACGTTGCTGGAAGCTCCTGAATAGAACTGAGGGGTTAGGTACCTTGCCTAAGGGGGAGATTATTTTACTCCTGCAACATATACAGGACACTGAAAATTTTATGGTGGAAGCCATAAAAGAAATGGGCTTGCTTAATGCACGCACCACTGCTATGGCAGTTTCAGCACACAGAGGCTTATGGCTACGCCAGTGGACTGCCGATGTGGACTACAGGAAAGGTGTGGAAGGCCTACCCTTCACAGGAGAGGCCTTATTTGTAGATGAACTAGACAAATGGATCTCCAAAGCTACTGCGGGTAAGTCCACGTATCTTCTTTCTGCAGCTCCCCCAGCCAGGAAGGATTACTCAGGACCTAGTCTACAGTCCTTTCGGACTGCCAAGTTTAAGGGCAAAACGAGAGGTTCTTCTACAGCCACAAGAGGCGCTAGAGGTAAACCACGAAAACCAGCAACTGCAGGTTCACAGGAACAGAGCTCGAGTTCTACTTCCTCAAAGCCTTCAGCATGACGGTGGACCGTGATGCCTGGAAGACTGGCAGGTGGGAGCCCGACTAAAATTTTTCAGTCACATCTGGACAACATCATGCCAGGATCGCTGGGTCATAGATCTTATTTCCCAGGGCTACAGACTGGAGTTTCAGGAGCTC
Organism: Pseudophryne corroboree; assembly: GCF_028390025.1. NCBI lineage: Eukaryota > Metazoa > Chordata > Amphibia > Anura > Myobatrachidae > Pseudophryne > Pseudophryne corroboree. The sequence continues at coordinate 317,136,559 of NC_086450.1, read as the reverse complement.
CCACCTCACAGATTCTTCAAATCAGGCTTACCAGTTTCACAGGAAGCAAGTATTACCTTACAGGACGCCATTCAAAAACTGGTACAGACTAAGGTCATTGTTCCAGTTTCACCTCATCTGCAAAACAAGGGATATTGGGGGTCATTCTGACCCATTCGCTCGCTGCGTTTTAATGCAGCAGAGCCAACAGGTCCCTGCTGCGCATGCGCCGGCACCGTAGTGTGCCGTAGACAGCCAAAGGCCGTAGCAGAAATGCGATCGCATCTGCCTGATTGACAGGCAGAGGCGTTCGCTGGGAGGGGGCAGAACGGCGGCATTTGCCCGCCGTTTTGTGGGTTTGGTCCGGTCAATGCAGGTGTGGCCGGACCGAACGGGGGGCGGGCCACAGCGGCTGCGATGAGTAGCTCCCGGCCAGCACACTAAAGCTGCACTGGCCGGGAGCTACTCTTGAAGTGCAAAGGCATCGCCGCTGTGCGATGCCTTTGCACTTCTGCGATGGGGGGCCGGACTGACATGCGGGGCGGACTAGCACTGTGCTGGGCGTCCCCCCACATGTCAGGGAAGAAGATCGTAGCTGTGCTAAAGTTAGCACAGCTACGATCAACTCGGAATGACCCCATTATTCCAACCTGTTTGTAGCACCGAAACCGGACGGTTCGGTAAGGCCGATTTTGAACCTCAAGTCATTGAACCCGTACATACGAGTGTTCAAATTCAAGATGGAGTCTCTGAGAGCGGTGATCTCAGGTCTGAAGGAGGGGGAATTCCTAGTGTCTCTGGATATCAAGGATGCGTACCTTCATATTCTGATCTGGCTGCCTCATCAGGCTTATCTACAGTTTTCACTGCAGGACTGCCACTACCAGTTCCAGGCCCTGCCATTTGGTCTCTCCACGGCATCGAGAGTGTCGCCAAGGTGATGGCAGAGATAATAATAATTTTATTTATATAGCGCTCTTTCTCCAATAGGACTTAAGGCGCTTAACAGATACATAGCATAATAAAGTACAGAAAATAATGAAGTACATTTTCATAAAATACAGAAGCATGAAGATACTAAAAGGGACACTATGGAAATGCTTGAGTAAACAGGAAAGTCTTGAGTCTACTTTTGAAGGATTCTATAGTTGGGGCCTCTCGCACTGTGCGGGGAAGTGAGTTCCATAGAGTCGGAGATGATGTTTCTACTCCGCAAACAGGGAGTGAACATAATTCCATACCTGGACGATCTTCTGATAAAGGCACCGTCCAAGGAGCAGTTAATGGACAGTATTCGCCTCTCAACCAGACTACTCCTGGATCACAGGTGGATTCTGAACCTACTAAAATCTCACCTGGAACCGACGCAGAGGTTTTCCTTTCTGGGAATGATACAGGACATGGAATCTAAGAGAGTTTTCCTTCCCTATGGAAATTTAGTCAATGGTTCGGGCTGTCCTGAAGCCAATCCAGCATTCGCTTTCTGGGGAAAATGGTGGCCTCTTACGAGGCGCTTCAGTACGGATGGTTTCATGCGAGGACCTTCCAGCTAGATCTATTGGACAAATGGTCCTTATCGCATCTTCACATGCACCAGAGGATCCGTCTGTCGCCAAGAGCCAGGATCTCCCTTCTGTGGTGGCTACAGACTTCTCACCTTGTCGAGTGTCGGAGGTTTGGGATTCAGAATTGGATTCTGCTAACCACAGACGCAAGCCTCAGAAGTTGGGGAGCAGTCACCCAGGGGGTGCAGTTTCAAGGAAGATTATCAAGTCAGGAAGTCGTCCTTCCAATAAACATTCTGGAACTCAGGGCTATCTACAACACCCTTCTGCAGGTCTCATATCTACTTTGGAATCAGGCCATTCAAGTCCCAGTCGGAAAATGTAACGGCGGTAACGTACATAAACCGATAGGGCGGAACGAAAAGCAGAGCAGCAACGTCAGAGGTGTCAAAAAGTCTCCTCTGGGCGGAAAAACATGCCGTGGCGTTGTCGGCGGTCTTTATTCCAGGAGTAGACAACTGGGAGGCAGACTTCCTCAGCAGACACGACTTGCACCTGGGGGAGTGGAGCCTTCACCGGGAAGTGTTCAAGTGCTTGACACGTCGGTGGGGATATCCACAAATCGACATGATGGCCTCTCGTCTCAACACGAAGCTCAAGCGGTATTGTTCCAGGTCAAGAGACCCACAGGCAGTGGCGGTAGATGCTCTGACAACTCTGTGGGTCTACCAGATGGCGTACGTGTTTCCTCCATTTCCTCTGATCCCAAGAATTCTAAAAAGAATAAGAGGGGAAAAGTTTCAAGCAATATTCATTGCTCCGGACTGTCCAAGAAGGGCCTGGTACGCGGACCTTCTGGAGATGCTCCTCGACGATCCGTGGCCTCTGCCTCTTCGCGAGGATCTTCTGCAACAGGGCCTGTTCATCTATCAAGACTTACCGCGTCTACGTTTGACGGCATGGAGGTTGAACAGCTGATCCTAGCCAAGAGAGGGATCCCTGACAAGGTCATCCCAACTATGATCCAAGCCAGGAAAGGGGTAACGTCTAAACATTACCACCGTATATGGAAGAATTATGTCTCTTGGTGTGAGAGCAGACAATATTCTACGGTGGAATTTCATCTGGGACATCTCCTGCTTTTTCTGCAGTCGGGAGTGGATGTGGGCCTACGCCTAGGTTCTACTAAAGTCCATATTTCGGCCTTGTCTATTTTCTTTTAGAAACAATTGGCTTCTCTCCATGAGGTCCAGACGTTCTTGAAAGGTGTTCTGCACATCCAGCCTCCCTTTGTGCCTCCCACGGCACCTTGGGATTTCAATTTGGTGCTGCAGTTCTTCCAATCGGACTGGTTTGAACTGTTACAGGAAGCTGACGTAAAGTACCTTACGTGGAAGACTGTCACACTATTGGCCTTGGCCTCAGCAAGACATGTGTCAGAACTAGGGGCGTTGTCTCACAAGAGTCCCTACTTAATTTTCCATGAGGACAGAGCTGAACACAGAACTCTTCAGCAATTTCTTCCTAAGGTGGTGTCCGCTTTCCACATCAACCAACCTATTGTGGTTTCGGTTGTGATGGACACCTCTGCTACTTCAAAGTCTTTGGATGTTGTGAGGGCTTTGAAGGTGTATGTAAAGAGAACAGCTTGTCACAGAGAATCCGGCTCGCTGTTCGTTCTCTATGATCCCCAAAAAATTGGGTGTCCTGATTCAAAGCAGTCTATTGCACGCTGGATCAAGCTCACAATCCAGCATGCTTATTCCACAGCAGGATTGCTGGTTCCAAGATCTGTACAGGCCCACTCTACTAGGTCGGTGGTTTCTTCTTGGGCAGCTGCCCGGGGTGTCTTGGCTTTACAGCTCTGCCAAGCAGCTACTTGGTCAGGTTTAAACACATTTGCAAAGTTCTAGAATTTCGATACTTTCGCCTCTGAGGACCTTCAGTTTGGTCAGTCAGTTCTGCAGGAACCTCAGCACTCTCCCACTCAGTTTGGGATCTTTGGTACTTCCCCATAGTACTAAATGGATTCCCAGTATCCTCTAGGATGTAAGAGAAAATAGGATTTTAATTACCTACCGGTAAATCCTTTTCTTGTAGTCCGCAGAGGATACTGGGCGCCCGCCTGGTGCTTCGTTCTTCCTGCACTGTTACTTGGTTCAGTAATGTTGTTTGGTTCAGCGGTTGCTTTTCATGTTTCAAGTTTGGTTAGCATGGCTTTCCTAATGTTCTGTGTGTGCTGGTTCGTAATCTCACCACTTTTCTTATCTATCCTTCTCTCAAAGTATGTCCGTCTCCTTGGGCACAGTTTCCTAGACTGAGTCTGGTAGAAGGGACATAGAGGGAGGAGCCAGCGCACACTATCAAATTCTTAAAATGCCCAAGGCTCCTAGTAGACCTGTCTATACCCCATGGTACTAAGTGGATTCCCAGTATCCTCTACGGTCTACGAGAAAAGGATTTACCTGGAGGCAATTGAAATCCTATTTTTCCTTCTTCCTTTGGAATTAGGTGTTCAATAAAGTGGAGAAAGAAGAACTGGGATAGTGCTTATGTTAACTGAAGGATTAACTAGTCTTACATCCTGCAGCCATATGGCTATTCAGAAGTTCGACAGCAGACTGATAGGTGATTGACAATGTGTCTTTGTACACCCCCGCTGGGACTTGCAGAGCCACCGCCGGGCGTCTCAATACAATTCCAGGCGGCTGTGGCATTTGCATGTTTTTGCATTTGCTTTGTGCACATTCACAGCTGGGGCAGCATTAGCAACATTGCTGAATCAGGCCCTTACACGAGCTATATCATTGGTGCAAAAGACATGTCTGAAAACAGCCGTATTTACGCCTTGCCGCCATCTCTGCATTGTTTGCACTGATGATATCTTGTTACAGCACAGTTACAACCCTTCCGACACCAGTACCTGTGTACATTTGGAACGGCGCATGCGCAATTCCCCTCTGCATCAGCCCTTTTGTGTAGCGAGAAGTGGGCAAAATATTAAAAATAATAATTCTATGATTCTTCCTATAGTTCCTTCCATTCCCGAGATATTGACACTAAAATGAAATCAATCAGTCCTCCTAAGTATAGTGATACAAATATGTGTACTTTATACCAGTTTATGTTACTTACTCAAAAGGTCATCCAGTTGTTCATTTCCTTTGCCATCTAAGTAATTTATGATGTCTATGCCTGAAAAAGAGAGACAAATTACTTACACAAAAAGCAAAGATGCAGAGAACAGGGATTTAGCGACACTGGAATACTAATAGCGACTAATACACCACACATACCCCCACATTTACACATATACGCCCCGGCAAATACACAGCTCCCACCGGCTTCTACCGGGGCTGTGACCCCCATCACAATACACCTTGGACCTGGGAAATTCCTGGGTTGAAAGTGTTCACACTGTACTCGGGTCTGCCCTGGAATTCGGTGTGTCAGTAAGTGGACCCTTTTTTTTGGCTCACAGTCATTGTGCTGCCAACTAGAGAGGAGGGGACCTGGACAGAGACTGCACACAGGCCCCCTTCTCTCTTACTATACCCCTGCGCAGAGAACCAGCTGGCTGTCCAGTCTGATATCATTGCTGAGAAAATACTTTCTTTTCTTGTACTCAGATCAGATGCCTTACATGTCTGGACAATACTGTGCAGGGCTAATGGATAACTTTATCACCGGTTATACAATGTGTCTGTAGTAATGTAACCCACTGCCGGCTGTCAAGTTCTATTTAGTGAATCAATCGCAGAGAGCTGGAGGGAGAGGAAAGTTAAAGTTCAGACTTATTAATAATAATAATAATAACTTAATAAGCTGAATGACTCTCGAATGCAGCAGTCTGCATTTTATGTACCTCGGATCATAACTACATATTCTAAATGATTCAGCTTACTATGTGCTGTATTTCCAACATATGGCGGCAGTATCAATACGAACAATGATTAGCAAAACAATCTATTATTAAGGGGAAATTAATTAGAAACAGATTTGTTTTCTCTATTCGGCTTTATACTAATAAAGCCACTGGAAACAACGTACAGGAAATGTTTTATGTACTAGAAAGTCCTTGTTAAGAAGGATCTGGTATGAAATACCGGCAGACGGGATGCCGGCTGTCAGTATAGCGACAGTCCCCGCTCACCACGCTCCGGGCCTGGTGGCTCACTTCATTCACCACAGGTTATATTTCCACTCGGTTGGTGGCGTGGACCCACCAACTGTGTGGGAGAACCAGGTGTGTGTCAGGATTCCCACCGTCGGTAACATGCTGGCTGTCAGAATTCCGGAGTTAGTATCCTGAATGCTGGGATCCTGGCAGCCGCCATTTTAACTGCATCCCTTAAGAAGATGACTTAATAGCATGATGTCTTCATTATTATTTAAATGTTTTTTCTACCTTAAACTTACAAGAAATACCTCAATAATATCAGTGAGATTTGCTGTAACTGAGAAAGTTTCAGTAATGCTATTAATTGGTAAATATAAAACTACAGTCATGGGAAAAGAAGGAAAAGGTAATTATAAAAGCAACTGTAGTACTGGTCGCACAGGTTAATAACTATTATGAGAATGACCCCTTATTTATTTTATCCAAAACACATATGTGTTATTTATAACCATTTAGGGGGTGCTACCACAGGCAAAATAAATCTGCAAAAGAGAGAGAGGAGAAGGGTTCGAAATGCCCTAAGGTGGTGCACACAATCTTATATTAAAATATAACTTTTATTATATTATATAGTAAAACCAGCGAAAATTAAAAGGAAGAATAAAGTAGTGTAAGTAAGAAAGAAACCGTGATTAAAATTAAAAAGAGCTGCGCACTAGATGTCACCCATATGACTCCTAAATTGTTCATATGGTTTCAGGATAATGAAGAGTGTGTCAGGAGTATATATTTCCTATATGGCTATATTTCTGCTAGCTATGAAGGAACTCCTTAAATAAAAGTCTCTGATTTTCTAATCCCTTCCAGGATATATAATGTGAGACCGTTAGGAAAACAGGACTCCAGTTTACATGGTGATAAATGCAATAAAATGATCTCCCAATGTTGTATGCTGTGTTTTAATTGTGTCACTGGGATGGTAACAGAATTCTTGCTAAGCTTCAATTATATCTCAGAAGCATCTGAGTGCCCTCCTGAACTCCTTAAATGTTGTTACATCCACTATAAGAAAATCATGTACATATTGATACAATTGTATCTCATAGGAGAGAAACAACAAGTGTCTATTCACAGATTGAACTCTAGCAGCCTTGTAACTTTTGGCTGTTCATACCTGATGATCTAATCTTGGTTTTATTGTGACAAAATAAAGGATTTATATGCAGCCGACGCCGCTGCTGTTGATAACTAATTAGTAGTCCCTTGTCACAATGTTAATTACTTGACACTTTCCCTCTCAGAATCGCTATATAGTTATACAATGTATACTCTTGAATAATCCATATGAGAACATTGAGGGTTTAATCTCTCTCTATTGGAGCAGGAGATAATGCAGGCTCACTTGGTTCTCATCTATATACAGTATCTACTGATTTTATAATTTATGCACTATTCACTCCTCTATTAGGATGTCTCAGAGAAGTGCAGTAATAGGTTAAGCCTTTGTGAATATATTCTGATACCCTAATGTAGCAAATGCCCACAATTGAACAATTTTAAACTTTTATTGTGACAAGAAACGGGTTCAGCAAGCTTAATGATTATATAGCAATTGGGAGATCATTATAAATGTGAACCATGTCACTGATATCCCAACGTGTATTCTGTCCTTTATATGGCACTTTTCAGTATATATATTTACACATCGGATGTCCGATGTTGTTCATATCAGAACTAAGTACTGCGTTTTAAAGAGAACTTAATACATGTCATTCACTATGCACAGTGTATTTCAATATACACAATGGAGTCAAACATTTGCTTTCTAATTAGGCTGTTTCCTATTCATATCCCCGCAGCTTACATGGGATAGAACACTCTTCATTAGGTTATAATCCTTCCTAATCTAACATTTCCAGGTGACTATCTAAGGTGCGCAGCTAGCCTGACGCACGCTTCGCTGTTCGCTTCATCAGAGGCAGAACCAGATTGCCTCCAGGTTCACCCATAAATACCGGCGGTTGCCGCGATCCACCAATAGAAGTTCCTTATCCTAACAGCATATTCAGTGACGTGACGACGGCCCGCCCATCGACATGTAGGTCACGTGACCGGCCCTCACCGAGCCTCCCTGCGTCATCATCCCAGGGAGTCTCAATCAATCTCGGTGGAGCAGGCTAAATCGTGTGTCCAGACCAGATTCCACGAGTGCCTATCCATGCTGAGACACCTCAGGCTCAAAGATGACATATATTCTAGTCTGTGTGTCTAGTCTGTGTGGCAATGTGTATCCCCAAAGGAGCCCTGGTATTTGAACATATATATCTTAAATCTCCTATCCTCTCAATGTGCTAAGCATAAATAGATTAATAATTTTATGTAAGTTGATTAAAGAAATTTTTAATAATATAGTTCAATTTATTACAATAGATGATCCCTATGCTTCTTGGGATAAATAAAATAAATTAAAATCATTTTCAGACAAGTGTTTATGTCTATATACATCAGTCCACAATCGTGTTGTGCTCAATTTGGTGCTGCAGTTCTTCCAATCGGACTGGTTTGAACTGTTACAGGAAGCTGACGTAAAGTACCTTACGTGGAAGACTGTCACACTATTGGCCTTGGCCTCAGCAAGACAAGACTAGGGGCGTTGTCTCACAAGAGTCCCTACTTAATTTTCCATGAGGACAGAGCTGAACTCAGAACTCATCAGCAATTTATTCCTAAGGTGGTGTCCGCTTTCCACATCAACCAACCTATTGTGGTTCCGGTTGTGATGGACACCTCTGCTAATTCAAAGTCTTTGGATGTTGTGAGGGCTTTGAAGGTGTATGTAAAGAGAACAGCTTGTCACAGAGAATCCGGCTCGCTGTTCGTTCTCTATGATCCCAAAATAATTGGGTGTCCTGATTCAAAGCAGTCTATTGCACGCTGGATCAAGCTCACAATCCAGCATGCTTATTCCACAGCAGGATTGCTGGTTCCAAGATCTGTACAGGCCCACTCTACTAGGTCGGTGGGTTCTTCTTGGGCAGCTGCCCGGGGTGTCTTGGCTTTACAGCTCTGCCAAGCAGCTACTTGGTCAGGTTTGAACACATTTGCAAAGTTCTACAATTTCGATACTTTCGCCTCTGAGGACCTTCAGTTTGGTCAGTCAGTTCTGCAGGAACCTCAGCACTCTCCCACTCAGTTTGGGATCTTTGGTACTTCCCCATACTAAATGGATTCCCAGTATCCTCTAGGACGTAATATTCCCCATGGTCCTTACGGAGTTCCCAGCATCCACTAGGACGTTAGAGAAAATAGGATTTTAATTACCTACCGGTAAATCCTTTTCTCGTAGTCCGCAGAGGATACTGGGCGCCCGCCTGGTGCTTCGTTCTTCCTGCACTGTTACTTGGTTCGGTAATGTTGTTTGGTTCAGCGGTTGCTTTTCATGTTTCAAGTTTGGTTAGCATGGCTTTCTTATTGTTCTGTGTGTGCTGGTTCGTAATCTCACCACTTTTCTTACCTATCCTTCTCTCAAAGTATGTCCGTCTCCTTGGGCACAGTTTCCTAGACTGAGTCTGGTAGAAGGGACATAGAGGGAGGAGCCAGCGCACACTATCAAATTCTTAAAATGCCCAAGGCTCCTAGTAGACCTGTCTATACCCCATGGTACTAAGTGGATTCCCAGTATCCTCTACGGTCTACGAGAAAAGGATTTACCTGGAGGCAATTAAAATCCTATTTTTCCTTCTTCCTTTGGAATTAGGTGTTCAATAAAGTGGAGAAAGAAGAACTGGGATAGTGCTTATGTTAACTGAAGGATTAACTAGTCTTACATCCTGCAGCCATATGGCTATTCAGAAGTTCGACAGCAGACTGCAATGTGTCTTTGTACACCCCCGCTGGGACTTGCAGAGCCACCGCCGGGCGTCTCAATACAATTCCAGGCGGCTGTGGCATTTGCATGTTTTTGCATTTGCTTTGTGCACATTCACAGCTGGGGCAGCATTAGCAACATTGCTGAATCAGGCCCTTACACGAGCTATATCATTGGTGCAAAAGACATGTCTGAAAACAGCCGTATTTACGCCTTGCCGCCATCTCTGCATTGCTTGCACTGATGATATCTTGTTACAGCACAGTTACAACCCTTCCGACACCAGTACCTGTGTACATTTGTAACGGCGCATGCGCAATTGCCCTCTGCATCAGCCCTTTTGTGTAGCGAGAAGTGGGCAAAATATAAAAAATAATAATTCTATGATTCTTCCTATAGTTCCTTCCATTCCCGAGATATTGACACTAAAATGAAATCAATCAGTCCTCCTAAGTATAGTGATACAAATATGTGTACTTTATACCAGTTTATGTTACTTACTCAAAAGGTCATCCAGTTGTTCATTTCCTTTGCCATCTAAGTAATTTATGATGTCTATGCCTGAAAAAGAGAGACAAATTACTTACACAAAAAGCAAAGATGCAGAGAACAGGGATTTAGCGACACTGGAATACTAATAGCGACTAATACACCACACATACCCCCACATTTACACATATACGCCCCGGCAAATACACAGCTCCCACCGGCTTCTACCGGGGCTGTGACCCCCATCACAATACACCTTGGACCTGGGAAATTCCTGGGTTGAAAGTGTTCACACTGTACTCGGGTCTGCCCTGGAATTCGGTGTGTCAGTAAGTGGACCCTTTTTTTTGGCTCACAGTCATTGTGCTGCCAACTAGAGAGGAGGGGACCTGGACAGAGACTGCACACAGGCCCCCTTCTCTCTTACTATACCCCTGCGCAGAGAACCAGCTGGCTGTCCAGTCTGATATCATAGCTGAGAAAATACTTTCTTTTCTTGTACTCAGATCAGATGCCTTACATGTCTGGACAATACTGTGCAGGGCTAATGGATAACTTTATCACCGGTTATACAATGTGTCTGTAGTAATGTAACCCACTGCCGGCTGTCAAGTTCTATTTAGTGAATCAATCGCAGAGAGCTGGAGGGAGAGGAAAGTTAAAGTTCAGACTTATTAATAATAATAATAATAATAATAATAACTTAATAAGCTGAATGACTCTCGAATGCAGCAGTCTGCATTTTATGTACCTCGGATCATAACTACATATTCTAAATGATTCAGCTTACTATGTGCTGTATTTCCAACATATGGCGGCAGTGTCAATACGAACAATGATTAGCAAAACAATCTATTATTATGGGGAAATTAATTAGAAACAGATTTGTTTTCTCTATTCGGCTTTATACTAATAAAGCCACTGGAAACAACGTACAGGAAATGTTTTATGTACTAGAATGTCCTTGTTAAGAAGGATCCGGTATGAAATACCGGCAGACGGGATGCCGGCTGTCAGTATAGCGACAGTCCCCGCTCACCACGCTCCGGGCCTGGTGGCTCACTTCATTCACCACAGGTTATATTTCCACTCGGTTGGTGGCGTGGACCCACCAACTGTGTGGGAGAACCAGGTGTGTGTCAGGATTCCCACCGTCGGTAACATGCTAGCTGTCAGAATTCCGGAGTTAGTATCCTGAATGCTGGGATCCTGGCAGCCGCCATTTTTACTGCATCCTTTAAGAAGATGACTTATACCTCTTTAGGATGGAGTGGATAAGCGTCCTGCTGGAAAAAGATACTAGGATACACAATTTTTTTGAAGTTTGGGAGAGCTATATAACGACCTAGTCGACAACGGTTAGGAAGCAGCTCCATGACTCCTTGTCCAATACAGAGTGGTTTTTAACTAGAATGGCTGCGGGAGACCCACCGATTGTGTTTTAAAGTTGACTGACACTCGGGGCTTCGGGGACGGATGGGTGGGGGTATAAGGTACGGGCACGGGGCTCTTTTCCTCCTTTTTTTCTTCTTCTAATGTATAAGTCTGGGTCAAGCACTGAGCTGGATCTTTGATCGATGGAGCCGGTGGTCTCCGGAGACAAGTCTCATGCAGATGTAATGCTGTTGTTTGCTTATAATGGATTTATCTCTTGATTAAGGACTCAGCTGTATTCTCCCTTGTTTTATGTTCAAATGCTACCCTTCTACCAAAGATTTGACTTATAGTGAATGTTTATGTATGTATTATATATATTGCTTCAATAAAAAAAGAAAGTTAAAAAAAAAAAAGAAGATGACTTAATAGCATGATGTCTTCATTATTATTTAAATGTTTTTTCTCCCTTAAACTTACAAGAAATACCTAAATAATGTCAGTGAGATTTGCTGTAACTGAGAAAGTTTCAGTAATGCTGTTAATTGGTAAATATAAAACTACAGTCATGGGAAAAGAAGGAAAAGGTAATTATAAAAGCAACTTTCAGCTTACACGTAGTAACACAGACGTTTAGGCTACATTATAAATATAGCAGCATGGCTTCAAATAAACATGACCGGTCCACTTTTAAATTATTTAGGAAAGTTGATGGATGGAAAGATGAATAAGGTTGTTACAGATGTGACCTCATACTCAGTCACACACCAGTGTTCGCAAATACGCGCTATAGCGCGTATTTTACCCTGATCTGTGGTCCGGGGACTCACTTTTCTAAACTGTGTGGGTCCCCGGGGACGCGCTCCGCTGAAGCCGGTCATCTTGTTCAAGCAGCTTCCTGTATCTTGTTTAAGTCCTCTTGTGGCGGCGCGGGCCCCCGGGCAGAGAGTGAGGACGGCTTCCCTCCCTCCCCCCCCCCCCCCCCTTCCCCCGATCACCTGCTGCAGCTTCAAGGGAGCCGGACAGAGAGTGAGGACGCCCCCGCCGATCACCCGCTGTAGCTTCACGGGAGCCGGACAGACAGTGAGGACGCCCCCCCCCCCCCCTCTTCCCGCCGATCACCCGCTGCAGCTTCACGGGAGCCGGACAGAGAGCAAGGACGGCTCTGCGGCGCGCTACACACTGTGGTGCGGGGATGTTGATCGCCGGTGACCGCGGACTGTGCGTGCTGTGCGGAAGGGTGAGCTGGACTTACGGTGGCGGCTGGGGGGCTGTTCATATCGGTGGGATGGCGGAGATGGGGGCTGCGTGGCGCCGGCAAACAGGTGTTAAAGGCAACATTTTTGTGGTATGGAGTGGGGGTGAGGCGAGAGGGTGACAGTGCTGCTGGTCTCTGCAGCATACAGGACACTTGATACAACCACTGGATTCGAGTCATGCTGCCTGTAATTTATGTGCTGACTGATCAACTTCAGTGACACTCACTGTTCTGGCTGCCTTTGTTGGTTACTGCTGGTTGCTGTTGGTTGCCGCTGGTTACTGTAAAGGCAGCCAGCACAGTGAGTGTCACTGAAGTTGATCAGTCAGCACATAAATTACAGGCAGCATGACTTAAATCCATTGGTTGTACCAAGTATCCGAAGTCGTCGGTCAGGATGTTGGCATTTAGTATACCGACACCAGCATCCCGATCGCAGCAAAGCCGGCAAGAGTGACGAGTGCAGAGGGTACCCTAACCTCCCACCCCTAACCCTCCGTTTCCCGCAGCCTAAACCTAACCCACCCCCTTAGTGCCTAACACTTATACCCCCCCCCCCTCTGCAGCCTAACCCTAACCTCCCCAACACCATATCCTAACCCCCCCCCCCCCCCCTTCCCACCCGCACGCTAAACCAGTGGCGGCAGTGCATACTTCCCTTCAGGATCCTGACTGTCAGGATATCGTTGCCAGGATCCTGATCTCCTCTGGATGCCAGCGTTGGTATTGTGGCGGCTGTCAGGATTCCGGCATCGGTATTACGGCTGCTGGGATCCCGACAGCCAGGATCCTGAATGCATACTTCCGATATGATAACAGCCCAGCAGCATTGTCACCCTCCCTCCCCCACAACACTTTTGTAGTGTCTAAATCCAGTCTGGGGCTCTATTATAGCGACACCGTAAACCCATTACATATAGAAAATGTATTATTTAATAATGTTGTCCTGTTTTTTAATCATATAATTGTTAAGTGCTCTACCTGGCGCAATGTGCATAACGTGCTCTGCCTGGCGCAATGTGCATAACGTGCTCTGCCTGGCGCAATGTGAATAACGTGCACTGCCTGGCGCAATGTGTATAATGTGCTCTACCTGGCGCAATGTGAATAACGTGCTCTGCCTGGCGCAATGTGAATAACGTGCTCTGCCTGGCGCAATGTGAATAACGTGCTCTGCCGGGCGCAATGTGAATAACGTGCTCTACCAGGCGCAATGTGTATAACGTGCTCTACCTGGTGCAATGTGTATAACGTGCTCTACCTGGTGCAATGTGTATAACGTGCTCTACCTGGTGCAACGTGTGGCGCAATGTGTATAACGTGCTCTACCTGGCGCAATGTGTATAACGTGCTCTACCTGGTGCAATGTGTGGCGCAATGTGTATAACGTGCTCTACCTGGTGCAATGTGTATAACGTGCTCTACCTGGTGCAACGTGTGGCGCAATGTGTATAACGTGCTCTGCCTGGTGCAATGTGTATAACGTGCTCTACCTGGTGCAACGTGTGGCGCAATGTGTATAACGTGCTCTACCTGGCGCAATGTGTATAACGTGCTCTACCTGGTGCAACGTGTGGCGCAATGTGTATAACGTGCTCTATCTGGTGCAATGTGTATAACGTGCTCTACCTGGTGCAACGTGTGGCGCAATGTGTATAACGTGCTCTACCTGGCGCAATGTGTATAACGTGCTCTACCTGGTGCAATGTGTGGCGCAATGTGTATAACGTGCTCTACCTGGTGCAATGTGTATAACGTGCTCTACCTGGTGCAACGTGTGGCGCAATGTGTATAACGTGCTCTACCTGGTGCAATGTGTATAACGTGCTCTACCTGGTGCAACGTGTGGCGCAATGTGTATAACGTGCTGCCTGGCGCAATGTGTATAACGTGCTCTCCTTGGCTCAGTGTGTATAGGAGGTTCTACCTGGTGCAACGTGTATAAGCGGCACTACTGTGTGGAATAATGTGAATTGGTACTATTATGTGACCACGCCCCTTCCCCACGAAGCTACGCCCCTAAAAAATTCCAGCGTGCCTTCGGCGCGCACTGTCGCAGCTTTCAGTGTCGGTGCGGGAGAACCAATTCTCTTTCTGCCACAAGGTCACCAAAATGTCTAATTACATCTAAAGTGTGGGGTGTCCTGTATGCTACACAGCCCAGCAGCATCGTCACCCCATCCTTCCCCTTGCACCCCTTTTGTAGTGTCCAAATCAAGTTTGTGTTTTTATATTTGAATCATTAATATGACTAATTAAAACCTTCATTCCGATGGGACCCAGAAAAGGTCAGGTAGGACCCCAATTTTTAAAAGTGAGGGGTCCCTGGGACCCACTTTATTTTGGTCTCAGCGCGATCACTGCACACAATATACATCATATATTAAAGTAATCAGCACAGTCTCCTTGTGTATCCTAGTCACATAACGTTGCAACTAAGATTCATTTTTAGCAAAAAAAGATGCCCGACGTTAGCAGAGTTGCATGGGACCTGGCGGCTCACTCACGCCAGGCATCTCACGCTGCATGGTGTATTAAGGCTAGATGTATGAGAACACATCTGTAACCCATTTGGTGGTTCTGGTCCTAAATGGATTAGAGTATGTTTATTTGCCCTATTTGCCCTAGTCACGTTTTTATTCTTTATGACTATTGTTGTTTTGGCTCGAAAAAAGCTATTGTTTGACTTAAATAGCACAATATTATTTATTCATAATGAAGTAATGTTTCTCTATTTTACAGTTGCTTTGTGATAAAGTGTTAAAACAAGCTCCATTTTAATATCAGTGGTTTGTAAAACAAACGTCCCATTGCGTCCTCCAACCCAAATGCTCAACTGTGCATGTGGTGTCTCCGTATGTCTTCTCTCTCCATCCTCCATTAGAAGGGAACGTGCCCATGAGTGAGACTGTTTTATACATCAAAGGCATCACAAATAACACTGTGTGGCCACCGCTAACTGCTAAAGAGCCACTGCCACCACTGAATTTATACTCAGGTGAGTACTACTCCAAACACACAGCACCTGCATTAACCCCACAGCTCCTGGCTGGATCGATTTGTACCAGTTGTATGCACATGCCTGCATTAACCCCGCATTAACCTGTATACTGTTGTTTGCCAGTTAATAAACCAATAAGCCTGGTTAAGTTGTCTAATGTGTTGATGAGCCGCCAACAATACACCGCTGACTGCTTTCAACACCACAGGTCCTGCCAATAGCTTATAGCATACAGTTGTACCCAAAAAGAAAGGAAGTATTCCCTATTATGGGCACACACGGACCAATATACTTATATGATCACTTCAAGTCAAATACCTATTAGGCAAATGACCATCAGTCATAAACTATAACTTTTAATATTTTATTAAAAAGCCAGCGAAATATAGTGCTAGTGAAAAAAATTTGAAAATATGTGAAAAAATTCTAATAGTGAAATAAAATGCTAAACCACTGCTGTCAAAGTTTTCTTTCTGTGTCTTATTTTCCTTTTTGTAAAGTATATCAGACACTGTTACAATAATTGTGTCAGTTTGTTACACAGTAGCTTCTTCTAGTGTGAAGTCAGATACAATTGTATCAACTGGAGCTATTCACAATGTGTCATGTATAAACTGACTAGCTTACATGACCATTTATTATGGCTTATGATTTAATTTCTTATTATCCAATTAAATGTGGGTGCTGGCAGTGTGTGCCATCAGTACACCATATTGCTCCCATAACTTCTATCACAGTGGTTCTCAAACTCGGTCCTCAGGACCCCACACAGTGCATGTTTTGCAGGTAACCCAGCAGGTGCACAGATGTAGTAATTAATCACTGACACTTTTTAAAAGGTCCACAGGTGGAGTTAATTATGTCAGTTGTGATTCTGTGAGGAGACCTGCAAAACATGCACCGTGTAGGGTCCTGAGGACCGAGTTTGAGAACCTGTGTTCTATCATAAGCTGGATATAGTCATCCTTTATAAGCACCAGTTGAATGTGTATTTGTTATTACTGTTAGTACCCAGAACACTGATTAATATCTCCTATCAGTATTGGTACTAACAGTAATAATAAATACAGCACAAATCCCAGGGCTAAAAACAGGTACAGTGGGTAATTACCAGATTCTAAAGAACTGTGGCCAAACAGTTCTAAATAAAGCATATAGGTTTGACTAAAAGGGTTCCGGATTGCCCCTAGTAAACCTGCTTGGTCTTACTGGATACCAGATCTCCACTCCGCTGTAAATCCTGTTAGTTAGCGCCAAAGGACGTGCTGTATTTTAACCTGTATTTGTCTTTGTGTATATTAAACGGTATTTCCCTATACACACTTTTTTTCCTTTTTTGTGCACGGTATCTTATGACGGTGAAAGCACAAGGAATACGTCAGACCTGGATGACTATCTGAAGCGCTGGTTAATTCATACTCTCTATTTTTATTTACACGCGTGCACCATCCCCTCCAATAATAAGGAACAGTCCAAACATATGAGTTAAATATCACATCAGTTGAAGGAAAGTAGAGATAGGAAAAAGAAAGGAATAGAAAAAGAAAGGAAAGAAAAGAGAAATTTAGATAATTTAGAGAGCAAAGAAAAAGCACTAGTACCGAGGTACCATAAATGGGTAGCGTATGTTGCCGGGGGGGGTGATCAAATCCATATTCTGGGCGAGGAGAGTATGTCATGGGTTTGGAGTGAATGTTGTACTATGTTAATCCCTAATTAGGACTGTCGACGCTATAAGCAAGGCATCTCAATTAGATCTATCTTTCAGCCTACCTGTGGTCAAGTAATGGTTCCCACTATCCGACTAGTCCAATACCATGTAGTGTCTCGGAATACCTTCCAGATACATTCACGCCTGTCCAGGGGTAAAGTCTCTATATAGGTTCCCCATTTTTTGTGGAAAAGCATCACTCCATTTTCAATTTGAAAAGTGGCCATTCGTCTCTCCCAAAACAGTACGTCTAATAAGGCAGATTCCCATTCTCCCATCGATGGAGCAGTTTTATATATCCAATGTCTCAATATCACCTGTTTCGCCACCGTGACCATCACAGTCAGTAGAGGGATCATAGAAGCAAGGTCAAACCGAAAAGTCCGCGAACAGCAACGGGCCCACCTCTTCTGGAAGGGGTAATTTAAGTAAACGGGATAGATACTGGAGAATCTTACGCCAGAACCGTTTAATTTTCCCACATAACCAGAAATTGTGCGCAAGGGATGCTCCACTTCCTCCACATTTAGGGCAACTGCCCGTCTCACCGGGGCGGAAGTGTTGTCTTTGAGAGGGGGCTATATACATCCTGTTTAAAGTTCTTAAATGTATTTCTTGTAGTGTAGCGGATTTTAGAGCCTTTAGGACCAGTTCAGTGCTCTCAGACATCTCGCCCATCGCGGGTGCCTCCGGGAGTTCCCGCCGCCATGAAGCAGAGAGAGGGGACCAAGAGGGGACTGACACCTCAATCAGGTCACTATAAATATAGCGAATTTTGAATGGGTTATGTCTGCAAAACGTGAGAGTGTCGAGTATTGTTCGAGTAGAGGCCTTTTTACCCAGGGGGTCACCTAGGGAGGTAATGTAATGGCGCGCTTGGAGATACATAAAGAAATTAGTGTGGGGCAAAGAAAATCTGTCACGTAGTTGTTGAAAGGAGAGCATCTGGCCACCAGGATCAAAGACATCCCTGATAGAATAAATTCCTTTACACTTCCATGTGTAAAAGTGGCGATTATCTAAAGAAGAGGGGAAACTAGGGTTGCCCCATAAGGGTATATACGGTGACTCAAAGGGGTTAGTATGGAATAATTTATGAGTGGAGATCCAGGCCCTATAAGTATCCCAAAACAAAATATTAGTCTTTAGTTCCTGGGGTAGTTTAGAGAGTGGTGTGTGAAGCAATGCTGCAGGGGAGTAAGGAAAAAATAATGCTTCTTCCAATTCCAGGTTCGTAGATAGATCTGACCGGAGCAGCCAATCTGAGGCGAATTTAAATAGTGCTGCTCTAGCAAACATCGTCACATTGGGCATACTCAGACCACCTTTTCGTTTGTTAACATAAGTTCGTGCTTTGGGCATGCGAGGCTTAGCATTTTTCCATATAAATTTTGAAAATATTTGCGAGCAGAGTAGGGAGTCTTGTTTAGTAATCGTAACGGGGAGCATTTGGAGCAAATAAGCCAGTTTAGGGAATATAACGGACTTTATCACCACTATCCTGCCTAGTAGAGAAAGTTTAAGATCTTTCCAGGTTTCTAAGCGTGTTTTAATTTGTTGGATAATGGGAGTATAATTGAATATATACAGCCGGGAGAGTTCCGAAGGGATATAAATACCTAAGTATTTTAGTTTAGTAGGGGTCAGCGTAAATTGGGAAGCGAAGTCAGTATAAATGTGGGGGTCTTTTATGTTAGTCAGGGGGAGTAATTCAGATTTATGTGTATTTATGCGGTAACCAGCAAAGGTACTAAAACAGTGTATGGTGTCGAAAATAGCTGGTATCGAAGTACGGGGGTTGGAGACAAATAAAATCATATCATCTGCGAATAATCCAAGTTTAACTTCTCTTTCCCCTACAGAGATCCCCGAAAAGGTTGGTAATTGTCTCAGTGCTATGGCCAGTGGTTCCAATGCAGCCGCAAAAAGCAGAGGAGATAAGGGGCATCCCTGTCTAGTCCCCCTATGGATCATTAAGGGCCGTGACAGATATCTGTTTGTGAAAATTTGTGTTGATAGATAGTGCGTATAACGGCTATAAATCTGTCAGGAAATCCGAACCGTTGGAGTGTCTCAAACAGGTGGTCCCACGTCACCAAATCAAAAGCTTTTTCGGCGTCCAATGACAATAGGAAAGTGGGATCACCTGTCCCCACCCTGCTCAGGGACTGTATAACTGTCAGAACCTTACGGATATTGGTTACCGAGTGTCTGCCTGAGATAAAACCGGTTTGATCTTCATGAATTATTTCAGGCAGGATAGATTTTAGGCGATCCGCCAACAGTTTAGTAAACAGTCCACATTAAGCAAGGAGATAGGGCGGTAAGAGGACGGGAGGAGCGGGTCTCTACCAGGTTTGGGTATAACTCGAAGCAGGGCCGAGTTGAAATACTGTGGGATAGTAAGGATGGAAAAAATAGAATTAAAAAAGGCCGTTAGAAAGTCCACTATTTTAGGAGAGAGCAATTTAAAGAATTCCCCGGATAAACCATCTGGGCCCGGGGTTTTCAGTGGTTTAAGGGTTTTAATAGCTTCTGTCACTTCGGTGACAGTGACAGGGGCTGTGAGAGAGTCCGACTGATCTGGGGAGATCTGAGGCAGCTGTATTGTTTCCCAAAAGGAGTTTTTAGTAGGTTGTTCGATGTCGCTATGTGAGTAGAGATCGGTATAAAAGGAGTGAAAAATATCTGTGATCGCCTTCCCTTCAGAGTGTATACCAGAGGATGGGTCTTTCTGAGCTGTTACATGTTGGGGCCCCTTATCAGATTTAAGCAGATTGGAAAGCATTCGGCTAGGCTTATCCCCATATTGACAAAATTTATATTTTCCTGCAATAAGGAATCTATTGTCCATTTGTGTCAGAGTATGATCAAACTGGGTCTTAGCGTCCCTATATTTCTGCTTGTTAGATAACGTGGGTGAGGATTTAAATTTTTGAAATGAGGAAGTGAGTACAGACTGTGCCGTCCTATATGCGGCGTCTTGGTCTCGTCTATATTTCGCCATGTATGCAATTATGTCTCCTCGTAAGACAGCTTTGGCTGTCTGCCAAAACAAGGCGGGATCAGACGCGTGGGTAGAGTTATTAAGTGCGTAAGAGTCCCAGGAAGTCGTCAGCATAGTTTTAAAGTCTGGAGAAGCCGCCATCTCAGCAGGGAATCTCCAATGTGAATTAGTACCTAAAGTGAGTCTACCCTGTAGCACTATCGATATAGGGGCATGGTCTGAAATGGTTATGGGGTTAATAGTTGCCTCAATGATCCTGGTGGACAGATCAGTGGAAACGAAAAAATAATCAATACGTGAAAAGGAATTATGGGTTGAAGAGTAGTAAGTATATTCCAATTCTACGGGGTTATGAAGACGCCATACATCAATCAGTCCCAGTTGTGCAGACATGTAATCCAGATTGATCCCGGGAAGTCGGGTCCTCTGGGACGAGGCACCCTTCCTGTCCAGGACCAGAGAGGACACCATATTCATATCCCCTCCAACAATAAGGGAGGTATGCGAATATGGGCGGAGAATATTTGTTATTTCTAGATAGAATGATTTATCATAGACAGCCGGGGCATAGACATTGCACAAGGTCAGTCTGGTGCCCTCCAAAGTTATATCTAGGACAATGTATCTACCTAGAGGATCGATAATCTGATGATGTATGTCAAAGACCACCCCCTTACGGATAAGGATCGCAAGCCCTCTCGCCTTAGAGGAGAATGAAGAAAAAGCTACAACTTCTTGTCTAAGCATGGTAAGTTTAGCGTGTTCAGCAGGGGTCAGATGCGTCTCCTGAAGCATAGAGACATCTGCTTTTATTTTATTTAAGTAGGTAAGGATACGTCTCCGTTTAATAGGAGAATTAATACCCCTAACGTTCCACGATATTATATTAAGTTGTGACATTTATACCACCAGTAGGAGAATACAGCAGGGCCGTATCAGGTCTTGAGACAAGAAGCCTCCTTATATAATTAATCCAGAGTATCGTGAACACAGACAATCCCCACCCCCACCAGCTAGGCATCTTCAGGGAAGGAGGAGTAGAGAAGAAGAAAGAAAAAGTCAGAAAGTAGAAAGGAAAGTAAAAATAAAGGTTAAGACAAGAACAATATATGAGAGCGTTCCCACCAGTATACATCAGTATATACTGTCTGCATGGGCTCGCTGCAATGTAGAACAAAGATAAAAAGAAAGGGAATAACAGCATAACCAACAGGCAATACCAAGATAATGAACTTTAAGAAACATCACTATGACCCTTATATAAAGAGAGTGGAGTGATTACTAAGCTAACACGGTAGCAGTTAAACCAAATCAAATCCACCCCGCGATAGATGAGAAACATCAACTATATCAACCCACATAATAATATGGACTAAGACCTGAAATCAAGTTTCAACTGTTATCGTCTGCTCTGCTCGGAGAAGACGGGTGTGAGGCTGAGGGTGACCGCATGGGTCCTTCGAGCTCCGTCACAAAGTCCTTAGCTGAGTCCACTGAAGTGAAATCTTTCGGACCTTGCGGAGTGAAAATGCGCAGTCGCGCAGGATAAAGGAGGGCAAATCGGATACCACTTTTCATTAGGTGAGAGCATAATGGAGACATTTCTCTTCTGGCTCTAGAGACTTCTGCGGAATAATCCTGGAAGAGAAACAGCCGTTGACCATCCCAGTGAAGTGGGCCCCGGCTTCGCGCCGCAGACCACATCAGTTCTTTATGTCTAAAGTTTAAGCATTTAAAGATAACCGGGCGGGGTCTAGTTTGGTTAGAGTCACGTGGCGGACCCAGTCTATGAGCTCGTTCAATCTCCATCGAAGAAAGTTCTTCCGGGATGCCTAGGAGGCCTGGCAGGTCGGAGAGTAAAAACTTTAGAAGATCAGGGCCTTTCAGTGATTCTTTAAGGCCCACAATTCTCAGGTTGTTACGTCTCGAACGATTTTCCAGGTCGTCTATCTTCATCATCATATGTTGGCGTGAAGATGTTAAAGATACGACCTGTTCCTTGAGATCTTCGATTTCTTTGAAATTAACTCCAATCCTATTCTCATTCACCGAGATTCTGCGAGTCATAGACCCAAGCTCTGATTTAAGGTCTGATACCGCGGTCATAAATTTGTCCGCCTGTGCTTGCAGTAACGGTTCCACGGTTTCTTTGATTGCTTTCACTATTGCAGAATAGGAAGGAGGAGCGGGGGGAGCTTTTGGGGCCATGGTAGGTGATGATTCAACTTCGCCGTCTAAACCGACAGGATTGAAAGACAGCGGCGGAGAGACGGGGCTCGGTTCCCCGCGTTTATTTCCACTCCTATATCTTTGTGGTTTTGGTGCAGAAGAACTTAAGAATTTGTCCATAATAGTAATTATGAGCTCATGAGGGTCGGATAGATGGGATGGTATGCCTTTGGCTATGAAAGGATGAAGAATTCTACATCACAGCTGCGGGTGGTGTAAGTTCACATATCGCTGCGAAATGTGTCAACTGAGGGTAAACTGAGGATGGGCGTAGTTCACCAAGTTGTCAGCGGGATGTAATTGTGTTAACCGGGTATAAATTTGATGTCGCCAATCTATGCGGGAGGGCGAGCAGGTTGATTTAGAGAGCGTGGCAAATATATTCAGTGGTGTAATATATCAATTACAACGGCAATCCGGCCAGCGGCATCACCGTATGAGCACGCCCACGAAAGATTAATCAGTAAGTAATGAGATAGTCGTTCTCACCTCCCACACACGTGGCGACAAGAGGGGGTAGGAGATGTAATTCACTTTGTGGCAACAGACTGGAGAAACAGCACCGCTTCTGAGAATCAACAGTGATGATATAGGGGCAATTCCATCTCACTGCAATGTAATCTGGAAGATAGCCAGCTCGGAGGAAAGATTTGATCAGCTGAGGATGAAGGGAAGTGAGGCTTAGTAGGTCTGTGGTGCTTCTGTTATTCTTGTAGTGTGTCAGTTGGTCTCCCCCAGCCTTCCCTTTTAACTGTGGAGCTCATAGGTTTCTTCAATTACACAGACCCCTTCCATCCCATCCAGCAGCAGCAGCTTATATTGTCAGGGGGAGAGGGGTGCAGGGAGGACACAGCCACCTCACAGTGAGTCCGCGTCTGGCAGGGAGAGAGCCGCGCTGCCGCAGCATCGGAAGTGCGGCCTCGCGGGTCCCTCCGTCTCTTCGAGCGCCGGGTGTCAGCAGGCTCTCCACGGGGCACCAACCTTGTTACAGGGGGGGTCCCAGAGGCTTCACGGCAGACAGGGGTGAGTGAGTCCAGACGCTCCGGTTGTCGCGGGCAGCTCCGGTTCCCACACCGCTCACGGAGCTTCTTGTCGGGCCCTGGATGAAAATTTAGCCCGCTGCTCCGGCACCCGGCACAGGCCCCAACCCGCAAAGACCGTGAAAACGGTCTCCCGGCTCCGCGGCCAAGTACCCAGGCAACCAGAGCGATAGGGGGGACTGTAGAGGTAGGAAGGGGCCAGTTAAGCTGATTGCAGCTGGAGATTTAAATGTTTTTAGCAGGAGCTCTGCTTTCCTGCTTCCAGCCGTCTCTCCAGTTAGGCCACGCCCCCTCAAGATAATTTATGTTTAAGTGACCAAGTAGTGTTGTCCAAAATTTGCATAATGCGTAAATCCACATTTTGTGGCAAAAAATAAGAATTTACTTACCGATAATTCTATTTCTCGGAGTCCGTAGTGGATGCTGGGGTTCCTGAAAGGACCATGGGGAATAGCGGCTCCGCAGGAGACAGGGCACAAAAAGTAAAGCTTTAGGATCAGGTGGTGTGCACTGGCTCCTCCCCCTATGACCCTCCTCCAAGCCTCAGTTAGGATACTGTGCCCGGACGAGCGTACACAATAAGGAAGGATTTTGAATCCCGGGTAAGACTCATACCAGCCACACCAATCACACTGTACAACCTGTGATCTGAACCCAGTTAACAGTATGATAACAGCGGAGCCTCTGAAAAGATGGCTCACAACAATAATAACCCGATTTTTGTAACTATGTACAAGTATTGCAGATAATCCGCACTTGGGATGGGCGCCCAGCATCCACTACGGACTCCGAGAAATAGAATTATCGGTAAGTAAATTCTTATTTTCTCTATCGTCCTAGTGGATGCTGGGGTTCCTGAAAGGACCATGGGGATTATACCAAAGCTCCCAAACGGGCGGGAGAGTGCGGATGACTCTGCAGCACCGAATGAGAGAACTCCAGGTCCTCCTTAGCCAGGGTATCAAATTTGTAGGATTTTACAAACGTGTTTGCCCCTGACTAAGTAGCCGCTCGGCAAAGTTGTAAAGCCGAGACCCCTCGGGCAGCCGCCCAAGATGAGCCCACCTTCCTTGTGGAATGGGCATTTACATATTTTGGCTGTGGCAGGCCTGCCACAGAATGTGCAAGCTGAATTGTATTACACATCCAACTAGCAATAGTCTGCTTAGAAGCAAGAGCACCCAGTTTGTTGGGTGCATACAGGATAACAGCAAGTCAGTTTTCCTGACTCCAGCCGTTCTGGAACCTATATTTTCAGGGCCCTGACAACATCTAGCAACTTGGAGTCCTCCAAGTCCCTAGTAGGCGCAAGGCACCACAATAAGCTGGTTCAGGTGAAACACTGACACCACCTTAGGGAGAGAACTGGGGACGAGTCCGCAGCTCTGCCCTGTCCGAATGGACAAACAGATATGGGCTTTTTTGAGAAAAAAACCACCAATTTGACACTCGCCTGGCCCAGGCCAGGGCCAAGAGCATGGTCACTTTTCATGTGAGATGCTTCAAATCCACAGATTTGACTGGTTTTAAACCAATGTGATTTGAGGAATCCCAGAACTACGTTGAGATCCCACAGTGCCACTGGAGGCACAAAAGGGGGTTGTATATGCAATACTCCCTTGACAAACTTCTGGACTTCAGGAACTGAAGCCAATTCTTTCTGGAAGAAAATCGACAGGGCCGAAATTTGAACCTTAATGGACCCCAATTTGAGGCCCATAGACACTCCTGTTTGCAGGAAATGCAGGAATCGACCGAGTTGAAATTTCTTCGTGGGGCCTTCCTGGCCTCACACCACGCAACATATTTTCGCCACATGTGGTGATAATGTTGTGCGGTCACCTCCTTCCTGGCTTTGACCAGGGTAGGAATGACCTCTTCCGGAATGCCTTTTTCCCTTAGGATCCGGCGTTCCACCGCCATGCCGTCAAACGCAGCTGCGGTAAGTCTTGGAACAGACATGGTACTTGCTGAAGCAAGTCCCTTCTTAGCGGCAGAGGCCATAAGTCCTCTGTGAGCATCTCTTGAAGTTCCGGGTACCAAGTCCTTCTTGGCCAATCCGGAGCCATGAGTATAGTTCTTACTCCTCTACGTCTTATAATTCTCAGTACCTTAGGTATGAGAAGCAGAGGAGGGAACACATACACCGACTGGTACACCCACGGTGTTACCAGAACGTCCACAGCTATTGCCTGAGGGTCTCTTGACCTGGCGCAATACCTGTCCCGTTTTTTGTTCAGACGGGACGCCATCATGTCCACCTTTGGTATTTCCCAACGGTTCACAATCATGTGGAAAAACTACCCGATGAAGTTTCCACTCTCCCGGGTGGAGGTCGTGCCTGCTGAGGAAGTCTGCTTCCCAGTTTCCATTCCCGGAATGAAACACTGCTGACAGTGCTATCACATGATTTTCCGCCCAGCGAAAAGTCCTTGCAGTTTTTGCCATTGCCCTCCTGCTTCTTGTGCCGCCCTGTCTGTTTACGTGGGCGACTGCCGTGATGTTTTTCCCACTGGATCAATACCGGCTGACCTTGAAGCAGAGGTCTTGCTAAGCTTAGAGCATTATAAAATTACCCTTAGCTCCAGTATATTTATGTGGAGAAAAGTCTCCAGACTTGATCACACTCCCTGGAAATTTTTTCCTTGTGTGACTGCTCCCCAGCCTCTCGGGCTGGCCTCCGTGGTCACCCGCATCCAATCCTGAATGCCGAATCTGCGGCCCTCTAGAAGATGAGCACTCTGTAACCACCACAGGAGAGACACCCTTGTCCTTGGATATAGGGTTATCCGCTGATGCATCTGAAGATGCGATCCGGACCATTTGTCCAGCAGATCCCACTGAAAAGTTCTTGCGTGAAATCTGCCGAATGGAATTGCTTCGTAGGAAGCCACCATTTTTACCAGGACCCTTGTGCAATGATGCACTGACACTTTTCCTGGTTTTAGGAGGTTCCTGACTAGCTCGGATAACTCCCTGGCTTTCTCTTCCGGGAGAAACACCTTTTTCTGGACTGTGTCCAGAATCATCCCTAGGCACAGCAGACGTGTCGTCGGGATCAGCTGCGATTTTGGAATATTTAGAATCCACCCGTGCTGTTGTAGCAGTATCCGAGATAGTGCTACTCCGACCTCCAACTGTTCCCTGGACTTTGCCCTTATCAGGAGATCGTCCAAGTAAGGGATAATTAAGACGCCTTTTCTTCGAAGAAGAATCATCATTTCGGCCATTACCTTGGTAAAGACCCGGGGTGCCGTGGACAATCCAAACGGCAGCGTCTGAAACTGATAGTGACAGTTCTGTACCACGAACCTGAAGTACCCTTAGTGAGAAGGGCAAATTTGGGACATGGAGGTAAGCATCCCTGATGTCCCGGGACACTATATAGTCCCCTTCTTCCTGGTTCGTTATCCCTGCTCTGAGTGACTCCATCTTGATTTGAACCTTTGTAAGTGTTCAAATTTTTTTAGATTTAGAATAGGTCTCACCTAGCCTTCTGGCTTCAGTACCACAATATAGTGTGGAATAATACCCCTTTCCTTGTTGTAGGAGGGGTAATTTGATTATCACCTGCTGGGAATACAGCTTGTGAATTGTTTCCCATACTGCCTCCTTGTCGGAGGGAGACCTTGGTAAAGCAGACTTCTGGAGCCTGCGAGGGGGAAACGTCTCGACATTCCAATCTGTACCCCTGGGATACTACTTGTAGGATCCAGGGGTCCTGTACGGTCCCAGCGTCATGCTGAGAGCTTGGCAGAAGCGGTGGAAGGCTTCTGTTCCTGGGAATGGGCTGCCTGCTGCAGTCTTCTTCCCTTTCCTCTATCCCTGGGCAGATATGACTCTTATAGGGACGAAAGGACTGAGGCTGAAAAGACGGTGTCTTTTTCTGCAGAGATGTGACTTAGGGTAAAAACGGTGGATTTTCCAGCAGTTGCCGTGGCCACCAGGTCCGATGGACTGACCCCAAATAACTCCTCTTCCTTTATACGGCAATACACCTTTGTGCCGTTTGGAATCTGCATCACCTGACCACTGTCGTGTCCATAAACATCTTCTGGCAGATATGGACATCGCACTTACTCTTGATGCCAGAGTGCAAATATCCCTCTGTGCATCTCGTATATATAGAAATGCATCCTTTAAATGCTCTATAGTCAATAAAATACTGTCCCTGTCAAGGGTATCAATATTTTTAGTCAGGGAATCCGACCAAGCCACCCCAGCTCTGCACATCCAGGCTGAGGCGATCGCTGGTCGCAGTATAACACCAGTATGTGTGTATATACTTTTTATGATATTTTCCAGCCTCCTGTCAGCTGGCTCCTTGAGGACGGCCCTATCTATAGACGGTACCGCCACTTGTTTTGATAAGCGTGTGAGCGCCTTATCCACCCTAAGGGGTGTTTCCCACCGCGCCCTAACTTCTGGCGGGAAAGGGTATACCGCCAATAATTTTCTATCGGGGGGAACCCACGCATCATCACACACTTCATTTAATTTATCTGATTCAGGAAAAACTACAGGTAGTTTTTTCACATCCCACATAATACCCTCTTTTGTGGTACTTGTAGTATCAGAAATATGTAACACCTCCTTCATTGCCCTTAACAAGTAACATGTGGCCCTAAAGGGAAATACGTTTGTTTCTTCACCGTCGACACTGAAATCAGTGTCCGTGTCTGTGTCTGTCGACCGACTGAGGTAAAAGGACGTTTTAACGCCCCTGACGGTGTTTGAGACGCCTGGACAGGTACTAATTTGTTTGCCAGCCGTCTCATGTCGCCAACCGACCTTGCAGCGTGTTGACATTATCACGTAATTCCATAAATAAGCCATCCATTCCGGTGTCGACTCCCTAGAGAGTGACATCACCATTACAGGCAATTTGCTCCGCCTCCTCACCAACATCGTCCTCATACATGTCGACACACACGTACCGACATATAGCACACACACACAGGGAATGCTCTGATAGAGGACAGGACCCCACTAGCCCCTTGGGGAGACAGAGGGAGAGTTTGCCAGCACACACCAAAGCGCTATATTTTACAGGGATAGCCTTATAATAAGTGCTCCCTTATAGCTGCTTTTATAAAATCACAATTTCGCCAAATTTTGCCCCCCCTCTCTTGATTTAACCCTGTTTCTGTAGTGCAGTGCAGGGGAGAGCCTGGGAGCCTTCCTGACCAGCGGAACTGTGTGAGGAAATGGCGCTGTGTGCTGAGGAGATAGGCCCCGCCCCCTTTTCGGCGGGCTCGTCTCCCGCTTAAAAATGGATTCTGGCAGGGGTTAAATATCTCCATATAGCCCCGGAGGCTATATGTGAGGTATTTTTTGCCAAAAAAAAAGGATTTTCATTGCTGCCCAGGGCGCCCCCCCCCAGCGCCCTGCACCCTCAGTGACTGCCGTGTGAAGTGTGCTGAGAGCAATGGCGCACAGCTGCAGTGCTGTGCGCTACCTTAAGAAGACTGAGGAGTCTTCTGCCGCCGATTCTGGACCTTCTTCTCTTTTCAGCATCTGCAAGGGGGCCGGCGGCGAGGCTCCGGTGACCATCCAGGCTGTACCTGTGATCGTCCCTCTGGAGCTAATGTCCAGTAGCCAAAGAAGCCAATCCATCCTGCACGCAGGTGAGTTCACTTCTTCTCCCCTAAGTCCCTCGATGCAGTGATCCTGTTGCCAGCAGGACTCACTGTAAAATAAAAAACCTAAGCTAAACTTTTCTAAGCAGCTCTTTAGGAGAGCCACCTAGATTGCACCCTTCTCGGCCGGGCACAAAAACCTAACTGAGGCTTGGAGGAGGGTCATAGGGGGAGGAGCCAGTGCACACCACCTGATCCTAAAGCTTTACTTTTTGTGCCCTGTCTCCTGCGGAGCCGCTATTCCCCATGGTCCTTTCAGGAACCCCAGCATCCACTAGGACGATAGAGAAATGCTAAATAAAAACGCCACTTTTTATTACATTTCTCGAATCCTTTCTCAACATCAATCAGTGCCGTTTTACGGTCAAAGTAAAGGATATTAAGTAATTTAGCATTCAATAGTGTAATTGCAGGAACAGATGTGGAGATCCAGAAAGATAGTATAAGTTTTTTAGCTAACATTACTAGTACCGTTGAAAAGGGGAGAATAGAACTATGTAGTAAGGAAGGCACACAGCCCGAGAAGTCTGCCATTAAAAAGAGTTCCCAAGCGAATGGCAATCTAATGTTGGTGACCTGTTGGAGGAAATCATGTATTTTATACCAGAATCTTTTTTATTTTCATGCAATTCCAGACATTGTGTATAAAGTTAGCAACTGAAGCAGAACATTTCGGGCAAGTGCTTTGTACATCAGGATGCATATGACTCCTCTGTGCCTGAGAAATATAAGCCCTATTGAGAAATTTAAAATGTATTTCTTGTAGTTGGGCCGAAACCAACCATTTATAAACATATAAGAATTGTTTCACAATACGAGTAGAGGTAACAAAATCTGGGAAGTCGTGAGAGCATACGTTCCAGACTTTCTGCCATGACACATGGGAAAATGAAGTCATCAAACCATTATAGAGATATCTTATCTTAAATTTGCATTGAGAGATCAAAGTGAAAAGGGAGGACATGATTGACGGATTGAAAGAATCCATAAAGGAGCCATAGGAGCCAGAAACCTTCTTGCTGTTTATATAATGCCGCACTTGCAAAAATAGAAAAAATTGGGAGTTAGGAATACCATATCAATCTTTAAGTTGTTGGAAGGAGTATAGGTCACCACTTGGGTCACAAACATTCCGAATCATTGCTATTCCCTTAGACTTCCAGGAGAGTAGGTGTGGAGTCATTAGAGAAGGTGGGAAATCTGGGTTACCCCAGAGAGGCAAATATTTAGTCAAGAAGGCATTTGTCCCCAGGCGTTTGTGAATAACGGACCATGCTCTATGAGTATCCTGGAAAAAAATATTACGTTTGACCTACTCAGGTAGTTTTGTCCTCGGCAAATGTAACAATGCAGTTGGGGAGTAAGGGGCAAACAATGTTTGCTCTAAAGGTAGATTAGTAAAATGCGAACGGGTTAGACACCAATCAGATATGTACCGGAAAGTGGCCGCACAAGAAAAGGTATATATATATATATATATATATATATATATCAGGAAGGCCAAGCACACCTTTCTCTTTGGGTAAGAGCAGTCTAGCTCGAGCTATTCTCGTTTTTTTGTTATTCCATATACATTTTTGGAAAATAATATTACACTTATCCTGATCTGATTTTGACAAATATTAAGGCAACATTTGCAGCACAAAAGTTAATTCGGGGGAACAACACACTCTTAACGACAACGTCTTATTAGGGATTAGGGAAATGGCATCCAGTTCTTTACAATTTGAGCAATTCTTGTGATTATGGGTGGAAAATTAGCCGAATATATATTCTGAATGGTAGGAGTAATAAAAATACCTAAGTATTTCAGTTGTGATGTCACTACATGAAATGAAGAGAGAGTGAAGAAATGGGGCAGAAGATCAGATCTAGTCAGAAGAAGTACTTCTGACTTAACCATGTTCACTTTATAGCCGGCAAAAGAGCTGAAAGTGGAAATTTCAAGTAAAATAGCTGGAATAGAAATGGAAGGCTGCGACACAAACAATAACATGTCATCTGCGAACAGTTATAATTTAAGGTCCTCTTTACCCAATTTAATACTCTTAAACAAAGGGTTTGCTCGCAAGGCAATAGCTATGGGTTCTAAGGCAAGCGCGAACAAGAGGGGAGAAAGGGGGCAACCTTGCTTGGTTCCCCTGTGTACACATATGGGCTCTGAAATAAAATTATTAGCTAGCACTTTTGAGGTAGAGGCCAAGTTCAGCATCTGAATTAGTGAGACAATTTGGGGTGGGAAACCAAAATTGCGAAGAGTCTCATACAGGTGATCCCAAACCACAAGGTCAAATGCTTTCTCAGCGTCAAGCGATAGTAGAAGGTAAAGATCATTTATATGATTATCATCTAAATGTTGGAAGACAGCTAGAAAGAACCTTGCGGATGTTAGTGACTGCATTGCGGCCCCAAACAAAGCCTGTTTGGTCGTGGTGTACCAGGGATGGGACCACCCATTTGAACCTCTCCGCCATAATCTTGGTAAAAATCTTATAATCTACGTTCAATAACGATATGGGGTGATATGAACCTGGAAGAGTGGGATCCCTGCCTGGTTTCGGTAAGACTTTAATAATTGCATCACTGAAATAGGGTAGAAGCTTATTATCCGTAAGAAAAGAGTTAAAAAGAATGGTGAGGGGTTGGGAGAGTGAAGATTGGAGGATTCTATAGAATTCCCCAGTATATCCGTCCGGACCCGGGGATTTACCAAGATTAAGGGTCTTAATGACAGAGAGTACCTCATCTTCCGAGATAGGACAAATCAAAGCCTCAGCTTGTGATTCCGTCAATGTAGGAAGAGAGACTTCACTCCAAAAGATATTTTTATTATTGACATCTACTGGGTCTTGAGACTATAAATCATTATAAAAAGAGTGTCAAATCTTAATGATAGACGGCCCTGTCATTTGAATCTCCCCCATAGAATTTTTTAGGGCTAAAATAGTAGAAAGAGTCCACTCACTCCTTAAAAGATTGGAATGCAGTTTACTGTTTTTATTGCCTGTGAAATAAAAATTGGTTGGACCTCACCCTGGTATCACCCATTTGTTGCAGTAAAGTATCAATGGCTAATTTGGATTCTTCATAGTGTGACCTACAAGTGGGGGATGGATCTAATCTTAGAGCTCGGTAAGCCTGTGTTAAAGTTGTTTGAGAGTCCAGAAGTATTGATTGCCTATGTTTTTGATGGTGGGAGGCACAGGTTAAAATTTGACCACAGAGAACCGCTTTAGAAGTTTGACAATATAATGCAGGGTCCAAAATTTGTGCAGAGTTCGCAAACATATAGTCATTCCAGGTGGACTGGAGCATATCTTTAAATGAGGTGGAGGATGCCAGGGAAGAAGGGAAGCGCCAAAGTTTATAGCTACCTGAAGGGGTTTCTATACCTGACCTATCTATTCTACCCGCCAGTTCTGAGGCTGGCAATAAATAATCGATTCTAGAATACATAACATGAGGAGCTGAATAATAAGTAAAATCTCTATCTAGAGGGTGCTGCATCAACCAAATATCAACTAGATGCAATTTTCGGATTAAATACTGTATACCAAACTTACGCACCGGATATGGTAAGGAAGCAGTAGACTGCCCATCCATATAAGGGTCAACAACCATATTTAAATAACCAGCGAGAATTAATTGGGAATCCAAATGGGGGTATAGTAAATTAACAACCTTAATAAGGAACTTCTTATCATACGACGTGGGTGCATATAAATTGCAAAAAAGATATTGAATACCATGGATCTCAGACTTAATTAACACATAGTGGAAATTTGGATCCGATCTCTGCAAAGATATATTCATAGGCACACCTTTTTTCACCAGTATGGCGACACCTCTGGATTTCGAGTTATAGGAAGCATAAGTCATTACTGTAAGTCTCAACATTGATAATTTCTGATGCTCTAAATCAGTCAAGTGTGTCTCCTGCAAAAAAGAGATGTCTATTTTGTAAAGTTTTAAGTAAGAAAGAAGCTTGCACCTTTTTGCTGGGGAATGGATACCCTGCACATTCCAGGAGCAAATTTTAATGTCATTCATTATAGAAAAAATCCCAGAATAAATTTGCTGAGATCAGAATCCAAACAACAGCAACAAAATACAGTCTCCGGTAGTAGCCCACAGTTAACACAAAAATAAATAGCCACACAGAAATTATTCATACATGTATATAGAAAGGATAAGAGGGGAGGGGAGAGAAGAGGAAAATACGAGAGAGGGGGAAGAAGACAAGAAAAAGAGGGAGAAAAAAGGAAAAGGAAGAAAGGTAAACCCAACGTCAGCAAGTGGTAATGAAAAACAGTACAATAAACAGAACCATTTCGCCCTCAGAATACCACCCAACAGAACAAATGGAATCACTCAGATCCCAAGCCAGGTAATCCCGGCCTCCTAACCATATGAAATAATAGGCAAACTGAGATAATATACAGGCTATACGTAATACCCACTATATAACACATAACATAATTTGAGCAACTGCATTACATAACAAATAACAGTACTGCAACATCCGTATACTGAACCATATATATGAAAACTAGATGCGGAACAGTAGACTAAATAGATAAAGCTATTCAGACAACAGGGGCATAATCAGACAAGATCAATGCAGCATAAGTATCACCAACATCAAGTAGACACGGAGGGGACAGCTGACGAATCTCCATCTAAGTCAGTCAGTAAGTCATAGCGTCAGCCGGTTCCATAAAATCTTTAAAGTCTTTGAACCTGTAAAGATACGCAGTCTTGCAGGAAAGAGAAGGGCAATTTGCGGTGAGATTGCACCAGCCTAAAGCAAACTGGTGACATATCTTTACGTGCTTTAGAAACCTCAGCCGAGTAGTCCTGAAATATAAGTAGGCAATTGCCTTGCCATTCCAAGGATTTGAGCTTACGTGCAGCAGTCCAGATCAGCGATTTATGAGTGAAGTTCAGACACCTGAAGATATCGACTCTGGGGCATCTGGTATCTCTGACAGGGCCAAGACGATGAGCCTGTTGAATCGCAAAATCTTTCATGATGTCTTGGAATCCAACATTTGCAGAAGATCTTTAGATAAGAATTTATACAGGTCAGGTCCCTTAACGGATTCTGTGAGGCCCACGATTCTCAAATTATTCCGCATGGACGATTTTCCAAATCCTCTACTTTATTAAGGAGGAGAGTATGTTTCCGTTCATTGTCAAGTTGTTGCTACAAATCAGAAATCGCTTGGTCATGTTCCTCTATCTTATTTTGGTTCTCCACAACTTGCAGGTCAGTGAACTCCAATTGAGATTTTATATTCTTAATAGCTTCTGCAAATTTTGCCGCTTGTTTATACAGGTCTCGCCGGTGTGGCAGGTGTTATAAATTTCTCCATAGTGATTGCAGCAAACGATACAAACTGGAGACCTGTACGTTGTAAATATATTTAGGAAAGGCACTATCTCCTGGAAAACTCTTCAGAAAGGAAAAGGGAAGTCAGAATAAATCCTGCAGCCAGAAACGTCAGTGTAAACATACAGGAAAGGGAAAATGCTGGTGAAATGCAGTCACATATAAGCAGTAGCCAGAAAATAAAAATACAAAATTCAGAAAAAATTAGTAAGGAACATTGGAAGCTGGGATTCCAGTCAGGATATCCTACATTAACATTCATGGCTCACATCTGCACGCACCAGAGAGTCCAGCTACTCCCAGCACGGATGGGTGGCGGTTCGGCGGAGTGCAGGTGCGATATCCCAAATATAAACTGCGGACCGGCGCCCAGAGCAGGCCGCAGCGCGCGGTCTCAAAGTTGCGGACAGTGGGCGCTCCCAGCACTTCCTGGAGCAGGTGAGTGGAGGCCAGGGGGGCTCGGAGATGTGATGCAGGCAGGACAACCCAGGTGTGAGCGTCAGAAAGCTCTCCAACAGACTCCGGTGCACGGAGCTCTGCAAAGCTGCTGCCGCTCCCGTCCACATCCAGGCCATGCTCCCCTTCGCCGGCTTTTTAATAAAATATTAAAAGTTATAGTTTACGATTGGTGGTCATTTGCCTAATAAGCATATGACTTGAATAGATAATATAAGTATATTGGTCCGTGTGTGCCCAAAATAGGGAATACTTCCTTTCTTTTTGGGTCCTACTGTATGTTGAACTATATTCCAGGAGCACCTCCCAAGAAATTATATACAATTGTAATGATTTAAGGGAAAGGACCAATAGATAATAATATTTGATTATATAAAAGAAATATTAGGTGTCTGCGCGAGCATTTCAACTTCTTGCAATAGCTTATAGCACCCAACACTTTATTCTTTTATTTGTTATATCCATGTTTACACTAGGTGAAAGAAAAACAACTTACCCACTGGATGCTCCAAGCAATCTGTAAAAAAGAATAATAGGTTAGTTGAACCTAAATGAATATTTGCATAAATAACATAGCACTATTGTGGCTAGAAAATGTTATGTTAATTTTTATTAAAATGTACCAGTCTATCCAGTTTTGTATGTGCATTATCTTATCTGCTGATGCAGCACTACGTGCCGCTGCACAATCACCTATCATAACAGGAGGAAGATGCAGTCTGGTCAGGTAGGAGGCCTCCTGAAGTTGTGAGGATGACTGACTACCAATAAAATAGCAAAAAGGAGAGATCTAAGGAATTAAAATGTCTTAATAGTAGAGGAGGTTATGTGCTGAGTGACAGCATTACAGTATCTCAGGGTTACGGAGGGCAGTGTTGGCATTAGGACTTCAGGGAAAGGCATACAATGTAACCACCCATACTTTCCAACTTTCATCAAGCCCTCACCGGGATAGTCCTGGAGGGGGCAACGGGCAACCCACTCCAATGAGCGGGGGCATGGCATCACATTCACCCCACCCCTACTATTTATAGTTGCAGAGCTACATAACATCAAATGGCATCATCCAGTCACCAGGTATCCCACTTCAGTCAGCAAGAGGGTGATAGCAGAAGATGGCCAACTCTGATCGGAGAACAGCAGAGTCTTCCTAATTTCATGACTCTCTCACACCTTCCAGGAGCATTGGCAAGTATTATTAAGTGCAGGAATACCAAGCAAATCAATACAGGGAGAGCAAGAGAAATACTGGGCCCCAATAATGGAGGCTATGTAGCAGTATTGTGCACCCAGTTTTTATTTTTCATTTGGGGGACAAATTTTCAGGCTCTATCCATAGACGCTGTGCCACTGGCACATACTGTATTTGGAAGCGATTGGAGCTCTGTATTTTGTTGGAGAGCCTGAGCCTTTTACATTCAGGGTTGAAATATAATAGCTAACTCTAATTTGGCTAATTAGTTATTCCATCTGCAGCAAGGCGTAAGCTTTACATACAGTATAGAAGTATTGGTCACCTTGAAACACAACAGCAGACGCAGATACACAGAATGCCCCCAGTAATGCTCACTGGTTATGGCCGCCTCCTCCGCTGCCGCTGTCTCTGAGAAGAGATGAGAGGAGAGCGCGGTACCTGCTGCTGCCGTCGCCGAGTCCATCCGGCGGACATTTCAAATATGGTGGTGGCTTGTGAGCCAATCAAAGCTCACCAAACATGTCAGTCAATCAAAGCTCATGGGCTGGCAGCCGCCACTGTCGGTCATATTTTAAATAGCTGTGCACCCAACGCCCTTTAACCACTACAGCCGGTCCTGTCCCCAGGACCCCACCGCTTTGGGCAGGCCACAGAGGTTCCGGAACGCCGTTCCAAATAAGGTCATTTTACAAGAAACCTTCAGGAACGGCGTTTCGGAGCATTCTGGACCCAAAATAGCCCTGGCTCTAACTGTGTGGAGTTTGCATATTCTCACTATGCTTGCAAGGGTTTTCTCCGGGTGCTCCAGTTTCCTCCCACAATCCAAAAGTATACTGGTAGGTCAACTGGATCCTAAAAAAATTAACCCTAGTGTGAATGTGTGTGCAGGTACATGTGGTAGGGAATATAGACTGTAAGTTACGCTGGAACAGGGACTGATGTGAATCGCCAAATATTCTATGTATAGCGCTGTGGATTATGTGTGCGCTAAATAACTAACTGGCAATTTTATATATATATATATATATATATATATATATACACATATATATACAGAGAGAGAGAGAGAGAGAGATGTATTTATATATTTTGGTCTGTATGATTTGTGTTGTCCTCAGTATAGTGTTAATATTATTCTGTTTATATTTATGGTGTATATAGAATGTAATAAATGTATATGTCTGTCTAGCACAGTTCTAAGACATCCATTGGTCCTCAATTACACCCCAATCATACTACTGAGGGCGGATAATTGACCAAAAATTGCCAGAACTTCTGCAAATTCCGCAGAGCCAAACAACAGAGTGCATGAATTCCTTATTTCCTCACCTGTGAGTTGCTCCAAGTCACTGATTGGAAGTGTATCCTCAAGAAGATGGTTATCTAATAAGAAATATAAGTATAAATTATTGTGGATGAATAAATATTGTGAAGCACTATGCAATTTTTTAGCCCTGTATTAATAATAATAATAATACCTTCACTATATTTTACCTTCCCATAAGTTGTAATGCATTCAATGCATTCATTTCTGCAATGCATTCCATGTTTTCAAGGTGAATGGTAAACAAATAGAAGGAGTGTGGCATACAAGCAGACATACAAAGCATATCAGCATAATAGATGATACTTGCTATTGGCAATTCCATTTTTATAGTAATACACATGAAAAAATATAAACATATCATTTCAGAGCAATGTAAATTAATATAACATGAAACCATGGGGGTAATTCAGACCTGATCGCTATGGTGCGTTTTTTGCATCAAATTAAAAACATAATAATAATAATAATAATAATAATAATAATAATAAACAATAGTAAGATAGTTAATATAGTGAAATTCCATGTAAAGAGATGGAGGTAGTACTGGTAGCATATGGCAAATGCATTCTTAGACTTGGGGCATCTAAGATACCTAAAATCTCTGAGAGTATCTACAGTATCTTACACAATTTCCAGGGTGTAATTAAGCTCTGTGAAAATGTTGATATCTAACATAAGACATGGCTTCAAACTTACTCGGCATCTGCGATCAGTTCAGTGCTTGTCGTTCCTGGTTTGACGTCACAAACACACCCAGCGTTCGCCCAGACACTCCTCCGTTTCTTCAGCCCCTCCCGCGTTTTTCCCAGAAACGGTAGCGTTTTTTCACACACACCCATAAAACAGCCTGTTTCCGCCCAGAAACACCCACTTCCTGTCAATCACATTACGATCACCAGAACGAAGAAAAAACCGTGAGTAAAATTCCTAACTGCATAGCAAATTTACTTGGCGCAGTCGCACTGCGGACATTGCGCATGCGCATTCGCGACTAATCGCTCCGTTGCGAAAAAAAAATAACGAGCGAACAACTCGGAATGACCCCCATGGGCCGGATGTAATGAAGTCCGAGTTGGCCGGAGGTGCGGGTTCCTGGCCAAACTCAAAGTTTTTTAAAGCGGAAATTATGTACATGGAATAACCATGCCTTGTAAATGATTGCTGCTAAAAAAACGTCCGAGTTCGGTCGGGAACCCGCACCTCCAGCCAACTCGGACTTCATTACATCCAGCCCCACATCTCATCAGGAAGAGTCGCAAATCCACCTCTAATTTAGGGACATATTTATCCATAATTTTTTTTACAAAATAACGTGAAAACAGGTGTTTAGTTTTAGTATCAACTTAAATGTATCAAAGGGCTTAAATTTGCATTCTTTAGTATGCAGATCGCATTTATCATACTTGTCATGGGAAATGTGATCTATTTGAGATTTACTAAATGTAAATTAAAATTAAAAATACCAGAGGGAACCTTGCAATAAGAATGCCATCTTCAGATGGCAATATGCAGGCTTCCCTCCGTTTCCCCTACTCTACGTAGCCATTTGTGCATGCTGACAGACAGAGCAGGGCCTAGAAATGGCTTCTGTGATTAGCCTGTGTGTCTAATAGACCACAGGCTGATCACAGAGAAACAGGTATAATAGAAAATAAATCAAATTAAACATACCATCATTCAGGGATTGGTGGATTCCTTCTCTTTGACCCGGTCAGCTAAGGGGCTGGCTGGGACTTTAAATTCACCTCAGCTGACCTCACAAATCAGCTGACTGGGTCACAGAAAGGAGCCCACCTATGACTGATTCTGGTGCAGGTAAGTTTAATTTGATCTATTTTCTATTATAATCAGGGAGCAGAAGGGGACAGGAGCACAGCGATACCTGGGGGGCGTGGCAGTGGGGGCATGAGTACAATGAAGGTGCGAGGAGGGGTTTCGCAGGGACAAAGCTCTCACAAGCTCAGCCGCGTGTTGCAATTTTGAATACATTCTTGCGATGTAGACAAATATTGCACTGTAAATTCAGTTGAATTTTTCACATCACAACCGCATTTTATTTGCGGACTGTAATAAATATCACCTAATGGCACTTACAGCGTGGTAGCTGATTCCCTGGGGCTATCTAACTAGCCCCGAAGCCTGGCTGCAACTATTATCTGGGATTAAAAAAATCATGAAAAAGTCCCATTTATTGCACCCAAAAAATAACTGGGGCTAATTGAATATCTCCCTCAGTTTTACAGGATAATAATTATTTAGAGGAAGCTAAAGAGACAAGAGTGGCATATAAGATGAAAATAACTTTACAGGTCCCAGTCTTAGAGAGTAGGGTCTGCCTAGGGAGACAACACCACGGAAAAAAAAAGTCACAAGCCTGTCTTGATTAGAGGAAGCAATAAAAAGCGCACATCAGGATAATATAATCCAAATAAAATTGTTTAAAAATTGTAACAAAATCAGCATAATAGACATATGCCCAGAGAAAAAACTCCATAAAGTACCAAAATCACCACCCATCAGATTCCATAATTGGCCCATAAATAAGTTCCAGTGTCATAACCCCGTCACCACTACCACCACCACCACCACCACCACCACCACCCAGAAGCAGTTGCTGTTCCATATATCAAGAAAATATAAAAAGTGTATTGCGCTTGGTGTATAAATGTTTGTATTTAAATTATCAAAAGTATATACATAGGTGTCTGCTTGTACCCAATTCAGCACACATGGAACTTGCTAATATATTTAAATAAAAAGAAATTTATTAACACATAGACATTAACTGCTAAAACAATATATAAGCTCAGGCACACTGATAGAACAATCAAAATTCATTGCAACTTTGTAGTTGAAATAGAGACAATGTAACTTGTGTAATACCACATAGACCCGTCTGGT
Source organism: Pseudophryne corroboree (assembly GCF_028390025.1). NCBI lineage: Eukaryota > Metazoa > Chordata > Amphibia > Anura > Myobatrachidae > Pseudophryne > Pseudophryne corroboree. The sequence continues at coordinate 317,096,068 of NC_086450.1, read as the reverse complement.
CTATTGAATAAATAAACAGATTGCAACAGTTGCTACAGCCTTTGATGAGAAATTGTTGTAACTCCAGTCCTCTATGCTACTGGCGTCCCAGTGCAGAGGAATGCTGCTGGTTATAATTACCCGACCTGCGGGAGTGTTCAATCTTGCAGCACGAGAGTCACGGAGGTATCTTCACAGCGTCCGCCGCCGGCACTATCACGGTGCAGATGTCACTGTCCTGGCGGGCGGATACGGACGCTCCGGAGGTTTGCTAACCTGGCGTACCGGTGTAGAAGCTCCACAGGCTGGTCCAAAGTTAACCGCTAAGTGCGGATTAAACAGTCGGCAATCTGTCAGTGTGCTAAACTGAGCGAGGGGATGACGTCAACGCGTTTCGTCCCGTCACAGCTCGGGACTTCCTCAAGACTAACTTAAATACAAACATTTATACACCAAGCGCAATACACTTTTTATATTTTCTTGTTTCTATTTTTTGGGGGGAATTTGCCAACCCTCAGTGTATGCAGCTGATGTATAATTAATTTATTCACAATTATTTGCGCCAGGAGTTGGAGTGGTAAAACACTCTAAAACAAATAAATCTCTGTTCCATATATCGACAACCTGCTGCAAAGAGAAACCTTGACGACTTATCCACCAGTAGGAAATGCAAGGCAACATTGAAATTGCATCCTGGTCACCAAAGAAGTCCATCCTTTTTGACGTTAGTCGTTTCTGCGACTTTATGCTAATGCCACTACAGAGCCTTTCCCTGGTGTACATTGTCAAAGTCAGAAAAATATCACTATGCACACTGCCATATTTGCACCTCATGCGAGTGCCTGTTGCACGTTCATGAGCCCTGCCGTGCGTGCGCATACTCGCTGTTGCGTGCACCCGCAGGCGCACAGTGTGCGCATTTACGGTAAAGTTTGTGTGCGTCTGGCGGGCGACTCGTTCGTAACATATTTTAACCATATAATGTATTTTGTAGATTATGGTCCCTTTGATAGATTCTGAAAGTTTAGTTAATATAGCATGTTCATGGACAAAGAGATCCCTCTTTGTTTGATACGAAGGGTCAGACATGAGTCATACAGTGGTGTTTAGTATCCATCGGAAGAGTATTTAATTAGCAATATTCCGGTGTTGGTTTGAAGCAGATTAATCGCTCGTGCGAATAGTTATGGACATAAGAAGTTTATGTACTTTTACTATTATTTGCACTTACTTATCCATGCGGCGGGAAACCTAGTTTGCCACCCACCTGAGCAGTTGGAAATAGTCACAGCCCACCTGTATGAATCAACCTATAACCTTTTGTTATAATGCGAAGACGAATTCCTGTGTCCAATGAACAATGAGATTGTAGGGACCATTGAATTGTATTGTGTGTGGGGCATAAATAGACAAGCCGATCATATCCAGCTCTCACTCTTCAACGGTTCTCATTGCTGATAATCGGGAGCTGGATATCCAGAGGCGCATGCGATCGTTCCCCTTGTGCGTAAGTTTTCTCCGCAATCTTATTGTCTTTATTGGTATTGTGGGCCATATCTCTCTCTCTCTCTCTTCTCCTCTTTCTCTCATTTTTCCCTTAAACGTACTTGTATTGTATTGTATTTCCTGTGTAGTTATCTGGTTAGTTAGTCTATGTTATATTGGTAGTGTATGACTTGTATTGTATTATTCTTTTGCAAGTATAACATTCATATAAGGCGTTAGACCCTAAGCCCGGTATTTGTGTATTTCTTATAGTGTTAAGTATTCTCAGAGTGTCGGAGACGCTCGAACAGCTTTAAGTTAATAAGGTTACATTGTGTTGCATCTACACCCCACCATTACACTAAGGTTTTTCCTGTATAATACATTGTTCATGGTTTACATGTAAAGGATTAACATTGTGAGCGTCTGCGCCGCTGGTGATCTCCTCGTGGTCCCGAGCGTACGCTGCGCTATAGCGTTAGTCGGCAGCCAATAGCGGGCCTGCCTGTGATCTCTTGGCCGTGAGCGAACGTAACGCTTGAGTGTCTCGACTACGGCTAAGCGATTGTTACGCAACGTGCGTACCCTTACGGTACTCCAGACGTCAATAGCGTACAGTGTTCTTAGGCCTCTTAAAGGGTTTTAAGTAAGATAAATATTTAGCTTTATCAATTGGCGGCTCGTCCATCCTTCACATATCTGCACTAGGTAATTTCAGCAGACATTATCCATCAGCAAAGGGCGGGAGATCATATTCCTCGCAGTGCTGACTGGATAAGCGTCTGCTTCGCTTAGTAAAGGGTGCTGAAGGAATCCGGGAACCGGAGGTAAGAACAACACGCTAGTGTCTTTTAAAACTGTTTATTTCTGTCTTGCGTACGCACACACGCACATATCTGCATTTCTTTTCATTTTCGTGTATTTTCATATATCACTTTTCTGTTTGCCATTTTATAATTGATAAACGTGCTAAGAGAGATTTGCCGCTATTTCATAGTTAAAGAGTAAAAGTAATACATTAAGGTGTAAATTGAAAAGCACGCACACAGCTCTGCCTAAAGATACAAGGAGAGATGTGTGGTGCTCGGTAGATGATCGAGGATCATCTACATTGATAAACGTGTAAAATTGTGTTACGGTGGATATTTGCTTTGTGTACACGTGTCTCTAACAAAGGGTGAGACTCGCGTACGCAACTCAAAGGCCGACGCACGCAGCGTATATTACGCAACGGAGCGTCCGGGTACGCCCACGTAACTCAAATCACACGCTAGTGTTATTGTAACAGGCGAAAAGGTGGCAACGCGATAAATAGCGCAAATCTATTTTAGTGTCCGAAATTTAGACTAACAGATCCTTCTCCAAATTTACAACACATTTGGTCTAAAGGAAAGAAAATTTCTGTGCAGAAATAGAAATAGAAACAAAAGTGTACATGTGGTGAGTGAGTGTTTGCATATATAAGTTTATACAATTTTTTTGAGGTTGAACCACAAGAAGTCGAGTTCTCGCAGGGTACATACATGTAAGTGACGTGCATGGTGGCAAGGGAGGCATCCTTTGTTAAACATAAAATCTGAGCATTAGAGTATAGCAGACCAGGAGGTCTATTGTAGCACAGACCAGGAGGTCCGGAATTGACCAGGAGGTCCAGGTACAGCAGACAAGGAAGTCCGCTATAAATAGAGAAAAGAGCACAACCCAGGGGGTTGGTGCAGAACCCATATAGGCCATTAAAGCTCATGCTGAAGGAATTCGCAGCCGCAATTTTCGATTCCACTGGTCGCTCTGCACATAAGATTAGTTGCTTATGTGCAGACTGATTGTACCGCACGTAATTGTGTGCATTAGTTAATCTGACCAGTACCATTTGTGTACGAAACGGGTCATAAACACTATTTGTACATTCTGACGTGATTTGTGTAATTTTTTATTTTCTGAAGGGAAGTTCGCTGGTCACTCAGGAATTATCCAACAACCAACAGTTACTGGAAAGGGTTAATGCTCTGCGGATCACACTCACATGTTCCAGTAAACGAAGGTTCATAGGGGCCCTGGGTCGAGTACGCCAGCACTAGGGCAGTGTGTAGGGTGTATTGGTCGGCGTGGGCGAGTGAGTGGGGTACTCGGTAAACCACCATCGTCAGCCTATCGTGAACATTTTGGTTTTTGTAAGGGTTCGCTGAAGACCCTGATTGAAGGTCAGAGGTGGTGAAAGCAACACCTGCAAGTTATGGGGGCCAATTGTTCAGGTAGGGGGCGATCAACCTCGGTTCGGGTTGATTCAGTAAACCGACCAATCGGGTCGGCAAGGTACGTAATGTGTGAAAAATACGGTTCACACACAGAGGTTTTATGTGATGAATGGGAGAGAATGACGGTACATGACGGGGAGAAGTTCCCAAGAGTAGGCAGCTTTAGCCCAGAAGTGTTACAAAATCTAAGGAGGAGGATATGTCTCATTAAATCAACAAAGAGACGAATCAAACATTATGATTATTTACAGTTATGGCAACAGGAGGGTGAAATACAGAGAGGATTGGCTCAGGCGGCGGGATCTAACCCTATCAGGAAACTGATAGCCACGGCACCGCCGCCACCATACATATCAGGAGTGAAATCGGTTGCGGAGAATGACGCATTAGGGTGTAACAAACAAACACTTAGCAACTGTGTAAATGTTAATAAGTTAACCAATGCAAGTATTAACCCGTGCAAGTTGTACCCTGTTTTGAACTTTCCCCAGGAGTGTGATCCAGAGGACGAATCGGCAACAATATCGGCGCTCTCTCTAGCAGCCACCATATCAGAGACAACAGTAGGCACGGCCCAACCCTTAAGATTAGTAACAAAGGCCCCTAGCGGAGGGACAGGTGAGGTCGTATCTACAGGTAAGTACGGCACCATACACTATGCTGAAACCATTTCACCACAGGCTGTAGAATCTACACAGAATGATGTTATTAAACTTGCTCCCGTTAGGGTAATAGCAGTTCCAAATGGGAAAACGGACACTACAGGAGTCACTCCTATCAGGAACATTGCCATGTACAGCCCGTTTTCCCGAATGGAATTAAGAACCATAGTGTCTGAATTCCCTGACCCTAGGAAAGACTTAGTTGCTAGCCAGAAATACATCAGAGACCTAGGGAACACTTTAGAGCCCAATAACAAAGACTGGCAGGTATTGCTGAGGGCTTGTTTACCCTCCAATGTCGACTCGGCTCAATTTTTAGCTGACTGTGGATTGGATCAGGATGTACCTCTTACAGATGTGTACAACAAAGACAATGTAAAAAGGATAAGTTTACAGTTAAAGGAGTATTTTCCAGCTGTAGTTAAATGGAACAAGATTTTCTCCATTAAACAAAAGGAGTCAGAAACAGCTGCAGAGTATTTTCACAGGGCATTACTAGATATGGCAAAATACACAGGCATAGAGGACATTAAAACAAACAGAAACCATCGAGAAGTAGCAGTATCTGTACTAATGGATGGTTTAAAAGAGGCATTAAAGACAAGGGTACAGACCACGCAACCATGTTGGCGAGGTCTGTCGGTGGCTACTTTGAGAGAGGCAGCTGTGGATCACGATCGGAATATCACCAGACACAGGGAATTACAAGGTGATAAGTTAATGGCCGTAAGTATACAGGCCCTGACCAAAAGGCAGCCTTTGTATAAATCACCAAACCCTGTGGGTAAGTCAAATGTGGTAACCTGTTATTTCTGTCATAGAGAGGGACACTTTGCACGAGACTGTAAATCGAGAAACATACAAAAGTCTTATCAACCCCCTAGACAACGACATGACACACGACACTGGGAGCAGGGTCCGCAGAAACGGAGTTATGAGCCACATGCAGGGGAAACAAAAAGATACCCCGCGAACAGAGACTGGCAAGCCTCTAGTAGTTCCCATTTAACCCCTTCACAAATAGTTGCTGCCAGCGGGATTCAGGGAGGTCACCATACCCAATAGGGGTGTGGCCATACCTGTAATCTGCAGCCAGTAAAATTGATTGCAAGTCTTGGTAGTGAACCCGAAATTGCAATTGATGTAGCTGGTAAAACATTAAACTTTCTTGTAGATACGGGGGCGGCCAAATCAGTGATAAATTCGACAGTGGGCATGAGAACCACTGGTAAGACAATTCCAGCCATGGGAGTAACGGGAGTAGTCCAGCATTACCCTGTTAGCAAACCAGCCGAGATTACAATAGGGCCTTTACATACCAAGCATTCCTTTTTACTGGCTGCATCGGCACCGACAAATCTCCTGGGAAGAGACTTATTGTGTAACATGGGGTGCGTCATTTATTGTACTCCTGAAGGTGTATTCTTGGACATACCTGAGAATCACGCTCAGGAAGTGCGAGACATGTTAGACTCCCCATCAAAATTAATGTCACATACCATTATGACAAATAGGACTCCATCCCAAGTAGAAGAAATGACATCCCAGATACCAGAGTCACTGTGGACTAAAGACGGACAAGACACTGGATTGATGGCAAACGTAGCTCCAGTAGTTGTGCAAGTAAAAGATGGTAGGATAGCTCCAAAAATCCCACAATACCCTCTGAAGCCAGAGGTGGAGTTAGGAGTATACCCAGTAATAGAGCGCTTGCTACAACAGGGCATTTTGGTAAGAACATCCAGCACCGCCAATAGTCCCATCTTCCCTGTTAAAAAGAGTGGGGGGAGGGGTTATAGGCTAGTGCAGGATCTAAGGGGGATTAACAAAATAGTTGAGAGTCAGTTCCCCGTAGTGCCAAATCCAGCTGTCATCCTTATGCAAATCCCTCCCACTGCGAAATTTTTCACTGTTATTGACCTCTGCTCCGCTTTCTTTTCGGTACCTCTGCACCCTGACAGCCAATATTTGTTTGCATTTACATACAGAGGAGTCCAATACACATGGACTCGATTACCACAAGGTTTCATAGACAGTCCAAGTATATTTTCCCAGGCTTTGCATGATTGTTTACAGTCTTTCCAACCAGAGAGTGGATCAATATTGATACAGTACGTGGATGATTTACTACTGTGTTCAGATTCATTGGAAGCATCCCTGAAGGATACGAAACAGCTCCTGTTTCATCTTTCAGACACAGGACACAAGGTTTCCAAAGACAAGTTGCAATTATGCCAAACTAAAGTAAAATATTTAGGACACTGTCTAACACAAGGACTGAGACACCTGACCGCTGATAGAATTCAAGCAATTAGAGACATGACTCTGCCTCAAACCCAGCAACAGATCAGAACATTTTTAGGAATGTGTGGGTATTGCCGTAACTGGATCCCAGGATTTTCCATTCTAGCATTACCTTTGCAGGAGATGGTTTCCTCAAACAAGCCTGATCGGATTTCGCACACAGACGAGTCCGAGATGGCATTTGAGAAACTTAAACAGTGCCTAACGCAGGCACCAGCATTAGGTATGCCAGACTATGGGAAACCCTTTGAGCTGTACGGAACAGAAAGTGCTGGTTGCGCAGCAGGCGTCCTAACCCAAAAGCACGGTGATGCCAGCAGGCCGGTAGCATACTACAGCGCTCAGCTAGATACGGTAGCGCGATCCCTCCCCACATGCTTGCGAAGCGTTGCTGCGATAGCATTGCTAGTAACGAAAAGCGAAGATGTAGTGCTAGGTCACAACCTCACAATCCATACACCACATGCAGTGTCAGCCTTGCTAAATTCTGCCCAAACCAGACACGTCTCATCAGCGCGGTTTACAAGATGGGAATTGGCACTAATGGCCCCCGTAAACATCACCATAAGGAGATGCAGTGCATTAAATCCTGCAACATATCTCCCAGGTGTGCCTGGACAGGCACAAAGGGTGGAGGATGAGAGTGGTGGGGAAGGAGAATTTAATACAAAGGAGGACACACATGATTGTATGGAATATTTGACCCAAAATTTTACTTCAAGGCCTGACATCAGTGACAACCCACTGGAAGATGTAGATCTTACCTTCTACACGGATGGTAGTTGTCACAGACAGTCGGACTCGGGAGACTTGTGTACTGGATACGCAGTCGTAGATGATCAAGGCACCATAGAAGCAGAACCGCTAGGCCCACCTCACTCAGCCCAGGTTGCTGAACTGGTCGCCCTAACCAGAGCATGTGAATTGGCTAAGGGCAAATCAGCCAATATCTACACCGACTCTAGATACGCATTCGGGGTAGTCCATGATTTCGGAGCCCTATGGCGCCTCAGAAATTTCATGACGGCAGCTGGTACACCGGTAGCGCATGCAGCTCACATCAAAAGGCTTCTAACAGCGATACAGGAACCCGACAGAGTGGCTGTTATCAAGTGTAAAGCACACACATATAGCCAGGACCCAGTATCACTTGGTAACAGCCGAGCAGACGAAGCTGCTAAGTTAGCAGCTGGTACCCCCAGACAGACAGACAGACACCACACAACTGATGGTATTTAATACCATCAACACACAGAAGTTGTGTGAGATGCAAAATTTGTGTTCCACACAGGAAAAGGCAGTCTGGAAGGCAAAAGGATATGGCCAGGAGTCCTCAGGACTCTGGACGGATGGACAGGGTAAACCAGTGGCCCCCAGAGCATATCTTCCATGTTTAGCTGAGGCAGCACACGGGCTGACTCATCTGGGCAAGGAGGGAATGTGCAAGTTGGTAAGAGCATATTGGTGCGCCCCAGGATTTTCATCTCATGCAGGTAAGAGAGCAATGTCATGCCTTACCTGCTTGAGAAAGAATATCGGAAAGGCAATACCAACAGAACCATCGCATATCCCACCTACAGGCGGCCCTTTTCAGGTAATACAGATTGACTTTATTCAATTACCCCCTTGTCGAAATTTGAAATATGTACTTGTTTGTATAGATGTATTCTCAAATTGGGTCGAAGCATTTCCTGCGGCCACAAATACCACTATGTTCACTGCTAAGAAAATTGTGCAGGAATTTGTATGTAGATATGGTATCCCTAGAATTATAGAAAGTGATAGGGGTACCCATTTTACAGGTGATGTCTTTCAAGGAATGTGTAAGTTGATGGGAATTGATAGCAAGCTGCACACTCCATACCGTCCACAGGCGAGTGCGAAGGTGGAAAGAGTGAACAGCACTATTAAAAATAAACTGAGCAAAGTTATGGCAGAAACAGGATTGGCATGGCCAGAAGCTTTACCCATAGTACTGTACAGCATCAGAACCACTCCCAGGTCCCCTCTTAATCTGTCTCCCTTTGAAATCTTGTTTGGTCGACAACCGCATGTTATGATTAACCCTCAGGATGATTTGAAGTGTAACAATGAAGTGACTGTAAAGTACCTGATTAACATGAGTAAACAGCTAAGGAATCAAAATGACAATCTGAAATTAGTGATTCCTGATTTACCAGATAGTAATTGTCATGACATTGAACCTGGGGATTATGTAATGATACGGAATTTTCTACGCTCAGGTTGCCTTATTGACAGATGGGAAGGACCATACCAAGTCTTATTGACTAGCACTACAGCATTGAAGGTTGCCGAGAGAGAGACTTGGGTTCATTCGTCCCATTGTAAGTAGGTTGCTGATCCAGAGAGGTCCCGTGATAAGGAACAGACGGTAGAGGAAGTTGTATCACTGGAGTGTCTGTTCCAGGAGGACTGAGGTGGCACCTGAGCATTGAAAATCACAAGATCAAAAGCAGTTGTCGATTCCCTGTTCCCTTTTATTGTTTTTCTCCACTTCCCATCCCCTCTCCCTCAAATTATTTTTTCCCCCTTCTCATTCTTCTTCGTTTCCTCCTATAAGATGGACTTGCCCCAAGAGACTGTGATCCGGATTTTCCTGTTGACCATGATGTTGACCAGAGCAGTCTGTTCCGGCGAGAGTACCATGGAGATCGAGAAAGGTTCTGGAATGGGTTCTGATGACAAAGATGGAGGCGTAGTTTTCCAAGAACAACTTAACCAACAAGTAAAGGCGAGTATCAGAAAACGATCCGATAGCATTGACAATAGAAGGAATTGTGAAGGATTGTTAGCTGAAGAAAACTGTATCTGTAGGCTCTGTGACAATGTAGTTGAGGATGGGTGCATCAAGAAATGCCAATCCAGTTTTAATATCCACATGGACCGGCACCCCTTGAGTGACTATCACTCCTTAGTGGGTAGTGTGTTAAATCAAACAGATTGTTGGGTATGCTCTCAAGTACCTCAAGGTCATAGCAAATCAGGACTAGTACCATTTCCTTTAACGGTAGGGGAGGTACTTGAGCTAAAGGGTGGGAGACCGGTGGACAGGAGGTTTAATATCTCCAGTCCTCCTAGTTTGAAGCTCCACCAATATCATGTGGATAAGTCCCTAATATGTTTTAACATTTCCAATCCCCGAAAGCCGGGAAATTGGGAAGTGTCATGGAGTAACCAAACCATGACCTTTTCATATAGAGCAGATAGAATGCCGACAGATACAGAGCTTATACGCCACATAGCCAGTAGAGAAAGATCTTTCCGATATAGGTATACCCTAGGAAGTAGGATTACGAGAGTTGGAGAGGTATCACCAGGATACTGTGCACATATCGTACAAACTGATACGTGTACCAGACAGATGGGAGAATTAGGGTTAGGAGATTTCACATGGAAGATGTGTAATATGGTTATGTCCTACTCCGTCCCATATGTTCTCCCCGATGATGCCTATTTCATATGCGGGAGGAAGGCGTATAAGTGGCTTGCCCCAAACTCTGAAGGATTGTGTTATATTGGAAAAGTACTGCCTGAAGTAATGACTGTATCACATGCCAAAATGAAAGATATACACCGTGGTGCCCAAGCTCCTTATACTCATACTCATTACGAGCACGTAGTTAAACGGCACCTGATAGAAAGAACAGAGCATCCGGCCTCTGACATGATCCATGAATCCACCGGGATTCAGGTTCTACTCGCGTTAGACATCACTCGCACCGCCAGAGGAGTGTTGAATTATAAATACATATCTGCGCTTGCAAATTTGTTAGACAATATCACAGAAATGTATGATGACACTTTTAGATATACTGGAAGAGAGCTTCAAGCTTATAAAACAGAACTGGTTCAGCATAGAATGGTTCTTAATTATCTCACAGCAGTAACAGGTGGATATTGTGTCACACTGGCAACGCAGTACGGCGTGAAATGCTGCACATATATAACGAATAGTACCGAGGATCCGGTCGAGGTCATAGACCAAAAGATGGACGATATTCTCCAATTAAAGTGGGAATTTCGCAGGAGACACAATCTCACCCTTGCTGCTGTGGGTAATGAGCTGACTGGTTGGGTGTCATGGTTGAACCCGCGAAATTGGTTCTCTGGTTTAGGAGAATGGGCTCAAGGAGTCATAATGGATGTAGGGAAGTTTCTCCTATGTATCTTAGGTGTTGTCATAACGATTGGCTTGATATTTAGATGCGGTCAGGCTTTAATGAAGTGCAAACGTAGTACCAGGGTAATGAGTCTAAGGAGTGAGGAAATTGTAATTCCAATGGATTTGATTTATGACCCAACTGTAGAAACAATGATGTGATGAAAATGCGATTATACGGTCCGTTTCTTTCACCTGTTTTTCCGGTTTTTCCAAGGTAAAAAGACCCTCTTTTTGACGAGGAATTTGATGACCCTGTATACAGACAACTGATGGATTAAAGAAGAAGTTTTGACAACCTTATACACAGATATTTGATGAACTATGCCATAGACCCCCAGTTTCCCTAGAAATTTTAAATTTACGCTAGCCCAACACTTTTGTAAGTCTATGGACATTGACAAAGCTTTTTGCCCACACCTTTTGGCAAAAGCCCAAAGAAGACTGCATTCAACAGACACCGAACAAGACCTCAACCGACAAATGTTCATTAACCTGACATAGAATACCACTGCATTTACCATAATTGTGTCTTATCTTCATCTCTACAACCTTCAGGTAATTACACACATAGTCAATAGGGAATACCCGCACAGATATCAGCATTCACATATTCCCCCATTCATGTGTCATCAACTAAAATGTGCTCCCCCATTTTGTTACAACCACAGCCGAAAAGAGCTCGGTAAAGTTTGACAGCCCATCCACAGACCCGTATCACGGGATAAGAAGGAATTCAAATGTATACTTCGCAATACCTCGAAGCTTGATTTAAAACACGTACGGCACGATGATACATGACCCCCCAAACATGGATTCATACACACATGCTTCTGCTATCTCAATAGGTCATACCCTTTTCCTACCTTCTCCTCTCCTCCCTTACCCAATCATAGAAATGTATTTACACTTGACATATATTTTTCTCGTTTTGAAATGTTTTAGGAAGTGGCAGTTATTGTTGACTGACAAAGGGTGGACTGTCAAAGTCAGAAAAATATCACTATGTACACTGCCATATTTGCACCTCATGCGAGTGCCTGTTGCACGTTCATGAGCCCTGCCGTGCGTGCGCATACTCGCTGTTGCGTGCACCCGCAGGCGCACAGTGTGCGCATTTACGGTAAAGTTTGTGTGCGTCTGGCGGGCGACTCGTTCGTAACATATTTTAACCATATAATGTATTTTGTAGATTATGGTCCCTTTGATAGATTCTGAAAGTTTAGTTAATATAGCATGTTCATGGACAAAGATATCCCTCTTTGTTTGATACGAAGGGTCAGACATGAGTCATACAGTGGTGTTTAGTATCCATCGGAAGAGTATTTAATTAGCAATATTCCGGTGTTGGTTTGAAGCAGATTAATCGCTCGTGCGAATAGTTATGGACATAAGAAGTTTATGTACTTTTACTATTATTTGCACTTACTTATCCATGCGGCGGGAAACCTAGTTTCCCACCCACCTGAGCAGTTGGAAATAGTCACAGCCCACCTGTATGAATCAACCTATAACCTTTTGTTATAATGCGAAGACGAATTCCTGTGTCCAATGAACAATGAGATTGTAGGGACCATTGAATTGTATTGTGTGTGGGGCATAAATAGACAAGCCGATCATATCCAGCTCTCACTCTTCAACGGTTCTCATTGCTGATAATCGGGAGCTGGATATCCAGAGGCGCATGCGATCGTTCCCCTTGTGCGTAAGTTTTCTCCGCAATCTTATTGTCTTTATTGGTATTGTGGGCCATATCTCTCTCTCTCTCTCTCTCTTCTCCTCTTTCTCTCATTTTTCCCTTAAACGTACTTGTATTGTATTGTATTTCCTGTGTAGTTATCTGGTTAGTTAGTCTATGTTATATTGGTAGTGTATGACTTGTATTGTATTATTCTTTTGCAAGTATAACATTCATATAAGGCGTTAGACCCTCAGCCCGGTATTTGTGTATTTCTTATAGTGTTAAGTATTCTCAGAGTGTCGGAGACGCTCGAACAGCTTTAAGTTAATAAGGTTACATTGTGTTGCATCTACACCCCACCATTACACTAAGGTTTTTCCTGTATAATACATTGTTCATGGTTTACATGTAAAGGTTTAACATTGTGAGCGTCTGCGCCGCTGGTGATCTCCTCGTGGTCCCGAGCGTACGCTGCGCTATAGCGTTAGTCGGCAGCCAATAGCGGGCCTGCCTGTGATCTCTTGGCCGTGAGCGAACGTAACGCTTGAGCGTCTCGACTACGGCTAAGCGATTGTTACGCAACGTGCGTACCCTTACGGTACTCCAGACGTCAATAGCGTACAGTGTTCTTAGGCCTCTTAAAGGGTTTTAAGTAAGATAAATATTTAGCTTTATCAACATCCGTGTGTCCGACTGTGCAACGACTGAGACACCCACTCTCAGCACCTATAGATGCTGCTTCACTGTCTGGTGCACTAACTCTATGGTAGCTGCAGTTTCTTTATCCAAGTATGGCCTCCTATGTGAGTGGCTGTGTATCTCTGTAGGTGAACTCTTTCAGCAGCAAGCCTATTACACCATTTACTTAATTTAATATCTCTTTCTAAAATTTCTAATAAGAAAGTTTTGGCCTAGGTGTGTGTGAAAAAAATTCTGATATTTTAGGGTGTCGTGATTCAAAAAAAGTTTGGTAACTACTGCCCTAGAGGGTTAAATGAGTCATTAGGACTCTATAATTTCCATGTTGTATAATAATGTTGTATAATAATCTAAGCAACTAAAAATAATTAGATTAAATCCCATAGAACCGTTGATGGCCTCTAAATGATTGTTATAGCAAGTTAGTTTTTTTATTCTAGTGTTGCATCAATATATGTATTAAAAGTGGATATTGAATTAAGAGTTACGTATGCATAAAGCTTGTTATATTTCATTATCTATACAGAAATGTTTAAAATTGGTAAAAATTAAGGTTCACAATGTATGCTAATTGTAATAGATACACACCGGGTATGTTAAAATGTGACTTTGTGATGTCGTATTGCCACAACTCTGACACATTATGCACTTTGTATCTCTAATGGTAATGCAGTCAGACTAATGTGTGGTCTGTTTCTACTGAACATCATTTTAATGTTGCCTTTAAAGTTGTATTTTAACGTTGTTTGTTATACAAATGTGATTTATAATTAAGGAGATTGCCGACGTCACTTCTCAGTGATGACCCACTTGTTTGGAGGCGGAAAGCGATGCCGGAAACACGGGGGTGAGATTCATATATATTATGGTGAGTGTACACTGTGTTTTGTGCGGTTTATCTTGAAAAAAGATTTTGAACTAGAGTTGAAACGTTGATAATACCACTGTGCACTGAGTATGGATTGACTAGACTGGAGTGCCGTCTTTGGGAGATTGCCTTTGTATATCCAAGCCGAGTTGCAGTAGTACGGCGGAGGGCACACGGCAAGTTACCTAGTTAAGTAGATGACAGGCGTGCTGGAACCAAGCGTAGTATGTATATGTGTGTGTGTGTGTGTGTGTGTGTGTGTGTGTGTGTGTGTGTGTGTGTGTGTGATGCATCAGCAACAGCGCTTCTGGGAATCAAGTCAAGCTACAACAGGGCCATAAAAAATTTTTTTGTTAAGTCCTCAGAGAAGTGTGAAAAAGAGGTATATCAAGGAAAGCAGAAATACTGTCAATGTGCCTCAAGAACTGCAACCGGAGGATGCCAATCATGCCAATCTACAGCCTCTTGCGGAATAGTGAAGAAATGCGATCTCACAACAACACATCTCTGCAACAGCTCTCAGGTGAGCAGGAAACAACATCAGTTTAGAACTTGCAATTTGCGGAGCTTCCTTTTAACTTGTGTACATTGATTATCACTCTTCTGGATTTCAACAGTAAAATTCAGGAACACAGAGGGGGGTATCCAAGTAGCCCTGATGCAGTTTTGTCCGATAAAAATGGCCAATTATCACGATTAATGATAGATGGTCATTATCGCGGTATCTAATTAGAGGTAATTTTTATTGGCCGAAATTGGACCCAGGATCATGCGATAACATATGGGAACGGGTATAAGTCCCCGATCCCATGTGTTATCGTGGCTCCGACAGGACACTTATGGCAGATTATGTTTCATGTTCCTGAAGCATAATCGAAGCATAGTGCCAACATCAGGAGGAGGACCGTGCTGCATCGGGGCTAATTGGATAGCCCCCGGCATAATTGGATACCTCCAGAATTTGAATGGTTTTCATACTTTAGGTGACCACAACATTGCAGATTAGCATTCCAGTCTTGGAAATGCAGAAGTTTACCAACAAATGTGTGAGAGGGGGCTCCAAGTTGAGGGGGCTGTGAGGGGAGACAGTTGGCCCTCTCAACTGTAGAGAAAAGGTTTGTCTTTCAGACAGTTTTCAAGGACAGCTCTCGAGTGGAGCCCTCTGCACATTCAAATCTGAGATTATTGAGTTTAAGTCTCCTCCAGCTCTGACATTTTTTTTGTTTACTCAGTGAAATTTGTATGTTAATGTTGGCAATATGGCTTTCATGGGTGCTGTCACATCCTCCAATGTAGGAGTAAAGAGCCCCCACTCTTTCTCGTTTTTGGAGGTCATGCTGGATCAAACAGATGTCCGCTTGAACCTCCCCTACTATATTTACCAATATCTTCTCTGAGGTAGTGATGGTTTGTAAGAGTGCAGTGTAGAGGAGTCCCCAGAGACCAGTTGCCAATACTCCCATGTGAAAGGAAGTTTGAAATAGTACCCAACAGTGCGCATAGGCAGCTAGTCAGTGCAGTATCTTAAAGGGGCTTTCCCAACCCCAAAGACAGATTATGGACGTAAAAAAAGGGAAAAGATACTACTTCACCAGCGCCTGCCCCGTTTAGAGCGGGGTCATCCACCTCTTACTTTCCGATAATATCTCCTGTTTAGGAGTGTTCGTGTGAATTGATAACCGGAAAGAGAGAAAAAAACAAAAAATAGTGTAATACCGTAAAAACAAGTACTTTAATTAACACATCATTCTAAAAGCATATCAATGTGATTCCAATATGGAAAATACTGGTCAATGACACAGCATGTGTCATAAGTGGACAGAAACATTCACATAAAAAAATTCACATAAAAAAAATCCACCCTCATGAGAGGAACAGAAGCAATGGCTGATTACCGGTTCCTGGTGAACTGATGTGCGTTAGTTCTAAAGCGCATGTAAACCTCGGTGGTCTCTCCCAGCTGCAGCAAGGGGATCTCCCGGTCTCAGTATTATCCAGGCGTCGGTTTAGTCCGTAAGCATCAGTATCAACATGTGGGGGAAGAAAAGGCAAGGTACCCACGCGTTCCGACCCGCCTCGGGTCTTTCTCAAGGTCTGCTGCCAAAAGTAGAATGCCTCACTTGCTCCAAAAGTCCCGGTTTTATCCCCACCCTCCGGATCCCATTGGTCCCAGCACATCTGATCCCTATACATTATACATTATACAATAATTCCCAACTCTATGAATGGTGAAGGGTTCGCTAAGCGGTTTAAGTCGAATTGTATTACCATCCTGCAAAAGTCTGTCACATATTAGTAACTCTGTACTCTTTTATTAGATATGATTTAATGCTGAATTGATGTCCAGAAATTGATACAAATGTGGAGAGTACTGAGCAATATCCTCCTATGACTCTAAGAGGATCTCCATGACAACCGCAATTGCTAAGAGGGACTGAATAGTGACGACAGTCACGGTCATGTGACCTGCCTCCACTAACGTGCCGTGTCAACGTAACGTTTACCTACATCGAGCTGAATGAGACGCAGGTTGTGATGACAACGGCCGGACGCCACAGGAACAGTCAATTTACGTCGGTACGTGATGACGGGAACGGACATACACGTGACCAAGGTCACGTGACCAATACAAGAACTTGCCGATTGGAGTCACCATGGTAACATGATGCATAGAGGCGGAAATGGTCTTAGCACACAATGATCACGGACATATAGGTAATCAAATGTATAGGGATCAGATGTGCTGGGACCAATGGGATTCGGAGGGTGGGGATAAAACCGGGACTTTTGGAGCGAGTGAGGCATTCTACTTTTGGCAGCAGACCTTGAGAAAGACCCGAGGCGGGTCGGAACGCGTGGGTACCTTGCCTTTTCTTCCCCCACATGTTGATACTGATGCTTACGGACTGAACCGACGCCTGGATAATACTGAGACCGGGAGATCCCCTTGCTGCAGCTGGGAGAGACCACCTAGGTTTACATGCGCTTTAGAACTAACGCACATCAGTTCACCAGGAACCGGTAATCAGCCATTGCTTCTGTTCCTCTCATGAGGGTGGATTTTTTTATGTGAATTTTTTTATGTGAATGTTTCTGTCCACTTATGACACATGCTGTGTCATTGACCAGTATTTTCCATATTGGAATCACATTGATATGCTTTTAGAATGATGTGTTAATTAAAGTACTTGTTTTTACGGTATTACACTATTTTTTGTTTTTTTCTCTCTTTCCGGTTATCAATTCACACGAACACTCCTAAACAGGAGATATTATCGGAAAGTAAGAGGTGGATGACCCCGCTCTAAACGGGGCAGGCGCTGGTGAAGTAGTATCTTTTCCCTTTTTTTACGTCAATACTCCCATGTGGTCTGAGGTGGTGAAGGATCTGGGAAAATCTGCTGTAGAATTAGCACTGGAAGCTCTATATTTCTCAAGGTGCTTCACTTGCTTTCTCAAGGAGATAAATTTCAACTCCTGATTCTTACGGCAACTTAGCGCTGACAAGAAAAATATTAGGCAGAAAGTTCAGGATCACATAGGTGCTTTAGATCAGGGGTTGTAGCAATAACGGGTCATGTTTTATGGATTTCTATAATCATGCACAGGTGAGTTCATCTATTTTGCTTCATCAGTAATTATCCCACCTGCTCCCATACACATCCCCAACACATGACCTGCTGGGGTTACTTGAGGGTTGAGGTTGAGAACCACTGGTTTAGACAACCTATAGCAAGAAGATAGAGCACAAATGTCAAGTACTGCAAGCTGAGTAGTAAACAGCAAATAGCCACGTTTGGCTCAAGCAATGGAAAGGTAACCAATGGCAAGTCATTATAGAAGAATGGGACATAGTATTAAACAGAGGTCACGTCACTAATAAGCTAGAACCACAGTGACACATCATCTTTGTGGCTATTCCAAATGTGTTTCTCAGTCATTTATTGCAGAGGTCAACAGCTGAGGATGAATCCAGGACTTTTTCTAATCTTTTTAAGTAAGAGTGGAAGATTAGAAATAATCCACATAGTTGTTTTTTTTTTTTAATTATTCCATGTTTCTAGTTTTATTTTTTTGGAGAGCAACAAATAAATTATTTCAGCACCATGGTATGATAAAGTTAAACTTTCAGTCAAATAAGTTACTAATTTGTGTCTCTTAGGTGTGGTTAGATTTGTCTTTTTTAAAGTCACCTAAACAAAAACAAAAAAATCTGAATCTGAGAAGTGTTCAGAAAAATCTGGTATTAGTGAACGGGTTATCAAGTCATCCGTCTGTATGGAGATCAAAGAGAAAACATACAAACTCCTCTTTCAGTGGTATACGGTATAAACTAGATAACGAACCATATGTGTCTGCCTCAAAACCCACATCTGTGAAACTGGGGCATTCAGGGCAACATGTGCCATAAGTGATTAAGCTGTCCCAAGATAGAAATCTTCTTCAGCACCATGTAAGCACAAGTATTCAACTACTTCTGCCAGTCCTACGACTCACTTGGAACCTTGCAAGCCAAAAACTGACAGTGCCAGATGCCTGCCCCTCCTACAATTCCCATCCTTATCACAAAAGTCAAATATTCAAGCTAGAGACATCAGAAGCATAAACCATAACCTGCCCAACCAATTCTCCCGTGTCTGGCATATATAGACTGAGTATTTCGGCTTGCAGCTCCCTTGCTAGACTCCTAGGTTACCAGCCTTGGCAAGCATCCTACTGTACTTTTCCCTTTCTGCTCCCATCACATCTCTCTACTAATAATCCCACATGTTCCTCCCTCCTTTCCTGTTTTCCTACTTGGACAAAACTCATTAAAAAATTGCTAAAAATAGAATAGATCATTTTTGTTGCATCTCCCCTCACACACACAATTCTTCTCTTGTAAAATGCACTATAGATGCAAGGGAGGGTGGAGAAGACAAATTATTTATAGTATAACATTTTTCTTTTAACCACAAATTGTAATTCCTAAAGATAAAAGTGAAACAACATCTTCTACTATTCACAAAAAATTACAAAGTTTTATCTTTTTTTTCTATTAACAATTTAACACATAGTAATGTGCTACTGACCTCTTATATCCAGATCAGATGACTGCTCCCCATCACTGTATAATAACTGCAGGTAGCTCTCGGGTAAACTGTGTAAATCCATGACTGAGAAACCGTCACCTTTAACAGTAAAATAAAAATATGAAATGAATATGATACATTTAACTTAAATTCACAATTGCATTACAACATATGAAAACATCGGTGATACAACAGCATGGATGTAAGGAAAACATTGCTTACCATACATACAAATTGGGTAGGAGATTCACATTCTCCTGACATTAAACTATTCAAGTATTTTCCCATTTCTAAAAACAATCATTAAACTAAAAGTACCTTGATTTGAAGTGAGTTTTACCCGATATCAGATGATGTACAGTATGTGGAAGATTCGAATAGGGGCCATGACCCACTGAAAATCTTGGAATGTTCGGCTGTGCATATAATTACCCATTACGGTAGCCCTAGCATCATCATCTGCGTACAGTAACTCTATGGGGTGCAAGGAAAAACTTGAGATGCTGCTGGTCGCAATTTACTGTTCCCAAACTGTGCATCATGTCCAAGCTGCTAACTGAATTGGCCCCAATATGTTCTATTTATTACAGCTTAGAATGTAATTATGCATTTCCACTGTAATAGCCTGCTATATCTAATGTAAATCTGCCATAAAAATGATCACTAATGTAGCAACTGTTATAAGCAGGTGGAAACTGAATCTGCTCAACAACTGAAATATGCCCCAACACCAATAAGTAATTAATTAAATATTAGCAACACTTAGTGGATGAAGTGCAGGGTTACTCATGTGAGATGCGCATGCAAATATTGCGAGTATAGGTACTAGAACAGTAGGGGCAAGGGGGCAGCTCGCCCCTACCTTAAATTTGAGGCGCCATTCAAAGTACTGGGTTGCAGTGTGGACGCCATCTACAGCTAATATGGGCAGTGTCAGGATGCAGATAATACCCTTTCCGGCTCTCTAGTCCTCCCACACAACAGCCCTTCTCTGCCTGTCTCCAGGACCCATCTGGATGGATATTCATTTCTTATTGCCCGAATAGCGACAGTAAGAAATTCTATTTATCAAGTCTAAATCTCAATAAAATCTAAATGGTCTCCTTAATGTTGTATTTTTCTAGATAGATAGATAGATAGATAGATAGATCGATAGATAAATAGATAGATAGATAGATAGATATGGCAGGTAAGTCCTGCTGCCCTTGAGGGGGCGACATTCAGTGATTTGGTGGTGCCAAAATGGTTGTGGTGGCCCTGATTGCCAGTAATTGCTCAATTAGGTCATCCTACCAGGACAACCCACATTATAGAATCATGCAAAGTCCAAATGAATTGAAGCTTTTTGTATATAATTTTAAATGTACACTAAAGAGCACTTTAAGGGCCTGATTCAGAGCCGTATGCAATCTGTATGCAGTGCCGATATTCATGGAGTTGAGTCATTGTTTGCAACTGCGCATATAACTCATATGGCGCATGCGTTACACAATGTAGACACAAAGATGATGTTGCAATCGAGATGGATAGTATCCGAAATGTTGTGATAAAGTGATGAGCATTCTGGGCACTGACTGGGAGGTGGCTACTAGTGCACTCAAAAATGGGCCTTCTAGTGGGCATGTTATAGGTGTGTCAAAAAAAGTGGGTGCGTACACAGACACCGCAGGGATAAGTTTTGATTATGGCATTTAAGGATGCACCAATCGGTATTACTGCGTCCATGGACAGTGAAATTGGGCTTCTCAGTGCTTGCAAATTCATCCACATGGATGTACACCAGGGTAGGCGTTTGTAGACCATATGCATAAACTTGCAGAAGGGTGACCATAAACAGACAATGCTGTCCCTATCACTGAATTAACCACCACCATGTATGTTTCCCCTGTGGATGGATTTATACCATAGATGCGGACCATATATGGTACAATCAATGGGGACCATCGATGGTTAACCCACATACACTGCTCAAAAAAATAAAGGGAACACTAAAATAACACTTCCTAGATCTGAATTACTGAAATATTCTTATTAAATACTTTGTTCTTTACATAGTTGAATGTGCTGACAACAAAATCACACAAAAATTATCAATGGAAATCAAATTTATTAACCCATGGAGGTCTGGATTTGGAGTCACACTCAAAATTAAAGTGGAAAAACACACTACAGGCTGATCCAACTTTGATGTAATGTCCTTAAAACAAGCCAAAATGAGGCTCAGTAGTATGTGTGGCCTCCACGTGCCTGTATGACCTCCCTACAACCCACACAAGTAGCTCAGGTAGTGCAGCTCATCCAGGATGGCACATCAATGCGAGCTGTGGCAAGAAGGTTTGCTGTGTCTGTTAGCGTAGTGTCCAAAGCATGGAGGCGCTACCAGGAGACAGGCCAGTACATCAGGAGACGTGGAGGAGGCCGTAGGAGGGCACCAACCCAGCAGCAGGACCGCTACCTCTGCCTTTGTTCAAGGAGGAACAGGAGGAGCACTGCCAGAGCCCTGCAAAATGACCTCCAGCAAGCCACAAATGTGCATGTGTCTACTCAAATGATCAGAAACAGACTCCATGAGGGTGGTATGAGGGCCCGACGTCCACAGGTGGGGGTTGTGCTTACAGCCCAACACCGTGCAGGACGTTTGGCATTTGCCAGAGAACACCAAGATTGGCAAATTCGCCACTGGCACCCTGTGCTATTCACAGATGAAAGCAGGTTCTCACTGAGCACATGTGACAGATGTGACAGAGTCTGGAGATGCCAAGGAGAACGTTCTGCTGCCTGCAACATCCTCCAGCATGACCGGTTTGGCAGTGGGTCAGTAATGGTGTGGGGTGGCATTTCTTTGGGGGGCCGCACAGACCTCCATGTGCTCGCCAGAGGTAGCCTGACTGCCATTAGGTACCGAGATGAGATCCTCAGACCCCTTGTGAGACCATATGCTGGTGCGGTTGGCCCTGGGTTCCTCCTAATGCAAGACAATGCTAGACCTCATGTGGCTGGAGTGTGTCAGCAGTTCCTGCAAGACGAAGGCATTGATGCTATGGACTGGCCCGCCCGTTCTCCAGACCTGAATCCAATTGAGCACATCTGGGACATCATGTCTCGCTCCATCCACCAATGCCACGTTGCACCACAGACTGTCCAGGAGTTGGCGGATGCTTTAGTCCAGGTCTGGGAGGAGATCCCTCAGGAGACCATCCGTCACCTCATCAGGAGCATGCCCAGGCGTTGTAGGGAGGTCATAGAGGCACGTGGAGACCACACACACTACTGAGCCTCATTTTGACTTGTTTTAAGGACATTACATCAAAGTTGGATCAGCCTGTAGTGTGTTTTTCCACTTTAATTTTGAGTGTGACTCCAAATCCAGACCTCCATGGGTTAATAAATTTGATTTCCATTGATAATTTTTGTGTGATTTTGTTGTCAGCACATTCAACTATGTAAAGAACAAAGTATTTAATAAGAATATTTCAGTCATTCAGATCTGGGATGTGTTATTTTAGTGTTCCCTTTATTTTTTTGAGCAGTGTATATCTATCCCTAAGCAGGCCCTAAGAGAGCAAAACCCATTATTAGGCCTATACACAAAACCATAATCAGTAGTACATTGGAAATAATAGCATTAAATTACCAAATCTCCATGTGTGTGTGTGTGTGTATTTTTAACCCCTTAAAGACTGCCATCCTTTGTGGTTTTGTGTAAATACACATTGTAGTGTTTTTTGATATACAGTAAATGTTGGTTAAATGACAACAAGCTTTTTATTTATCAGGCTGTCAGAGTGAAAAAAAAAATGTTTGTGACAGGCAACGCTTTTATTTTAGATGCCTTTATAAAATAGACTTTTTTCTAGGGAAATACAAAAGTATTACTGAAACGGTACAATACTTGAAATACAAAATAACCAACTAGATTTAAAATATTAGTAATATATAATTAGTTATATTACAATGCAAATTAAACCATACCAGTCCAAACTTTATAGAAAGAGATATCGGGACCTAAAAAGGTGCCATGGCCCAGCGGAAAAGCATGTGGCCTCATGGGAAATGCCAAGCATGTGAGCCATGCGGTACACAGGGGGAATGTCCAGTGCTCCGTGAGCTGCCCCAGTCTCTCTCCAATAAATAGATGCAGCAATCATGCACACAGAATCTATTCACCACTTGCTCTGCTAAGCAGAGCACCCAATGAGAAGGGACATCCTAACCTTCCTCCCAACAGCAGGACCCTGTGTAATGTGGGTGGGACGCCGGGTCAGGACCCGAAAAGCAGGACTGTCTGGCTAAAATCAGGACAATTGTGAGGTACTGTATGCATTAAATTAACTACAAGGTTCTCCTGGAAAAAGAGCCCAAAATATACTTTTTTGTGATTATCCCCTCCATTATTATCAAGAAATTAGTGTCTGCTTAGAAATACATTCTTAAATTGTTCCCAAATTTATCCTGTCTTTATGCAAAAAAATGTGTGGAATTTTCACAGGACACTAATATATAATTAGGCTTTCGGCAAATGTTAATTGGATTATGCAATTTGTTTATTACAAAGCACAGATGTATAGCAACTGTCTACAATTTCCCGGAACAACTCTTAAAGATTTATCACTGGAAAAGTCCCTAATTTTCAATGACACAATTTTTTCAAACACCCTGAAACCGAATCTTATTGTCTGGTCCTTATGACTTCAGATTTACTGAACAAGACAATTTCAGAAGTTAAAATTGGTGCACACATCTAATCCTGCACCTGTTGCCCTTTGAACTAAAAGTGGATCCAGGGCATTAACCCCTAAGCGTAGGACAGTAAGGGCATACAGATGCAGGTTAGGCACACCTCTTTGAAATGTTACTTATTTTAAAATGCACACATTTTTAAATATGTTAATTATGAGATTTCAATTTTATACCTACTTTAAATGGGTGGATTGATGATGATGATGATGATGATGATGATGATGATGATGATGATGACGACTGTTGCAGGAAGCATTAATCTTTACTCTGGATTTAATGTTGTACAGATTGTCTCCTATATCCAAAATGCTTGCGACCAGAAGTATTTTGAATATCAGATTTGTTTATATTTGGGAATATTTGTATACCATAATGAAATATCTGCGGGATGGTACCCAAGTCTATACACAGAAAGCATTTTATTTTTCATATTACCTTATACACATTGGGGGAGATTCATATGTTTGAAAAGTCAGTTGGGAGTCTGTTTTTTCCTATCTAATAGACAGGAAAAAACAGAGACCCAACCGACTTCGCAAACATTTGAATCTCCGCCATTGCCTGAAGATAATTTTATACAATATAGTTTATATTTTTGTGCATTAAATAAAGTATGTCTACATTGAACTATCAGAAAGCAAAGGTGTCACTATCTCAGTCAAGCTAAAAAAAAATAGTATTTTGGAGCATTCCGTAATTTGGAATTTTGGATACGGGAGACTGAACCTGTACATATGTTAAGGTGTGTTCAACTCTAAATACAGACTCAGAAACACAGTGTGCAGTGACATCTTTGCTCATATGTAAACAGGGCAGCCGTAATTTCAGCTCTAAATCAGGCCTAAGGCCAGATTCCATTAACTGCCCTACTCTCTACCATGGTAGCATCACAGCACTATGAATAAGCCAGCTGTGTAATGTCACACTACTTTTACAGCATTGAGGACGCACCAGGAAAAGGGAAGTGACAAAATTCACTGCAGAGAGAAATTAAATTGTCAACCAAAATGTTAAATAAATTACAGTGAAATTACAGTGGCGGCGACCCATGTTCTATTGGTCGACCGGCATCTCTCTGTATTCCTGACCCAAGCAGCGCAAGCTGTGTCCAGGGACAAATTGCAGCTCAAACTTGCTGTGCTTTGTCCAGAGCAGCAAGTGGTAGTGAAGTAACAGCTGATAAACCTAATATAATCCATTTGCTGTTCATTCGTATTAATACATAATTATGTGATTTTTGTATTGTAACAAACTAATTTTACATAAATAAATCGCTCTTCTGTAAGTATTTAGTCAGTTATTTCAGAGGCGATATCTCTAATGGTTGCAAGCTGTGCTATGCCAGGGGGCGCAGTCTTTTCCCAGTGGGGTGTGCTGTTAGGTTCACTCTTTACTGCAATAGAAGCATTGTCTAAAGACTGGGAGCATGCTCTCAGGTTGTCAGTTACTGGGAGCCACCACATCTTCTGATCAGTCGCAAGGATCAGGATGGGAAGGAGCACTGGATGAAAAAGTGACATGAGCGCAACCCTCCTTGTGTACTTGTTGCTTCTCTGTCCCTGTTCCTATTCTTCATTCACAAATGTTGGGAGGTATGCATGAGAACCAGGGCCTAAGCACTAATTCTGCACAAAGGCCTGCTAATTTACTAATTTCTGCTATTGGATTACTTATTAATAAATGTGCTATAAATTGAGAAAAACTCTTTTACACTACATTTAGTTTTACTGCTTATCAGTCAAGCCTTGATCATTATGGTGCAAGTTAGAATCTACAATGTGGTATTATGTTAGTATTAGTATTAGTTTGGAATGTAAAATGTCAAATTATATTAAATTAATTAATGAAATGGCTGAAGCATAATACACGGAAACTGCCTCCAACATGATCATTTTCCGCTTAGAGCATAATGTTTTGGTAATAGTTGTGTTTCCCATAAGTAATGTGTTTTAAGCCGACCGTGTTGTGTACTCCAAGTCAGACAGATGTTCTGATTTCCGAGTCACATATTTTAGTCACTAAAATAAGACGTTATGCAAATAGGACGGTTTGATGCACATATATGAGTACTATTAAAACACCAGTGGCCATGACAATGTACGTAGCACATGATTAAAATACAGCTGTATATTATTTCCCACTTCCTGTTTTAGTGACAAGCCTATTTAAACAATTGACACTGACATTTATTAATAAATTTAATAACACGTTTGTTATCATTTTAATTTTGCACTGTAGAATATATAATTTAGGAAAAGTTAGGGAAATACTGTTCTTATTACAATTTACTACTTGCTTTAAAAAAAATAGCCCGTTTGTGTGCCCATCGAATCTTCAAATCATAATAATCATTTAAATGAAACATTTACTCAAAGAAGGAGATATAAATCTGTAATAAACGATTAGCATGCATATCATGTGTTGTAAGCTGTAGCAAACAAGCCTGACATTTCAATGTAACGTCGGGGTAATGAGTTTCTGCCATCTTTAGGTGTAAAGCTGGAATAGGAATAGAGCAAAGTGTACATTTATCTGCCTCTTGGACTTAAAGTGTCCTATGATGGGTAGTGGATAAGTGGAATAGCCTCCCATCAAAGGTTGTTGTTGTTGTTAAGTTCCATCAAGTCGCTGCCGACTTATGGCGACCCTATGGATAGCTGTCCTGAACAAATTTTGATATTCTGACAAGAATGTTGATAGTGTAGTATCCATAGTTGTGATTGTATCAAACCATCTCGCTGCTGGTCTTCCCCTTTTTTCATTTGTATTTAACTTTTCCCAGCCTCAGAGTGACAGGCTCCTCTCACACACAGTGACTGTGCGGCGCAAG
Organism: Pseudophryne corroboree; assembly: GCF_028390025.1. Classification (NCBI taxonomy): domain Eukaryota; kingdom Metazoa; phylum Chordata; class Amphibia; order Anura; family Myobatrachidae; genus Pseudophryne; species Pseudophryne corroboree. Next base: position 317,069,313 of record NC_086450.1, on the reverse strand, counting down.
TGTGCGACTGCTATTCCGGGTCCCTATCTGTTGCAGGCAGTTATGGGACATGGCAGCAGCTCCGCTGGACAGGATTCCTGTGCCCTGCGCTGGCCTCTTCTGGTAGGATGTGAGGGTCGCATGGTTCCTGCTGTGTGGTGTGCAAGTCTGGATAGTGGGAAGTGCAGCGCAGGTGAATCTCTCCCCGGGGCAAGAGTGGATTAGTGAGGGTATATATGGCTTTGGTATAGGGTAGGGGAGCTGGGAATGCAGCATGTAGTCATTGGGGACAGACAGACTGAGGGATGTATGTATATACATTATATATATATATATATATATATATATATATACACACACACACACACATATATATATATATATATATATATATATATACATATGGAAGGAAGGGGGGGATGAGGGATATATAGCGACTATAGTGTTAATAAAATGTACAGTTGCCAATTCTAAAATAACTATTTATTAACATAAAAATTGCACGTAAAAGAAGCACATATAAAAAATGGGACAATGACACATACACAGCTGGACTAAAAACACTTTAATGAAATCTTAAAACTACAATAAAAGCAAGTAAAATGGATTTTCCTTATCTTTGGTGAGGTAGGTACAAGATTTATCCAACGCGTTTCGTCTCCAAAGACTTCTTCAAGGGGTAGGGACAAAGTGAACCTGCAAGTCTATTTATAGCCATAATGCTAGGTGGGAGGGTTATAGTTGTGATGAAGAATAAAATACATGATGTCACAAATAAAAATTTTATGGTCGGTTGTTAATGTGGTATCTCTATCCAAGAATTCTTTACACGCTTTCACTCCCTTCTCATGTTCAATACATGTGTAAAGTGATTGAACATCTATCGTGACCCACATATATGAGTCCTTCCACTCTATATCTTTCAGAAGGCTCAATACTGATGTGGTGTCTTTGAGATATGATGGGAGATCCTTTACATATGGTTTTAAAAAGACATCATTTCTACTTTTATATGTATCTATTGCCAAGGATACCGGGATATGCCTATGCACCTAATGAACTACGAGAAAATGGCCGCTGCAGCCGGGATACCTATGGAGAAAATCCCATCCAATATGGCCGCCGATGTATGGACTTATGAAAATAGAGACTTCCTCCCCCTGGATCACAAACACTGAGCACCTTCTACAGTGCACTGAACTGAAATCACGAGCCGCCGCGGGCGCATGCGCAGACGCGACCGGAAGTGGGGCGGAAGTGACGAACAGGGCCCATCCGTCACCCGAAGTGTGGCGGAAGTACCACAATTTCATGTCTAAGACGATTTCTTATGCTTTTTAAGTAACTGTATAGTGCTCAGCACACTCGTTTTTGCATACAAATAGCTCCTACTAACCCTGCTCCCATTGTACTACACCAGTGAATAGTTTAGTAACATTTTTCACGTAATTGTATCACATGACTCCCTATGATGTCATAACCCTCCCACCTAGCATTATGGCTATAAGTAGACTTGCAGGTTCACTTTGTCCCTACCCCTTGAAGAAGTCTTTTGAGACGAAACGCGTTGGGGAAAATCCTGCTTTTATTGTAGTTTTAAGATTTCATTTAAGTGTTTTTAGTCCAGCTGTGTATGTGTCATTGTTCCATTTTTTATACAGTGGGGATCGAAAGTTTGGGCACCCCAGGCAAAAATTCATTTTAATGTGCAAAAAGAAGCCAAGGAAAGATGGAAAAATCTCCAAAAGGCATCAAATTACAGATTAGACATTCTTATAACATGTCAAAAAAAGTTTGATTTTATTTCCATCATTTACACTATCAAAAGAACAGAAAACAAAAAATGGTGTCTGCAAAAGTTTGGGCACCCTGCAGAGTTAATACCTTGTACTGCCCCCTTTGGACAGCTGAGACCTTGCAGTGTCATGGATTGTTCTCAATCATCGTCTGGAAAGACCAGGTGATGTCAATCTCAAAGGTTTTAAAAGCCCAGACTCATCTGACCTTGCTCCAACAATCAGCACCATGGGTTCCTCTAAGCAGTTGTGTAGAACACTGAAACTGAGAATAGTTGACGCTCACAAAGCAGGAGAAGGCTATAAGAAGATAGCAAAGCATTATCAGATGCCCATATCCTCTGTTCGGAATGTAATTAAGAAATGGCAGTCATCAGGAACAGTGGAAGTTAAAGCAAGATCTGGAAGACCAAGAAAAGTATCAGACAGAACAGCTCGCAGGATTGTGAGAAAAGCAAGTCAAAATCCACGTTTGACTGCACGATCCCTCCAGGAAGATCTGGCAGACACTGGAGTTGTGGTACACTATTCCACTATAAAGAGATACTTGTACAAATATGGTCTTCATGGAAGAGTCATCAGAAGAAAACCTCTTCTATGTCCTCACCACAAAAATCAGCATTTGAAGTTTGCAAATGAACATATAGACAAGCCTGATGCATTTTGGAATAAAGTTCTGTGGACCGAAGAGGTTAAAATAGAACTTTTTTGCCGGAATGAGCAAAGGTACGTTTGGAGAAGGAAGGGCACAGAATTTAATGAAAAGTACCTCTGTCCAACTGTTAAGCATGGGGGTGGATCAATCATGGTTTGGGGTTGTATTGCAGCCAGTGGCACAGGGAACATTTCACGAGTAGAAGGAAAAATGGATTCAATAAGATTCCAGCAAATTTTGGATGCTAACTTGATGCCATCTGTGAAAAAGCTGAAGTTAAAAGAGAGGCTGGCTTCTACAAATGGATAATGATCCTAAACACACCTCAAAATCCACGGTGGATTACATCAAGAGGCGTAAACTGAAGGTTTTGCCATGGCCTTCACAATCTCCTGACCTCAACATAATTGAAAATCTATGGATAGACCTTAAAAGAGCAGTGCGTCACAGACAGCCCAGGAATCTCAAAGAACTGGAAGACTTTTGTAAGGAAGAATGGGCGAAGATACCTCAAACAAGAATTGAAAGACTCTTGGCTGGCTACAAAAAGCGTTTACAAGCTGTGATATTTGCCAAAGGGGGCAGTACAAGGTATTAACTCTGCAGGGTGCCCAAACTTTTGCAGATGCCATTTTTTGTTTTCTGTTCTTCTGAAAGTGTAAATGATGGAAATAAAATCAAACTTTTTTTGACATGTTATAAGAATGTCTAATCTGTAATTTGATGCCTTTTGGAGATTTTTCCATCTTTCCTTGGCTTCTTTTTGCACATTAAAATGAATTTTTGCCTGGGGTGCCCAAACTTTCGATCCCCACTGTATGTGCTTCTTTTACGTGCAATTTTTATGTTAATAAATAGTTATTTTAGAATTGGCAATTGTACATTTTATTAACACTATAGTAGCTATATATCCCTCATCCCCCCTTCCTTCCACATTGTTTCAGGGACTTACCACCCCTGTATTTTTTGAGGGACTCAGCAGACGCCCCATTAACAATAGAGGGGAGTGTTTTTTAGGTTGCCAGGTGTACAACATATCTGTGTTCTATCACAAGTGGCGCAATATTAATCCCTGCTTTTATAATTATCTTTGGTAATACTTTTATATTGCTGCCTGGTGGAGGGATATACCTGACAGAATGTTGAGAAACACAGACCATACCAGTAAAAGAAATGTGTGGTGTCAAATTTTTTTTAATGAAAGTGCTATTGCAAATGAATCGACCGAACCCTGTGATTTAGATTATTTATTTTGGGGAATTGAAAGACTTCTTACCAAAGAGGTCAAAACATGGTGGTATGTCAAGGGCCTTGAGCATTACATCTCAATGGACAGAGTCCCAAGGGGCCTGCGACTCCTTAAACAACCCACATTAGGCAATCAGGAGGGGGCATTTATAGAAAAATGGGACAAAATACTCTACACCTGCTCTATAGACCTAATGAAACTCCTTATCGAGGAAAAAAAGAAATTAAACTGAAGGAGAGAGAGCTGGAACCCTTCAAGGATAAGGAGGACTACAAAGTCAATGAAAAAGTACTAAACAAGAAAATGGAACGGATTGAGGACGAGGTTATTAAAGGGAAGGAAAATAAATTTTTAAGGGACAAGAACGACTATGAAAAAGGGAGAGTGAAGAATTGGAGCAGGTTCAGTTCAAATGGACATTTTAATCCGAGAACTAATGGAGGAGGTTTGAAATCCACAACCATAAGGACTAATGCCATACAGAACAAGAACAGAAATACTCCAAACAGCAGTATCAAGACGTCAAATAGAATTTTGACCCTGCAAAGATATGGCTCAAACAATGAACAGGATTTTTTATCCCAAAGAACAGGTGCAAGACAAAAGACAACCATAAGAAATACAGTGAAAGAGGACATACGTCATGCATCGCCCCTCAAAAGAAGACATGCAGAAGAAGAGGATCCAGAGGAGGAAGGAGGGAGGGAATACAAGAAAAGAATAATTTAACAACCAATCCAAAAGACAAAAGTATATTCAACTTATCCCAACACCCATTAACGGAACCAGAAATATCTCTTTTAAATAAAGGACTCACTTTTGCGCCAACGGAAGGTCTAAGCAAATTCGACACCTTCATCGATCTGAACAAATTTGTCAGAAAATTAACTTTGAAGAGACATTTTTTGAAAAAGGAGGATGCAGTTATAGCCAATTATGAGAACCGTTCGAAGTCGGGCCTAAGACCAATCTCAAAATACTACCCTTTAGAGTCCAAAGGGAGTAACATCAGCATGTTTTACGAACTGGTTAAGAAAGACCTGTGCGACATGGACCAGGAGAAAATACAAGAGAAGAACCTGAGCAATAGAGAAAGTGAGGCCCTAAAAAATTTACAGAAGAATAAAGGGATTATCATAAAACAAGCTGACAAAGGGGGGGGGGGGGGGGGGGGCTGATCATCATGGATCGGGCAAAGTACATTGCAGAGGCAGAAAGACTACTATCAGATGGAGAGTCTTACAAAAAACTCTCAGGAGACCCGAAGGATGATTATATTGACGAATTGAGGACACTTCTAAAAAATGGTTTAAGATCAGAAATCATCACCAAAGAGGAATACCAATTCCTAATGAGATCAGACCCCACTACCCCCATCTTCTACTTTTTACCCAAAATTCACAAAAGCTTGGACAACCCGCCCGGAAGACCGATTGTGGCGGGTATAGACTCACTTACTTCTGATTTATCCGAATACGCTGATGTCTTTTTAAAACCATATGTAAAGGATCTCCCATCATATCTCAAAGACACCACATCAGTATTGAGCCTTCTGAAAAATATAGAGTGGAAGGACTCATATGTGGGTCACGATAGATGTTCAATCACTTTACACATGTATTGAACATGAGAAGGGAGTGAAAGCGTGTAAAAAATTCTTGGATAGAGATACCACATTAATAACCGACCATAACATTTTTATTTGTGACATCATGTATTTTATTCTTCATCACAACTATTTTAAATTCCTGGACCAGTTTTATCTACAACAGTGCGGCACTGCAATGGGTACAATTTTTGCGCTTAGTTTCGCAAATCTTTTTATGGGTTGTTGGGAGAAAGCTTTTATATATGATCACCTTGATTTTAAAAGCAACATCATCTTTTATCAGAGATACATTGATGATATTTTAATAATCTGGGATGGAGACATTGAACGTTTTAATCAATTTTTTAAACACATCAGCACCAATGAAATTAATCTTGTTTTCACTTCCAACATGAACAAGGAGCAGATTGAATTTCTGGATTTGATTCTCATGGGAGAGAATGGGAGAGTTACAACAAAATACTTCATCAAACAAGTAGATACCAACAGTTATCTCCATTACAAGAGTAACCATCTCAAAAGTTGGAAGAATAACATTCCATTCTCCCAATTCAGTAGAATCAAAAGGAATTGTAGCAAACCAGAGGACTGCCAATCACAGCTGGAGATGTACAGTAGCAGATTCAAGCAAAAAGAATATCCAGATACCATTCTAAGGGAAGCCATCACCAGAACCAACGCAATTGACAGATCCGAACTGCTAGAATACAAAACAAGGGAGAAAGCGAAAAACTCCACAGCATTCATGACAACTTTCAATCGACATGATAAATCTATCCGTGATTCATTCAGAAACCACTGGAGAATATTGCTCATGGATCCCATCCTCAAAGAAATCCTCCCTCCTCGCCCTGAAAGTTTTAAAAAAATCACGAAACCTCAAGGATATTCTGGCCGCAAGCATTCTGAGGACTGACCAAGAAAAAGGCTCCACCTGGCCTAAGTGTGTTGGCTCTTACAAATATGGGCAATGTAACATATGCAGACATCTACATCCAAACAGGAAAACTTTTACGGACGTGGAAAAAAAGAAGGAATACAAAATCAAAGATTATATGAACTGTAATACTCAATCGGTCATTTACCTCCTAGAGTGTGACTGCGGCAAACAGTACATTGGAAAGACAAAGAGACCCTTGAAGCTAAGAATACACGAGCATGTGAGGAACATCAGAAATAAAGTAGAAAGCCACGCTGTTTCCAAACATTTTATTTCAACACATAACTCCAACCCTGAAGCCTTGACATTCAAAGCCATTGAACTGGTACAATTGGGAGAAAGAGGTGGTGATCTCGCCAATAAACTGTCACGTCGGGAGATGTTTTGGATTTTCCAATTACAGACACTACAGCCAAGAGGATTTAACGACAACTACGAGATCGCTCCCTTTTTATAAGTCACGGTACTAAAATACTACAACTGCCTCCCCTTTTCCCTATCCTCCCTCCCCCGCCTCCCGGCCTTCATATCCCTTACTTTCCCTTCCCCATTCCTTCACCCCACCCCCCCACCCGCCACTTCCCTCCCATAACCTTAATTTTTACAATTTCACAATTATAAGTTTAGATCCATTTTTCTTGGAAAAATATTAACATTTAAGTTAATGTTGGGGACTGGAGCAATAACCCAGAAGGCACAACGTTGGTACAGTCACACCCCGCTGGAAATGCACAAACACGCCCGATCTTGGAAGCCAAGCAGCGTTGGGCCTGATCAGTACCAGTAAGGGGGACCATCTGGGAAGATCAGGTACTGTAAAATACGTGAGCAAATAGTGGCCTGGGAAAGGTGTTTTACTCCATACAAGTTCACTGATAGACCACGCTAAATTAGGGTATTATGCATCAATCACTATAGGTGGTGTATATAAGCACGGGCTGCTATACACAATCCACTTTAATTACATTATTTATTAAACATATGCACTATATTTGTAAGGCACTTATAGCTCTGCACCTGTTAAACATTATTAAATAAAATAGTGCGGTTATACACACCGCATCCCTTAATTGTAATATGTATAAATCCAAGCACAAGCACTTTATTCATTTATTTATTATACTTTGCATAAGCTCTGCACCTTGCACACATCACTTAAATGATGCAATCTATGTTACTCATATAATGAGTAACCATTATAAGCAATACACTATATAAAATACCAGTATTATGGTCCACTGCTATATGCATCTATTTCCATCATTTAAGCTTTCAATATGTGAAATATGCATGGATGTATATAAATGACTCCTCCTGACGCTATTTATTTCTACTTTTCTATGTATCTATTGCCATGGATACCGAGATATGCCTATGCACCTAATGAACTACGAGAAAATGGCCGCCGCAGCCGGGATACCTATGGAGAAAATCCCATCCAATATGGCCGCCGATGTATGGACTTATGAAAATAGAGACTTCCTCCCCCTGAATCACAAACACTGAGCACCTTCTACAGCGCACTGAACTGAAATCACGAGCCGCCGCGGGCGCATGCGCAGACGCGACCAGAAGTGGGGCGGAAGTGACGAACTGAGCCCATCCGTCACCGGAAGTGTGGCGGAAGTACCACAATTTCATGTCTAAGACGATTTCTAATGCTTTTTAAGTAACTGTATAGTGCTCAGCACACTCGTTTTTGCATACAAATAGCTCCTACTAACCCTGCTCCCATTGTACTACACCAGTGAATAGTTTAGTAACATTTTTCACGTAATTGTATCACATGACTCCCTATGATGTCATAACCCTCCCACCTATCATTATGGCTATAAATAGACTTGCAGGTTCACTTTGTCCCTACCCCTTGAAGAAGTCTTTTGAGACGAAACGCGTTGGAGAAATCCTGTACCTACCTCACCTAAGATAAGGAAAATCCATTTTACTTGCTTTTATTGTAGTTTTAAGATTTCATTAAAGTGTTTTTAGTCCAGCTGTGTATGTGTCATTGTCCCATTTTTTATATGTGCTTCTTTTACGTGCAATTTTTATGTTAATAAATAGTTATTTTAGAATTGGCAACTGTACATTTTATTAACACTATAGTCGCTATATATCCCTAATCACCCCTTCCTTCCACATTGTTTCAGGGACTTACCACCCCTGTATTTTTTGAGGGACTCAGCAGACGCCCCATTAACAATAGAGGGGAGTGTTTTTTAGGTTGCCAGGTGTACAACATATCTGCGTTCTATCACAAGTGGCGCAATATTAATCCCTGCTTTTATATATATATATATATATATATATATCAGTGGCGTGCGGTGAGGTCAGTGGCTGGTGAGGCACTGCAGCTGTAATGTCTACCGAGTCTACCGATGACCCCTACCGCTGTCAAGCCAATGCCCGCTAGGTTATGGCTAAAACCAAGTTGAAGAAAAGACCTCTGACGTCACCATGGGGAAGAGCAAGGCCAGAACATGGTACCCGAAATGTATGCTCACCACGTTTCGGGCACGGTGGCAAGAGGAGGTTACTAAAGTTGGTGGCGTGGATAGTGAAAGAACTATCCCACCAGCCTAGCTCCTCCCCCTGGCGTCAGAGGTCCTTTAGCCCACTTGGTTCTAGCATCTACCATGCCTGCTACTGCCACTGTCCCTGCGTGGGCCAAGGGGGCCCAGATGGAGATGGCACACGGACTCCCTCCTTGCTAAATACACACGTATGTGTGTGTGTGTGTGTGTGTGTGTGTATGTGTGTGTGTGTGTGTGTGTGTGTAAAAAAAACCTCACATTACCCCACACAGTATGAGCCAAATTCACATTACCCCACACAGTATGAACCGAACATCACATTACGCCACACAGTATGAGCCGAACATCACATTACGCCACGCAGTATGAGGCGAACATCACATTACGCCACGGAGTATGAGGCGAACATCACATTATGCCACGCAGTATGAGGCGAACATCACATTACGCCACGCAGTATGAGCCAAATTCACATTACCCCACACAGTATGAGGCGAACATCACATTACGCCACACAGTATGAGGCGAACATCACATTACGCCACGCAGTATGAGGCGAACATCACATTACGTCACGCAGTATGAGGCGAACATCACATTACGCCACGCAGTATGAGGCGAACATCACATTACGCCACGCAGTATGAGGCGAACATCACATTACGCCACACAGTATGAGGCGAACATCACATTACGCCACACAGTATGAGGCGAACATCACATTACGCCACACAGTATGAGGCGAACATCACATTACCCCACACAGTATGAGCCAAATTTACATTACCCCACACAGTATGAGCCGAACATCACATTACGCCACGCAGTATGAGGCGAACATCACATTACGCCACGCAGTATGAGGCGAACATCACATTACGCCACGCAGTATGAGGCGAACATCACATTACGCCACGCAGTATGAGCCGAACATCACATTACGCCATGCAGTATGAGGCGAACATCACATTACGCCACGCAGTATGAGCCGAACATCACATTACGCCACGCAGTACGAGCCGAACATCACATTACCCCACACAGTATGAGCCAAATTCACATTACCCCACACAGTATGAACCGAACATCACATTACGCCACGCAGTATGAGCCAAATTCACATTACCCCACACAGTATGAGCCGAACATCACATTACCCCACCCAATATTATTTACCAGCCCACTCCCCTTAAGATAACACTAATACCAAACCCCTAGATAATATTAATATATACCCCAACTCCATATACAGTATAAAAAAATAAAAAAAAACATCCCCCCACAGATACTTACCTCTCATTGTGGGAGGCTGCAGACTATGTATATTCCCTGCTTCACCGAGCTGGCTGGGGAGGAATCACATCTTCCAGACAGCCACACTAGAGCAGAAAGGGGGCGTGGTCTTCGACGTGAGGGGGCGGGGCCTCAGGAGGGGAGGAAGCAGGGACATATTGCTGCACTAGATTGGTGGCAGGTCCCGGGGGGAGGGAGCAGCCATGCAGATAGGGTAGGGGGGAGCAGGCATCGGGCACTGCTGCTGCTGGCTGTACTGCAGCAGACATGTCAGACTGTGTGACATGTCTGCATTCTCTGCCACACAGCAGCTGAAAGGGGAGGAGGGGGGGCAGCGGCCGCAGCTTACAGCATCCATCGAAGCCTCGCCTGCTCAGTAAGATAAGGGGGAAGGGGGGGATATGATCCACCGCTGGCCAATCGCATCTGCATGTGAGAGCGAGGGGCGTGCTTTCATATGAGCTGAAAGCACGCCCCTTCCAAAGCGGCACCTCTGTTAGGTGCCGCTTTTGCTGCTTTTTTTAACAGGCTTTCCTTGCCCAACCCTTGGCCCCGCCCCCCACTTCCATCCCATTAACACTGACAGTGGGAGGCACCGAGAGCGGTGCCTCCATAACACATTTAAAACAGTTTTTTTTACAGGGGAAATTTTTTTAAAGTAATTTCAAGGCAAAGTCAGATACTTATGGCACAGAATTTGTGTCATAGGTATCTTCTTAGTAGTATTATTTGAATTATTAATGACAGGGGAGGCACTGCCTGATATATATATATATATATATATATATATATATATATATAATTTGAGGGGGCCCCACAGATATTACTGTACAGGGCCCTGAGATTTCTGTTGCCGGCCCTGAATACAGTAGAGCAATTTAAATATGCTTGGGATGGACATAAGGATATCCTTAAAAAGAACAAATGATCAAATAGGGTTGAGGTTACCATAAGGTAAAAAAAAGGGGCAAAATAGATGGGCCAAGTGGTTCTCATCTGCTGTCACATTCTATGTTTAAATGATAGAGGATGTTTGCTAACATGTGTAAGCAGGTCTAATAACGTTGCAATAGAATGGTTCATAATATAACCTGCCGAAAACGTATTTACTATGCAGTAATGAATGCAGCACTTTCCTACAAGGAACGAGGAAGAATATGTGGTGCACACTGCACATTTCTCCACTGATTACAGCAGTGTTGTGCATACGGGGGGTAATTCCAAGTTAATCGCAGCAGGATTTTTGATAGCAATTGGGCAAAACCATGTGCAGTGCAGGGGAGGCAGATATAACATGTGCAGAGAGAGTTAGATTTGGGTGGGGTGTGTTCAATCTGCAATCTAATACCCCTTTTACACTCGCAGAAAAATCCCGGGATATTGCACGTGAACGCGCATCATCCCGGGATTCTTCTCAGTGTAAATGGGTACAGGGACAATTTCCCGGGACGAGCATCCCGGGATTTCATCCCAGGTCAAAAGCAGGGTTGAACCCGGGACCGTCCCGGGAAGCTGGGTAGTGTGAAAGGGCCCGTCCCGGGATTCACTACCCGGGACTGTTAAAAGGCCTCCGATTGGAGCTTTCATGGGCTCAGAAAAGATGATGTCATCATTCAGAGCCCTGGGGAGCGTCCTTGATGCGTGTAAGGAAGGCAGCATGGCGACCTGGACAGACCAGGAGGTGAGAGAGTTGCTGAGCATTAGGGGAGAGGAGGAAATTATGAGGCAGATCACAGGCACAGTCAAAGATGCAGTCATTTATAAAAACATCTCCAAGATGCTGCAAGCCAGGGGAATCATCCGCACACAGCAGCAAGTGTTAAACAAAATGAAAACTCTTAAAAAGCATTTCCTTAAGGTGCATGACAACAACAGGAAAAAGAGCGGTGTTGGCCGTATCGACTGGCAGTACTATGACATGTGCGCCAATATCTTTGGAAACACAGCTATATGCAGTCCGGTGAGTCTGTCTTCCAGTTCACAGTACACTGCTACAGAAGGCACTCCAGAAGAGACACAGACAAGCAGTGACGTCTGTCCATCATCACCGTTGTTAATTGACGACACACCTGAGGACAGCGACACATCATCCCAGCCGTCCATAAACACATCCAGAAACGACGACAGCATAACTGCAACCATTGAAGACGTCGTGGATGCTCAGACCAGTGACAGTGGGACTGTACAAAGTGCCGTCACCCCAACTTTACAGAAAAACAGTAAGTACATGTTTAGAAATTAACACTCATAGCACAAATCCACAATTGTTAATCATCCGGTTATGTGCGTAGTATGAGTGGCCAGTGTGGCGGCAGCGTGGCGAGCGCTAATGAGCCCCTTGCAGGATCACTGCGCTCAACACGCTGCTGGCACGGTGGCACACTTTGCATTTTCTGCCCCCACGCAGGGGGGCTTTGCATTTTTAAAAAAAGTTCAATGTTGCAGAGTAGCTAGTGTATAGGTGGATTAATGCCACAAACACATGTTTGCTAACGCTGCTATTTTTATATACGCTCATTTTGTATTTCTTCTCTTCACAGTTTACACCGTACCGCCTAGAAGGAAGAAATTGAACAGAGCGGAGCAAGTGGCTAAAGCCATGTCAAATGTCCTTGTCGACCAACTCCGAGAGATGGACGCTACAATGTCCGCACAGGAGGATGCAAAGCTCGACAGGTTTCTAGAGGCAGAACGCCAAATGCATGATGCATTCCTTTCCCAAGTCATGACAATGCAGGAACGCATGAGTAGAGAGCAGTATGACCGCCACAGGGAATTGCACCAAATGAACATGGCGTTCTATGAGCGTATGACCAATACCTCAAGAGCACCAAACCAACACCACAACTCACAATACCCCCCTGAGCAGGGTTTTTCATCATTTAATCCTGGTCCATACTATGCCCCAAATACTGCACCATCTAGTGCGCCAAGCCCAGAGTTTACTGTATTGCGCAATTTGCCGTGAAACACAGTGAATTGCTTTTTTTGGTTGTTATTTGTTGTTAAATAACCACAGTGTGGTCATTGTTTATGCACAACTGTTTGTGCCTTCCTTCATTTTTTTCTATGTTCTGTTTTGTATAGTGTCTACATTAAAGCACTTTTTATTTATTTTTTACACAGTGATAATATACTGCAGGGACACTGTGGTTTATGGTGTTGTATCTACAAACCTACCAGTGTTTTTTTTTTTTTTATGCCAATAAAAACTTGTTTGCAAATCTAGGCATAACATTCCCATTTGTGCGTAAAGTAGACCATGTTTACAGTGTTTTCTACATTGTTTATGCATATATACACAGTTGCTGGCAATGTGTTTTTTTTGGAAAAACATAAATAATGAACCCAAAGATCAAAGGTGGAATACAAAATAAAAACATTTTCATTCACCAAACATGTTGTGCTGATTCTTAAACACTATTGTACCAGTGCTGCAAGGTTGGACGTAATAGTGTGGCGTATTTGTTCTGCAGCGGAGTTTGAGGCAGTCCCAAACAAAGCACCTTCCACATGTGGGTTTATAACCTCAGGGTCCTGCACAGTCCACTCAGGAAGGAATAGCTCATTTTGCAGTTCACAGATGTTGTGCAGTATACAGCACGCAGCTACTACATTAGGCATATTCATAAGGTCCACATCATTGCGCTTCATCAAACAACGCCATCTTCCTTTTAACCTGCCAAAGGCGTTCTCAACCACCATCCTTGCTGAACTCAGGGTGTGAGTATAGGTTTGTTGCTCTGGGGTTAACTGGACCTGTTGGGTGTAGCCTTTCATAATCCAGGGGCGTAAAGGGTATCCAGCATCCCCGATGATGTGGACAGGGATCTCCACCCCATTCACAATCTTTGCACACTCTTTGGGGTACAGCCAGCCTCCCTGCTTCTCCTCTACGATGTTGTACAGGTCAGAATTGGCAAGAACTCGGGAGTCATGAGATCGGCCTGGCCAGCCAATAAACACATCTAGGAAACTAAAGAACAGTAAAATTGAAAACAATTAGAATGTAAAACTCACACATGCAACTCATCCCACCACCCCAAAAATAAACACTTACCAATATTTGTGGTCCACAACAGCCTGTAATATGATGGAGTGCCAGCCCTTCCTATTAAAATAGTCAGCATGGTTGTCACGTGGGGCAATAATGGGGATGTGTGTCCCATCAATCGCTCCTCCACACTGCGGATAGCCTCGCTTCACAAATCCAATGATGGTATCCTGTAAGCGCTGTCCTTGTGGTAGAGATATGAAGCGCTTGTATAAGGTAGATACAATTGCTTTAGTCACCTGGTGGACTATGACACAGCAGGTGGAGATTGCAACACCGAACAAGCATGAGACTGAGCGGTACTCTCCTGGGGTAGCATACCACCACAATGCAATAGCTAATCTCCTGCGTGCCTCGATGGGTCTCCTAAGCCTGGTGGTCTGCATGTCAAGTGCTGGGGTAAGTAATTCCAGGATGTAGTTAAAGGTTGCACGAGACACACGGAAGTTAGCCATCCACTCCTCATCCTGGTAAGCTTCCACGGTCCTCATAAAGGCTTCTCCGTGCCGGCGATCTCTGGACCAAAATGAGCGGTTAGGGCCCATACTCACGCTCAGTATGATACTCATCCTGGATGATATGAAGGCTCTCCTCCTGCGCAAATATTGGCGGCGACTAGCAGCCCTATCCAGCATAAATTGCGCCCTCCTCCTCCTCATAAAATATATGTGCAGTATACTGCACAGTGTGATAAGCTGCATCATGCTGTCAGTGGCTGTATGAAACATCTGCAAAGCAGAAAGAATCATGAGCTCAGGCATACACACTGGTACTCCGTCGGCCATGACTGCAGCAATGGTGTGAGCAGGCACCACCCCTCCCTTTGTTGACTAGTGTGACCTCATCAATGTGAGCCAGAAAAGGCCATTTCTAATGACACACATGTGCATTTGCAGGGATATCCCGGGATCAGTGTAAATGGGGCTGTCCCGGGTCGATCCCAGGTCTTAGTGCAGTGTGAAAGGGGTCAGTCCCGGGAAGGCATCCCGGGACGCATCCCGGGAAGCATCCCGGGAGTGACCCGGGAGTGCGAGTGTAAAAGTGGTATAATTTGCAGTGTAAAAATAAAGCAGCCAGTATTCACCCTGCACAGAAACAAAATAACCCACCCAAATCTAACTCTCTCTGCACATGTTATATCTGCCTCCCCTGCAGTGCACATGGTTTTGCCCAAATGCTATCAAAAATCCTGCTGCGATCAACTTGGAATTACCCCCACAGTTTTATCCTCATACAGGTCCTAATTCGAGGTTGAGTGCAAAACATTTTCCTCTAATGGGCAAAACCATGTGCACTGCAGCTGAGGCAGATATAACATGTGCAGAGAGAGTTAGATTTGGGTGTGGTGTGTTCAAACTGAAATCTAAAATGCAGTGTAAAAATAAAGCAGCCAGTATTTACCCTGCACAGAAACAATGGGGGTAATTCTGAGTTGATCGCAGCAGGATTTTTGTTAGCAAATGGCCAAAACCATGTGCACTGCAGGGGAGGCATATATAACATGTGCAGAGAGAGTTAGATTTGGGTGGGTTATTTTGTTTCTGTGCAGGGTAAATACTGGCTGCTTTATTTTTAGACTGTAATTTAGATTGCAGATTGAACTCACCACACCCAAATCTAACTCTCTCTGCACATGTTATATCTGCCTCCCCTGCAGTGCACATGGTTTTGCCCAACTGCTAAAAAATTTCCTGCTGCGATCAACTTGGAATTACCCCCCATGTGCACTGCAGGGGAGGCAGATTTAACATGTGCAGAGAGAGTTAGATTTGGGTGTGGTGTGTTCAATCTGCTATCTAAATTGCAGTGTAAAAATAAAGCAGCCAGTATTTACCCTGCACAGAAACAAAATAACCCACCCAAATCTAACTCTTTCTGCACATGTTATATCTGCCTCCCCTGCAGTGCACATGGTTTTGCCCAATTGCTAACTAAATTCCTGCTGCGATCAACTTGGAATTACCCCCATTATAACCAACTGAAATCTAATGGGGCCCACACACTGCTATTTGTGCTAGGTGCGATTAGAGCATATACAATGTGTGCTATACGATTTGGAGTGTACACAAGGTGCTATTTGAACTACATGCTATTTGAATTACATCTGATTTTGAATACACTACAATGTACTATATGCGATGTAGTACAAAAATACCTGCCTGCGCATACTATTTTGCCTTGAGATATGGATTAGACGGGAGCGCACATCGCATCACAAGGGACAATACACACGGCGCGAATTGAACTAGACACGATGCTATTTGAACTAAAAAGATCAAATAGCATGCGAGAATTTCACAGTGTGTGGGCACCATAACTCTCTCTGTACATGTTATATCTGCCCCACCTGCAGTGCAGATGGTTTTGCACATTAGAGGAAAATGTTGTTTTGCAATCAACCTTGAATTAGGCCCACAGTGTGGCTTCAGTTGCGCCAAACAGCCCCTCTCAATCGACTTATCGTATGTAATGTTTGCAGGCAAAGGCTTGGAAGACAGTCTATTGTCTACAACTAATGAAAATGTATGTATGTAAGAGCATTACACTGATCAACACTCATTTTAGTGCCAATCATATTACAGAGATCTTGGGGTAACTTTGTGCTGCTGACTCCGAATATGACATTGGCTTTTCTACATTGTATCTAAATTTTGAGACACACGGACCAGAAACAGGAAAAACACAACAGACAACACAAACCGCTCAACTGCCAACTGACTGCAGCCAATCACTTATATGGGGGAGGGGGGATTCTAGGATGATTGTGGACTGAACAGCTAAAATAGTCTCACTTTGTAGAATGTTCCAGTAGATTCCCATATGCACACATTATGGCTAAGTTCCTTATTATTTGAGGGTAATTCCCCCAAGTAATACCCCCAAGTACCATAAATTGATTTAAATATCCTTGGCTACTAAACAACGTTTGCTTATACTGCAGAATGAAAAAAAGTAATCCGTATATACATTTTTGGAATAATCTTGAACAAAAACAGAAATAACCATATGTATAGACATATTTATAGATACCTGTCTACTACCTGACACATGCATAAATGTCATTTGCTCTACATCAAGCCTCTGTGAAGTCCTTTCGTTGAATACACTTGTTTACAAGGGTTCCCGCTTTTATCTTCTACAAGTTAACATTAAGATTTCTCTGTGCGCAATCTTATTGTGAACCATGATGCATAATACCTCTGACCATAATATAGTACCAAAACAGTAACAAATAGATATAAGAACACCCATTGTGTCTGGACTGGTACACTGTGAGCGACTCTGACTGTGGCTATGATGCCAATAAGACACAACACTTGGGAAAAAGTATGAATTGCTACCTGTGGTGGAGTGTGCAAGTTGCCGCAAGTGTCTTGTGCCATCCTGCTTAAATGCAAGGTAAATGAGGACTCATCTGTATACATGTTTCCACTATGCAGCCAAGTATGTTTTCTATTGCAAGGGAACCACACTTACCTCAGACTACAGATGTTGCCGATTCATTCATTTAAGGCAGCACACATTTATCTGACGTGCAGTATGGTCTATTATAAAATCTTCTTAGATGACAAAATTGCCTTGGCAAATAAATGTGTTAAGTGTTCACCGTTTCTGGACTTGTGACTATCCCAACATTACCCATGGACTCCCATGGTGCTTCCCGCCTTATGCTGCCTCATCTGGATTTACCAAGACGGGTGATCCTGCAAACTTCCCCACATAGAGATAACACCAGCCGGCATGTTATCACAACATCCTGAGACTCCCGCTACACTACCATTTAACCCTGCCCGTTAGCCCTCCCTCTCTGAGGTAGAGAGTCTTCATGCCAGCACAGGAGTACGGGGACCTAATTGCCGACATTCAGCTATCTGAAAGTGTTTACACCTATCACATAGCCACTATAGTAGTGTTCATAATGCTGAAACCACTGCATAACATATATCTGGCACTTATCAGCTCAGGACATCTTTTACCATCAGAATTTCCTGTTGGATAGCTGTGTGAGAGCACCTTACCATCTCTCTAATTCCTATACACCAAGTCTATTGCTACCTGGCAAGTACATCAACAGGCCATTACTCTCCTTTTTATCTCCTAATATGCATTAGTGGGAGTATTATATTAACCTTGTCCCCGTACCACACCAAGGTTTTTCCTGGACTATGGGAGTGATTTAGACCCGACAGCTGCAGCGGGTAATCAGCGATTAACTGCGCATGCCTATGCTCCGCAATGCGCGCGCGCGTCACCAAACAACAAGCATTGCTGAACAATGACAGGATGGTGTGAAAATTCCGATTGCACGGGAGTTCGCAATGTGATAGACAGGAAGAGGCCGTTTCTGGGTGGTAACTGACCGTTCACTGGGAGTGTCTGGAAAAACGCAGACATTCCTAAGCGTTTTCTGGAATGGTGTCTGACGTCAGCTCCAGACCTGATCAGCCTGTTCTCATCGCACTGTGAGAGTAAGTCCTGGGCTGCGCACAGACTGCACACAGTGGATTTTTGCAGCTCTGCGTACACAACTTGCGATCGCACACTTGCACAGGCGAATTTACACTTCTCTGGGGCGGCAACTATCTGAACGCAGACAGCAAAGTTAGCAGCCTAGCGATCAGATCTGAATTGCCCCCCTATATCATCTGCAGACAGATGGCCTAATTCAGGTTAGTATATAAACTTGAAAGTTTACATACTAATCCATGGTGGGAAAACTGCACATGGGCAGGACCAATTCTGCACAAGTACAGGACCAGTCTTGCGTGATTGCTCTCAATTCCCCCTTAGCAGCAGCATGATTGACGTGCTACAGTATTTGGGAGCGAAGTGTAGGGGATGACAGAAACTGTTCCACAAAACATTTGTAATCATGTCGATACCAGGGTCTCTTTGACACAGACTTATTGGCCCTGGCAGAGAACTTCAGATGGCAAGTCTGAGTAAGCTTTGTGGTGATCTGATGTTGCATCTTTTTGCTAGAGACACGTCCTGTTGCATTAAAATGTTACTTGTTTCAGTATTTCATAGCTGCTTCCCCGCGGCTGTGCAATACCCTACAAATTTAAAGCAGGCCCAGAGTTACATTTTTGGGCCTATGTGCTTCCCTTTAGGGATTCACAGTTATATACTCCCATCAGTCATAGCATTAAAACCTTGATTATCTCATTACAATGGCACCTGTGAAGTGGTGGATAAATTAGACAGCAAGTGAGAACTCAGTTCTTGAAGTTGACGTGTTGGAAGCAGAAAAATGGGCAAGCGTAAGGTCTGAGCGACTTAGACAAGGGACAAATTTTAAAGTCTAGACGAATGGGTCAGACCATCTCCACAATGGGAGATCTTGTGTGGTGTTCCTGGTGTGCAGTGGTTAGAACCAACCAAAAAAAGTCCAAGGGAAAACAATCAATGAACCGGTGACAGGGACGTGGGCACCGAGGGCTCACTGATGCGTTTGTGGAGCGAAGACTAGCCCAGCTGGTCCTATCCCACAGAAGAGCTACTGTAGGACAAATTTCTGAAAAAGTTAATGTTGGTGATGATATAACATACAGTGCATTACAGCTTGCTGAATATGGGGCTACGTAGCTGCAGACTGGTCAGAGAGCCCATGCTGGCCCTTGCCCTCCGTCAAAAGAGCCTACAGTGGATATGTGAGCGTCAGAACTGGACCACGGAGCAATGGAACCAGATGGCCTGGTATGATGATTCATGTTTTCTTTTTTGTAGATGGCTGGATGCATGTGCATCATTTACCTGTGGAAGAGATGGAACCAGGATGCACTATGGGAAGACAGCAAGCTGGCGGAGGCAGTGTGATGCTCTGGGCACAGTTCTGCTGGAAAATCTTGGGTCCTGGTATTCATGTGGATGTTACTTACCACCTTAACATTGTTGCAGGAGAAGTACACCCCTTCACGGTAACAGTATTCCCTGATGGCAGATGGCAGTGGACTCATTCAGCAGGATACCTGCCAAACTGCAAATATTGTGCAGGAATAGTTGGGGGAAAATTACAAAAAAAGTTCGAAGGGGTTGACTTGGCCTCCAAATTCCCCAGATCTTAGTCCGATCAAGTATCTGTGGGATTACGCTAGAAAAACGAGTTTGAGAAATGGAGACCCCGCATTGCAACTTACAGGACTCTACGGGGGAAATTTAATTTGATATCACCACCCTATCTCCAGTGTAAAGTGACGGGAGATCGTAGGGGCGATATTCAATTGATGCCTGTTATTGCGCCGATCACGCCCATTAATGTCAGGTTAAACCCGACTAAAGAAATGGGCGCGATCATGAAAAGTGCAGTTTGGGCGACCGAGTCACTTTTCACACATTTCAGCTTGCCAGCGAAGGGAGCTACAAGCTGAAATGTTTTTCCCTGCTGCTCAGCGTGCCTGAACGGATCAACAATTGAATTTGCTCCGTTGGACGCCATCTGCTGGCGGCTGCAAGGAGAAACAACTGAATTCCCCCCTAACTAACAAATGTTTTCCCCATTTTCTTATGTATTTTTAAAACTATATTTACAATATACAGAAATACTGTATTTATAGAAACATAGAATTTGATGGCAGATAAGAACCACTTGGCCCATCTAGTCTGCACTTTTTTTTACCATGTTTTTATCTCAAGCCTTATTTGATCCTTATTTCTTTGTAAGGATATCCTTATGTCTATCCCATGCATGTTTAAATTGATGTACTGTCTTAGCCTCTACCACCTCTGATAGGAGGCTATTCCACTTGTCCACTACCCTTTCTGTGAAGTAATTTTTCCTAAAATTTCCCCTGAACTTACCTCCCTCCAGTCTCAGTGTATGTCCTTGTTTCCTATTGCTTCTCTTCATTTGAAGAATGTTTCCCTCCTGGATTTTATTAAAACCCTTGATATATTTGAAAGTTTCTATCATGTCCCTCCTTTCCCTTCTCTGCTCCAAACTATACATAGAGATTTTTTTTGTCTTTCTGGATGTTTTGTGATGTAGGCCATGCATGATTTTAGTTGCCATTCTTTGTACAGTCTCTAATGTATTAATATCCTTTTGAAGATATGGCCTCCAGAACTGAACACAGTATTATAGATGAGGCCATACCAATGACATATACAGTGGCATTATTACTTCTTTCTTTCTGCTGCTGCTGATTCCTCTCCCAATGCAGCCATGCATCTGACTAACTTCCTCATTGCTTTGTTACATTGCTTACCTGTCTTTAAGTCACCTGAAATAGTGACTTCTAGATCCCTTTCCTCCTTCAAATTTAGCATTTGGATTTTTGAGACCCAAGTGCATGAATTTGCATTTTAAGCATTAAACTGTAATTGCCACACTCTTGACCATTCCTCTAGTCTATCTCAATCATTTGTTTTACCCCTCCTGGTGTGTCTACCTTGGTGCATACTTTTGTGTCATCTGCAAAAAAGCATACTTTCCCTTTAATGCCATTTGCAATGTCACCAATAAAGATATTAAAAAGCACTGGTCCAAGTACATACCCCTGGTGTATTATTACATTTTCGTACAAACATAAACACAGCTCACTGAGTATAGTATTAAAGTTACAAAGGTATAAAGAGTACGAAACCGATAAACATAACAGTCATAACAAAACGTACGGAAAACACATACGAGAGGGATCATAGATCATGAGTCTTGGAGCCAACTGGCTGAAATGATGATATAAAACGTCAACAGGTTTTCAAGACATACTGTAAATGAATGTAAAAACTAAAGTAAGATAAAGAATAAAAATAAAAGTAACCCAACAGACAGTGTAAGACAGGGTGAGGAGGAACATCCATATTTCACACACTGAAGTTCAAAGAGTAAAGTTAGCAATTAACAAAAGTGTTGGCAGGTTAACAGAGAAAGGTAGAACAAAAAATATTGGAGAAACTCTGTCAGGTAGCTGTAGTGGTGGGCGACTGCAGTTGTCGATACAAATACCAGTTGATGGACTCAAACAAATGCAAAATATCTTCTTGTAAAGGTTGACCTATAGATTCATTGTAGCAACCCCACTTTTTGTAATAACGAATGACATTCTTCTCTACATCTGGAAGAGTAGATTGGTGTTCCAAATAAGAGTGTGTGTAGAAGTGAGGTGTGTGTACATGCTCAAGCAGGGGGAGGAACACTTAATACATTTAGAAAGAATAACCTTTCTTGCTAACGTGAAAAAAATCACACAATCGGATAAGGTGTGTCACGTTTGTGGATCCGGATTCGAGTCTCTAGCTGGACCGGATTCTGAGGTAGATAACTTGGAAGCTGGGAGATATAATATAGTCTCTGCTCTTGGACTGGAGTCAGAGAGAGTGTGTGCTGTGGAAGATGCACTGTGATGTTAGTGCTTGGTGCGGACTTGTTGCTGGCAGACGGAAGTACTAGCGATAGAACCAGGGTATATTTTTTTAAATAAAAAATATTTTATTGATTTTTGCTTGGCGAACACAAATAAAAAAAATAAGAATTTACTCACCGGTAATTCTATTTCTCGTAGTCCGTAGTGGATGCTGGGAACTCCGTAAGGACCATGGGGAATAGCGGGCTCCGAAGGAGGCTGGGCACTCTAGAAAGATCTTAGACTACCTGGTGTGCACTGGCTCCTCCCACTATGACCCTCCTCCAAGCCTCAGTTAGGTACTGTGCCCGGACGAGCGTACACAATAAGGAAGGATTTTGAATCCCGGGTAAGACTCATACCAGCCACACCAACCACACCGTACAACTCGTGATATGAAACACAGTTAACAGTATGAAACAATAGAGTCTCTCAACAATAACCCGATGGCTCAACAATAACCCGATTTAGTTAACAATAACTATGTACAAGTATTGCAGATAAACCGCACTTGGGATGGGCGCCCAGCATCCACTACGGACTACGAGAAATAGAATTACCGGTGAGTAAATTCTTATTTTCTCTGACGTCCTAGTGGATGCTGGGAACTCCGTAAGGACCATGGGGATTATACCAAAGCTCCCAAACGGGCGGGAGAGTGCGGATGACTCTGCAACACCGAATGAGAGAACTCCAGGTCCTCCTCAGCCAGGGTATCAAATTTTTATAATTTTGCAAACGTGTTTGCCCCTGACCAAGTAGCAGCTCGGCAAAGTTGTAAAGCCGAGACCCCTCGGGCAGCCGCCCAAGATGAGCCCACCTTCCTTGTGGAATGGGCATTGACAGATTTTTGGCTGTGGCAGGCCTGCCACAGAATGTGCAAGCTGAATTGTACTACAAATCCAACGAGCAATAGTCTGCGTAGAAGCAGGAGCACCCAGCTTGTTGGGTGCATATAGGATAAACAGCGAGTCAGATTTTCTGACTCCAGCCGTTCTGGAAACATATATTTTCAGGGCCCTGACCACGTCTAACAACTTGGAGTCCTCCAAGTCCCTAGTAGCCGTAGGCACCACCATAGGCTGGTTCAGGTGAAACGCTGACACCACCTTAGGGAGTCCTCAATTCTGCCCTATCCATATGGAAAATCAGATAAGGGCTTTTACATGATAAAGCCGCCAATTCTGATACTTGCCTGGCCGAAGCCAAGGCCAATAACATGACCACCTTCCACGTGAGATATTTCAGATCCACGGTTTTTAGTGGCTCAAACCAATGTGACTTTAAGAAACTCAACACCACGTTGAGATCCCAAGGTGCCACAGGAGGCACAAAAGGGGGCTGACTATGCAGCACTCCTTTTATAAATGTCTGAACTTCAGGTACTGAAGCTAGTTCTTTTTGAAAGAAAATCGACAGAGCCGAGATCTGTACCTTAATGGAAACCAATCTAAGGCCCATAGTCACTCCTGCTTGCAGGAAATGCAGAAATCGACCTAGTTGAAATTCCTCTGTTGGGGCCCTTTCGGCCTCACACCATGCAACATATTTTCGCCATATGCGGTGATAATGAGTTGCTGTAACCTCTTTCCTGGCTTTAGTAAGCGTAGGAATGACTTCCTCCGGAATGCCCTTTTCCTTCAGGATCCGGCGTTCAACCGCCATGCCGTCAAACGCAGCCGCGGTAAGTCTTGGAACAGACAGGGCCCCTGCTGCCGCAGGTCCTGTCTGAGTGGCAGAGGCCATGGGTCCTCTGATATAAATTCTTGAAGTTCAGGGTACCAAGCTCTTCTTGGCCATCCACGAGTATCGTTCTTACTCCTCGCCTTCTTATTATTCTCAGTACCTTTGGTATGAGAGGCAGAGGGGAGAACACATAAACCGACTGGTACACCCACGGTGTTACCAGAGCGTCCATAGCTATCGCCTGAGGGTCCCTTGACCTGGTGCAATATCTTTTATAGCTTTTTGTTGAGGCGGGACGCCATCATGTCCACCTGTGGCCTTTCCCAATGGTGTACAATCCTATTGGAAGACTTCTGGAGGAAGTCCCCATTCTCCCGGGTGGAGGTCGTGTCTGTTGAGAAGATCTGCTTCCCAGTTGTCCACTCCAGGAATGAACACTGCTGACAGTGCTAACACATGATTTTCCGCCTATCGGAGAATCCTTGTGGCTTCTGCCATCGCCATCCTGCTTCTTGTGCCGCCCTGTTGGTTTACATGGGCGACTGCCGTGATGTTGTCTGATTGGATCAGTACCGGCTGGTTTTGAAGCAGAGGCCTTGCCGGCCTCAGGGCATTGTAAATGGCCCTCAGGTCCAGAATATTTATGTGTAGGGAAATAACCTGACTTGACCAAAGTCCCTGGAAGTTTCTTCCCTGTGTGACTGCCCCCCAGCCTCAAAGGCTGGAATCCATGGTCACTAGGACCTAGTCCTGTATGCCGAACCTGCGGCCCTCTTGAAGATGGGCACTCTGCAGCCAAACACAGTAGAGATACCCTGGTCCTTGGAGACAGGGTTATCAGCCTATGCATCGGAAGATGCGATCCGGACCACTTGTCCAACAGGTCCCTCTGAAAAGTTCTTGTATGGAACCTGCCTAATGGGATTGCTTCGTAGGAAGCTACCATTTTTCCCAGGACTCGCGTGCAATGATGCACCGCTACCTATTTTGGCTTCAGGAGGTCTCTGACTAGAGATGACAACTCCTTGGCTTTCTCCTCCGGGAGAAACACTATTTCTGGTTTATGTCCAGAACCATCCCCAGGAACAGTAGACGTGTCATAGGAACCAGCTGTGACTTTGGACTGTTTAGAATCCAACCATGCTGTTGTAGCACTTTCCAAAATAGTCCTACCCCGACTACCAACTGCTCCTTGGACCTCGCCCTTATAACGAGATTGTCCAAGTACGGGATAATTACAACTCCCTTTTTTCGAAGGAGTATCATCATTTCGGCCATTACCTTGATAAAACACCCTCGGTGCCATGTACAGTCCAAACGGCAGTGTCTGGACTTGGTAATGGTAATCCTGTACCACAAATCTGAGGTACTCCTGGCGAGGATGGTAAATGGGGACATGCAGGTAAGCATCCTTGATGTCCCGGGATACCATGTAATCCCCCTCGTCCAGGCTTGCAATAACCGCCCTGAGCGATTCCATCTTGAACTTGAATTTTTTTATGTATGTGTTCAAGGATTTTAAATATAAAATGGGTCACACCGAACCATGCGGTTTCAGTACCCCAACCCGTGTGAAATAGTAACCCCGTCCTTGTTGAAGTAGGGGCACCTTGAGTATTACCTGCTGGGAATACCGCTTATTAATTGCCTCTAGCACAGCCTCCCTGCCTGAGGGAGTTGTCAGCAAGGCATATTTTAGTAAACGGCTGGGGGGAGACATCTCGAATTCCAGCTTGTACCCCTGAAATACTACTTGAAAGAAACAGGGATCCACCTGTGAGCGAGCCCACTAATTGCTGAAATTTTTGAGACGGCCCCCCACCGTACCTGGCTACACCTGTGGAGCACCCGCGTCATGGTGTGGACTCACAGGAGGCGGGGGAAGAATCTTGATTCTGGGAACAGGCTGACTGGTGCAGCTTTTTCCCTCTACCCTTGTCTCTGTACAGAAAGGAAGCGCCATTTGACCCGCTTGCTTTTCTGAAGCCGAAAGGACTGTACCTTTGTCTGTGAGGAAACCTGAGGTAAAATTATTTCTTCCCAGCAGTTGCTGTGGATACGAGGTCCCAGAGACCATCCCCAAATAATTCCTCACCCTTATAAGGCTCTCTATGCGCTTTTTAAGTCAGCATCACCTGTCCAGTGACAGGTCTCTAATACCCTCCTGACAGAATGGACATTACATTTATTTTGGATGCCAGCCGGCAAAATATCCCTCTGTGCATCCCCCATATATAAGACGACGTCTTTAATATGTTTTTATGTTTGCCAACTAGTATCCCTGTTTGACAGGGTCACCGACCACGCTGCAGCAGCACTATCTGCAGGTCTCAGTCTAGTACCTGAGTGTGTAAATACAGACTTCAGGATAGCCTCCTGTTTTTTTATCAACAGGTACCTATTAAAGTGGCCGTATCCTAAGACGGCAGTGCCACCTTTTTTGACAAACGTGTGAGCGCCTTATCCACCCTAGGGGATATCTCCCAGCGTAACTTATCCTCCTGGCGGGAAAGGGTACGCCATCAGTAACTTTTTATAAATTACCAGTTTCTTAACGGGGGAACCCACGCTTTTCACACACTTCATTTATTCATCTGATGGGGGAACAAAACACTGCCTGTTTTTTCTCCCCAACCTAAAACCCATTTTTAGAGGTGCTTGGGTTAAAGTCAGAAATGTATAACACATTTTTTATTGCCGGGATCAAGTCACGGATATTCCTAGTGGATTGTGTATATGTCTCCACCTTGTCGACACTGGAGTCAGACTCCGTGTCGACATCTGTGTCTGCCATCTGAGAGAGCGGGCGTTTTTGAGCCCCTGATGGCCTTTGAGACGCCTGGGCAGGCGCGGGCTGCGAAGCCGGCTGTCCCACAGCTGTTACGTCATCCACCCTTTTATGTAAGGAGTTGACACTGTCGGTTAATACCTTTCACCTATCCATCCATTCTGGTGTCGGCCCCACAGGGGGCGACATCACATATATCGGCCTCTGTTCCGTCACCATATAAGCCTCCTCATTCAACATGTCGACACCGCCGTACCGACACACCGCAGACACACAGGGAATGCTCTAAACGAGGACAGGACCCACAAAAGCCCTTTGGGGGGACAGAGTGAGAGTATGCCAGCACACACCAGAGCGCTATATAATGCAGGGACTAACTAAGTTATGTCCCCTATAGCTGCTGTTTTTATATATAATGTATACTGCGCCTAAATTTAGTGCCCCCCCTCTCTTTATTAACCCTTTGTAGACTGCAGGGGAGAGCTAGGGAGCTTCCTTCCAGCGGAGCTGTGAGGGAAAATGGCGCCAGTGTGCTGAGGAGATAGGCTCCGCCCCTTTTTCGCGGCCTATTCTCCCATTTTTTATGGAATTCTGGCAGGGGTATTTACCTCATATATAGCCCCTGGGGCTATATATTGAGGTATTTTAGCCAGCCAAGGTGTTTTTATTGCTGCCTCAGGGCGCCCCCCCCAGCGCCCTGCACCCTCAGTGACCGGAGTGTGAAGTGTGTGAGAGGAGCAATGGCGCACAGCTGCAGTGCTGTGCGCTACCTTGGTGAAGACAGAGTCTTCATGCCGCCGATTTTCCGGACCATCTTCTTGCTTCTGGCTCTGTAAGGGGGACGGCGGCGCGGCTCCGGGACCGAACATCAAGGCTGGGCCTGCGGTCGATCCCTCTGGAGCTAATGGTGTCCAGTAGCCTAAGAAGCCCAATCCGGCTGCAAGCAGGCGAGTTCGCTTCTTCTCCCCTTAGTCCCTCGCTGCAGTGAGCCTGTTGCCAGCAGGTCTCACTGAAAATAAAAAAATCTAAGACTATTACTTTCTAAGAGCTCAGGAGAGCCCCTAGAGTGCATCCAACCTCTGCCGAGCACGAAATCTAACTGAGGCTTGGAGGAGGGTCATAGTGGGAGGAGCCAGTGCACACCAGGTAGTCTAAGATCTTTCTAGAGTGCCCAGCCTCCTTCGGAGCCCGCTATTCCCCATGGTCCTTACGGAGTTCCCAGCATCCACTAGGACGTCAGAGAAAAGAACATACATTCAAAACAAAGAAAGTAGTATATGCTTTCATCATAAAACAGCTGTCATAGATAATTACTCAGCTGTGCATTAAAAAAATATACAACATATAACCTCCTTAATGTAGACTTTCACAACTGATTACAGGGACAATCAGGTCCCAATTAGGAGGTTAAGATCAACAGAATCCTTAAAAAAGAGGGAGTAGTTCACAGTGCAGGTAAATTCTGACACCACAGTAGTATATATTATATATATATATATATACACACACACACACACACACACACACACACACACACACACACATATATACATACATACTAGGTGCTTCATCGTGCCCTACGGGGGCTCTTCACACCGTCGGAAGGGGCTGCGCCCCCTTAACCCCTGCAGAGACGCAGGGTGGTAGGGAGTGGATACAGAGACGCGGGGCGGTAGGGGGGATACAGAGATGCAGGGCGGTAGGGAGGGGATACAGAGATGCGGGGCGGTAGGGGACTCACCAGTAAAGAAGCTGATGGAGAGGAGGGAAAGTAGTGGAGGGGGTGGACACCGGTAGATAGGTCAGTGAGCTGAGCCTGCTCCTGATCCTGGGGATACAGGGAAAGTATGGGGGGGGGGGCCTGGTGGATGTGACCAGTGGTGACAGCGTGACCCCACACACACATCACCAGGGTGGCAGAGCTGTCTCCTGGCTCCCAGCTCGCACCTGACACTCACAGCTGTGCACTCTCTCTCACCTGTGAAGTTGGTGCAGCGTTCACAGTAACACGCGCGCTGTCCCCTGTCTCTGGCCTGTTGAGCCGGCAGCCCAGGCCCTGTGGTGTGCAGTCTGGGCCTCTAGGGATGGTGGGAGGCAACGTTGTATTACGTGTGCGGAGGAGGCGCGGGGTCTCTGTACATGGCGCACGGAGGGCTATGAAGTCTCCTGCGCCACCCGTCCCTCCTAAAGTGTATGCCGGCGGCAGCAGTTGTTGTTGTTGTTCCGCCGGCGCCGCAGCCGGGTTGTCGGAGTTGCTGATGGCGGCAGGGTCAGATGGACAGGCAGCAGGAGCAGAGTCTTGCTGTACATGTGGTGGGCGGGCTCTGTGACTCCACCCAGCATTAGAGGGCCAGACACAGAGTCACAGGGCTATTATACAGGAGATAGGCACACATGGAGGCAGATCAGCATGCGTCAGAGGCAAGAGGTTGGGGAATACTTAGGGGTATATTAAAGAAGTGGAGATGTTGCCCATAGCAACCAGATTATAGCTTTAATCTTCTAAAAGTGCTACAAAAATGATAAATAGAATCTGATTGGTTGCTATGGGCGAAATATCCACTTCCAAAAACCCTCACCTTAGTAACTATACCCCTTAAGAGAGGCACTTGAGATGCATATGCAAGTACACACTGATACAGATAACTGAAGGGTAGTAGATTTTGACAGTAGACTATGACTGGGCTGGAACCAGGTTTGTACAGGGTTGGTTGGAATCCAAAATAGCTCTGGGCTGGACTGGATACTGGACCAGACTGGAACCAGTGAATGCTGAACTGCATTGGAGCCAGAGATACTGGACTGTACTGGAACCGGAGATACTAGACTTGAATGGAACCGGAGAATGCTGGACCGGACTGAAGGCCTAATTCAGAGTTGATCACAGCAGCAAATTTGTTAGCAGTTGGGCAAAACCATGTGCACTGCAGGGGGGGCAGATGTAACATGTGCAGGGAGAGTTAGATTTGGGTGGGGTGTGTTCAAACTGAAATCTAAATTGCAGTGTAAAAATAAAGCAGACAGTATTTACCCTGCACAGAAACAAAATAACCCACCCAAATCTAACTCTCTGCAAATGTTATCTGCCACACCTGCAGTGCACATTATTTTGCCCAACTGCTAACAAATTTGCTGCTGCGATCAACTCTGAATTACCCCCTAAAACTGGCTTGTACTGGACTGCAGGACTGGAATCGGCTAGCAACAATAATAACGGGCTGGGACCAGCTAGTAACACTGGTACCAGACTGGGAGTTAGAATTTGAGAAACACGGGGGTGATTATGGGATCTGGAGGGAATGACCATACCCTCAAATGGCAATTTTACTTAGTTTTGTCTGCAACACGCAATAAAGGCACCTGACTCCACTAAATATCTTCCTAGCGCCCTGCAAATGGAAACTGTTCCACCAAATTTACGATGGTTTGGAGTTATGCTCTTGTGGTTATCTACAAATCAGTGTAGAGGTGCTTGATTCTCCCAAAGTGCCATCTGGTGTATTGCAGAGAAATATTACGCTTTGTAAAACACACTTGGTTGGAAATTTACTAAGCAGTGAGTTTAAAATCCTTTCAGGATTGCTGCAATCCCATCCCAAAAAAATGACCTACGGGTTATCTGCAAGTGGTGTACAGATCCATAGATGTTTGTTTTCCTTTTTTTTTTTTTTAATGCGAAGGACTCAAAGGTTAAGGGGAACTTGAGAAATGTATTAGGCCAGTCCCCCCAAATTGGTAATTAGCCCATGGCCTTAAAGTCTAGGCTGATAATGGTAGACTCAAGTGGACAAAGAGCAAGAGTCCAACCAAAATTTACACTCACCAGCACTAGGCATTACCAGCCATGGCTAGCGGATCTATAGTTTGTGGACAATCGGAGTGGGGCTCCCCAGCCATAGTGTGTACCAGACCTAAGCCAGTCAAACCAGGGATGGTATCCTTAGGGATTAGGGAAGTGGAGGAACAGGAACAACCAGTTCTGACTGCACTTGGGCAAATCCCAACATCCCTAGGCTTTGGATGTGGAAGTTAATAAATATTTTAAGGGTTGGTGGGCATGCTAGCTGTTGGAGAACCCCAAGTACCAGAATGCCTTGACAAGGTCAGCTGGCACCAACAGTATACCTTAAATAAATCATTATAAAAAAACGCAGTACATAGACACCAAATTGTAAAATAAAAATGATAAAATCCTTTATTAAATAAAAACACCACCATATACCAATGTCTTAGAAGTCAAAAGGAAAAGGTCCTCTTTGGTCCAAAATAGCCATCCTCAAACTTGTGAGAAAAAACCCCATGTACATGATGGACTACATATCACATCGGGAGATCGTCACAAGTGACAGACAAGTCAGTATCGGAAAATACCACTGAAATGAATAGGAGCACTCTGAATGGTCATGACCAATTACAGCACTCCTAGTCTTTTTAAAGGGAGTGTCTGCTAGGGGTGTAGTATGGTATGACGGTGGCTGGGATCCCGGCGCCCAGCATACCGGTGCCGGAATCCCAACCGCCGGCATACCGACAGCTGGGTGAGCGCAAATGAGCCCCTTGCGGGCACAGTGGCGCGCTATGCATGCTACACTATTTATTCTCCCTCCAGGGGGGTTGTGGACCCCCAAGAGGGAGAATATGTGTCGGTATGCCGGGTGTCAGGATTCCGGCGCCGGTATGCTGAGCGCCGGGATCCCAACAGCCGGCATACTGAATACCAGCCATCTGCTAGGTACAGTGTAGTACCTGAAATGGCAGCACATAGGCACAATAGAGTCTAATAAAAGTTCCACCAAAGATACTAAACTTGCCATAAATATTAATTAAAAACAATCCATTCATAACTTACCTGTCTTACAAAAATAACTAGAACAATATTTTCAATATAAATTGCATCAGAGAGGAAATTGATCCAGATAATTAATGCAACTGCCAGTATAGGTCTAGGAGCATTTGCAACAAGCCAGAATTTGAAAAAGTTGTAACTTTTTCCTCAGCCTCAAAAACTGTGCAACATGTCAGGTTGGGAGTAATTTTATTAAATAAGAGCATTTACTGTACTAGCTATATATAATATATATTAAATGTGTTGACTCAAGGGGTCTACTACAAACCTGATCATTAGATAAAATTGGTCAGCTACTTGTAATATAGCTGTGATTGCTTTGCATGAATCAGCTGTAGTAATTTATAGGGGTGTAGTATGGTATGCCGGTGGCCGGGCTCCCGGCGACCAGCATACCGGAGTCGGGAGCCCGACCGCAGGCATACCGTCAGCATGGCGAGCGTAAATGAGCCCCTTGCGGGCTCGCTGCGGGCGCGCTACGCGCGCCACACTATTCTCCCTCCAGGGGGGTTGTGGACCCCCACGAGGGAGAATATCTGTCGGTATGCCGGGTGTCGGGATTCCGGCGTCGGTATATTGTGCGCCGGGGTCCCGACATTCGGCAACCTGAAGACCACCCAATTTATAGACATAATATTATTATAACAGTAAAGGTGGGATGTATCAAGTTTTGCGTATACTGGACGAGATGCAACAAATGAAACAACATGGGCAAACCTCTGAAAATGCCATTTTTAAAGGTTTGGCCGTGTACCACATATGCACAAAGCCAGTGGTTAAAGTGGGCCAGAACTGCGGAACCGCGTTCTGTCACCTCTAATTGCGTACGGCCACAGCATCAGGTCCCGGCTGCATTGTAAAGTGTGCAGCGTCCGCCAGCCAATCCTGGCTCGCGGACCGGCTGCAGCACCAACAAAAAGAAGGGGCGGCTATTTCAAAAGCTGGCGTGAGCCAATCACGGCTCGCGGACCGCCAGCCAATGAGAAGCTGCCAAGTTGCAGCTTCTCATTGGCTAACACTCCCACGATACGTGATTGGTGCGCAATCGGCGCTAGATCCAAAAGAGCAGCCCCTTCTTCCCCTATACAGATACTGGGACCAGCAAGTCTGTCCCCCCGCAGCACAGCGTAATGGGACCGCCGGAGCCCGTGATTCCACTGTCCCCCCGCACACATGCATAGGATAGGATACATGCATAACCCGTGCACGCAGCCCTCCCGGAAGCACCTCGCCCGCAGCAAGTTTCCGAGCCCACAGTGCGCCATCCGCACCCTGCCTACAGCACACACACCGGCTGCTGCCGCCTGCCCCGCCGGCGCACGCCACCTATCTGCCTCCCCTGCTGGCTGCTGCTATGAAGCAGCCTCTGATGGAGATCACGAATCGGATGTGCAGGATAGTGCTGGTCACTTGCTTGGGATCGTCTTTGTCATCTTTTACTTCCAAAGTATGTTGCACCCAGGTAAGGGAGACCCTGCATGTGCCCATCTGTGCCCCAGCTGCTTCCAGCCATGCAGGAGGTGGGCACGGTGACTGGCATCGCTGGCTGGGCAGACATACAAGAAGCAGATGAGGGGAGTAGTGCTGCTCACACCTGTCTAATTGCTATGGTGCAGATGTGCTGTCACACTTTGGGATATGGGAGTTTTGCATTTGACTGTGTATATGCTTATTATATACTTCTGATTTTACATCTTGTGACCGGTTTCTGCTTTTCTTCAGGTACTCTTTGATTGCATTGTAGTTTTTATTGTGCACGTTGCATTGCAGATGCTCAGATCACTTTCTGTAAGTATGTGGGGCAGGCAATGTGAATGTGCTACTGTGAGGCATTATTTGGAATTGGGGGTACTTTTGTGTGGCCACGCCCCTTCCTCGTGAAGCCACACACCTTTTTGTGTTGCGCGTGCACTAAAGGGGAGGGGTCGTGGGGGGGATAAATTCCCCCACCTCTCCAGGACCACTTTAAGCCCTGCACAAAGCCCCAGAATGTGATAGATTCCGAAGCTTGGATGCAGTGGGTCTCGCCATCTTCAGATGGTGTTGTCCTATAGAAATCTAAAGATCCCTCACAGCACCCCCCATGGCGTGCACATCACTCAGTGCATGTGCAGATAGGAATCCGGGTCCTATCATCGCAAAAGACAGCTCTTATCGCAATAACTGTCCATTATTACTTTCTTCATGCATACTGCATTAATAAACACAGATGGGTGGTCTTCAGGTTGCTGGCGGCCGGGCTCCCGGCGACCACCATACCGGCGCCGGAATCCAGACTGCCGGCATACCGACATCTTTTCTCCCTCTTGGGGGTCCACGACCCCCTTGGAGGGAGAATAGATAGCATGGCGCGTGCCCGCAGCATGGAGAGCGCAGCAAGCCCGCAAGGGGTTCATTTACGCTCGCCCAGCTGTCAGTATGCCGGCGGTCGGGAGTCTGGCGCCGGCATGCTGATCGCCGGGACCCTGACCGCCGGCAAACCATACTACACCCAACACAGATATGGATGCGGAGAGTGGCGGGATGAATAGCACACAAAATGCGATGCTTGCTGCATACATCCTGTCCCCATCGCATGCATACAGGCATTTACTAATGCCAGTATGCATGAAAACTTACCACCTGGGATAGCTCTACCGAAACAGAGCTATCTTAGCGAAGCTCTGACTTCCGAATTTATGACCAAGGATTTCTGTTGTACATGCGGGGCCATCAACCACCGCATGTGCAAGCAGCAGGGGGAAGGAGAGGGATCCGAAGAATCCACTCCACAGACTTCTTACATAAAGAAGACACAGGCATCTATACGGGCAGAAGTTCCGGTTATGCTTCCCTGGGCTTGTGGCACACACGTACATCGCAGGTCCATAGAATTGTATGGGGACTGCTGTTTCGGTGGTCCGCAGTGGATATCTCCGATATCCACTGCGGACCATTTTAATACATATGTACTGCAGTAAACTGGCATAAAAATACTGATTTGAGGCTTTAACTCATTTTATTGATTGATACATAATGACCTAAAGCAGTAAACATGCAGGTGTTTGTACCACGTTAGCTATGCAAAATAAATATATCATACTTGAAACAGGGAAAATATACATGATGTTGATGACAGTGTTTCTTTCAAATGTTATTCTTCTTAATAAACTGGCACAATAACACATACATCACACCCTAATATATACAAGATAACAATGACATATCAGTCTGTTGCTGCACAGTTATCCTATAAGTCAGGCAATTTACAGGAAATCAGGCAGCACTGTCCCTGCCCAGTGCCCGGGCATACTTCCAATCCTGTTCCCTGCAAGCTAGACTATTATGTAATTCTATTAATACAAGCAGCAGCTTACTTTTACTTTCACTTGGCAAGATGCCTGTAACACAGCTCAAGCTACTGGAAAGCCCCAATCCCATCTTTCTGAAGGCAGGGATGTTGATTAAACACGCATTAACTTACTTCTACTTTCACATGGCATGATGCCTAAAGCTGGGTACACAATAGACGACGGTTTCCCTTGAACTACTGGACAAGCAATATAGGGCCTAATTCATCATGGGTAGTACTTGTGCGAAAAATCGCACAACTGCAACACATTACACTGACACGTAGGGGGGACGCCCGGCACAGGGCAATTCCGCCCCGCATGCCGGGTCTTCCCTCCGGTAACATGCGAGCGCTTCGCTAAGCAGTGATAAGGGTAGCCCTTTGCCTGTGCAGCCTAGCTGCGAAGGCAGACGGCTACACGCCATCCTTTTAATTGTTGCGGCTGTGTGTGATGTCACGCAGCCGCAGCGACCCACCCCAGCAACGGTCCGGACATGCCTCCACTAAACAAGGTGTTGGTGCCTGTTCCCGCCCCCCGTCAGGTCTAAAGAGAAAGCAGTTTAACACCATGCACATGCGTGCACGCCTATGCACAGGTGCTGAAATCGCTGAGATTTCAGCAGCATTGCCATTGATGCTGAATTGCCCCCATACTGCATACATACTGTGCAATCTTGCTAACGACCGAACAATATATTGGGGTCGATTCTATTCGGCAACTTAAGAATAGCGCCGGGAATTAGCTCCCGACGCTATTCAATTCAGCTGCTAGTGACCCGCAATTGTCGGGAATTCTTCTCTCATACCCGGGGGATGAGAGAAGAAACCCGACAAAAGTGCTGCCTCGCGGCCGGGGCGAGGCTGATTCTGTCGGGAATCAGCATCGCCGCTGGTAGTTAAGTCGGAGAATGCCCGTTCTCCCGACAAAACTACCAGTTAAGTCGGCGAGAACGGGACATCGCCGACTTAACTGGAGCTGAATTGAATAGCGTCGGGAGCTAATTCCCGGCGCTATTCTTAAGTTGCCGAATAGAATCAACCCCATTGTGTGTTGTTCGGTAGTTTGGTCCTTAACGATATATCAGTTATATATGTAAGCAGTCCCTTCACACAGCACATTGCGCTTAATTCAAATCTGATTGCTAGGCAGCGGTTTTTGCTGTCCTGCGATCAAATAGTCGCTGCCTACAGGGGGAGGGGAAAATGCTGTGCAAGTGTGCGATCGCTTCGTTAGCAGAGCTGCACAAAAAATCAGTTTGTGCAGTCTCTGCGCAGCCCAGGACTTACTCAGCCGCGTGTATGGGTCGGCACACATTAGGTTGACATGCATTGTGTCGACCACTAAACGTCGACATGCACTAGGTCGTCAGGACGTCTAGGTCGACAGGGTCGTTAGGTCGACATGTGCAAAGTCGACAGGTCAAAAGTTCGACATGGGTTTTTTGACTGTTTTTGGTGTCGCTTTCTTTGTACAGTGACGGGGAACCCCAATTAGTGCACCGCGTCCCCTCGCATGGCTCTCTTCGCTCGCCATGCTTCGGGCAAGGTGCCTCGCTCCACTACCGCAGCGCTCGGCACAGATTACCGTTCCCATTAGTAGTCCACGTGGATCTTAAAGTATGAAAAAGGTTAAAAAAAATTGTGAAAAACTCATGTCGACCTTTTGACCTGTCGACCATGCACATGTTGACCAAATGAACCTGTCGACCTAAACACACTGTCAACCTAGTGCATGTCAACCTTTAGTGGTCAACCCAATGCATGTCGACCTAATGCATGTCGACCTAACGACCGCAACCCCTCAGCCGCAGCGATTGAATCCTCCTGATCGGGGCCGGAGCTGATGTCAGACACCCTCCCTCAAAACGCCTAAGCCCGCCTGTGTTTTTCCGGACACTCCCGGAAAATGATCAGTTGCCACCCACTAATGGCCTCTTCCTGTCAATTTCCTTGCGACGCCCTTGCGAATGGATCCTTTGCACAATCCCATCGCTGACCGGCGATCCCTATTGCAGCCATGCAACGCGCCAGCTCAGATGCATGCACAGTTCAGATCTGATCGCACACCGTGCAAAAATGCACAGCAGCGATCAGATCTGAACTACCCCCATTGTGCTAATCGTTAACAACATCCTCAGAATGAGCAGAATGTAGGTCCGACCAAAATACACCACAAACGACTCACAGGAGCACGCAACAGTGCGTACACACTGGACGAAATGACTCACAGGAGCACGCAACAGTGCGTACACACTGGACGATGTGGATAATCTACTGTTACGATTCGTTGCTGAATGACAAATCGTCCACAAAATCGTCTAGTGTGTACCAAGCTTAAGAGATCAACTAAACAGTACAGAAATCCATAATAAGCCAGCCATTTCTATATATACCTCAGCAATCAACTCTAAGGGTTATATTTACTAAAGTGTGGGTTTATAAAAATGGAGCCGTTGCTCATAGCAACTAATCAGATTCTACTTATCATTCATCCAGCACCTTCTAGAAGATTGTAGCTGGAATATGATTGGTTGCTATGGGCAGCATCTCCACTTCTATAAACCTGCACTTTAGTAAATATACCCCTAAATGTACAGATATTCATAGTATGTTATTGGCTCCTGAATATGCCCAGACTACACAATGCAAACTGTGCTGATATACACAGTAAGCCAGCAGCTCTTGCCCTGCAACAGACTGCAGAGAAATCCAAAGTACAGTATACCAACTATTCCTGCATACACTATGACACCACTACACAAGCCATATAGAACCCATAGTAAGCCAGGAGCTCGTGCCACAATCTGGAAATGATGCTATAAGCTCTTCGATTTATTAAAGCAAGGTAAATGACGTTTTGGGCCAACTAATTTAATAAAGTGTTTATAGCATTTTCAGAATGCTGCTGCTCTTCATTCTGATTATAGCTTGTTTGCGGGAAGCCGCAGAAACCAGATGTACTACCTTATGCTAATGTGAGTTTCCATAGGACTGTTTTTCCATCCATCATTAGTACTGGCACTTGCACCTGACCCATGCTGGGTATCAGAGATCCATCAGACACCGGCTTCCCTGTCCATATGCATGCGTCAGCATAGCGCGGCAGTATAGCGACACATCCATGGCACTGCCACAAGAAGGAACAGCTCTGTGCGATCATATGGTCTCCGTCATCTTCCTGTACCAAAATGAAAATATCACGCAAAGTGCCGAGAGACAAAATGTGGAGAAGTTGCTTATGGCATCCAATCAGCTTCTCACTGTCATTTTAGAAACTGTGCTTGATAAATGGTAGCTAGAAGCTGATTAGTTGCTATGGGCAACTTCTCCACTATATCTCTCTCAAAGGTTTGATACATCTCTCCCAAGGAGAGACCTGGGGAAAATCTGCCCCAGTTGCCTAGAGATACATAAAAGTGTGTAATCTCACTTCTGCGCAGATGCTAACACTCCCTATTTGCCGTGTGACAGAAGCTGCAATGGGGCTAGGCTCAGTCCCATAATGTATTTCTTCTGGCAACTGAACCAAAATCAACTGGATTTCAGTGGCCAATGTCTGGACAGGCAAAAATTGTGGGTTTTCAAAACCCATTGCTTAGTACAGTAAGTACAATCCTTTACTATAAACCTATTGCTTAGTACAGTAAGTATAATCCTTTATTATAAATCCATTGCTTAGTATACAGTAGTAAGTATACCACTTTATTATAAGTCCATTGCTTAGTACAGTAAGTACATGTATACCTCTTTATTATAAACCCATTCCATAGTAAAGTATAATCCTTTACTATAAACTTATTGCTTAGTACAGTAAGTATAATCCTTTATTATAAATACGTTACTTAGTACAGGAAGTACTGTATACAGCATTATTATAAACCCATTGCTTAGTATAGTACAGAGGTTCCCAAACTGTGTGCCGTAGCTCCCTGGGGTGCCTCGGGATACTTGCAGGGGTGCCTTGGGTTGGTGGTCCAGGACCAATTCAAATTATTCATGGTCAATATAATAGGCAAAACCAGTGCTGGTGGCTAACATTCATAAAATATGTGGTTAAACAGAAGCAATTCTTGTCCCTCACCACACAACTGACCCTAAGGATGACATATAAACACGATCTACTTAATGTAATATTTCTTTCTAAATTTCTCAATAAGAAATTTTTGGCCTAGGGTTGCCGTGAAAAAAAATCTGATATTCTAGGGTGCCGTGATTCAAAAAAGTTTGGAAACCACTGGTATAGTAAGTATACCCCTTTATTATAAGTCCATTGCTTAGTACAGTAAGTACATGTATACCCCTTTATTATAAACCCATTGCGTAGTAAAGTAAGTATACCCTTTCCTTTATTATAAATCCATTGCTTAGTACAGTAAGAACATGTATACCCCTTTATTATAAATCCATTGCTTAGTACAGTAAGTACATGTATACCCCTGTATAATAAACCCTATTCTTAGTACAGTAAGAACATGTATACCCCTTTATTATAAATCCATTGCTTAGTACAGTAAGTACATGTATACCCCTGTATAATAAACCCATTGCTTAGTACAGTAAGTACATGTATACCCCTGTATAATAAACCCATTGCTTAGTACAGTAAGTACATGTATACCCCTGTATAATAAACCCATTGCTTAGTACAGTAAGTACATGTATACCCCTGTATAATAAACCCATTGCTTAGTACAGTAAGTACATGTATACCCCTTTATAATAAACCCATTGCTTAGTAAAGTAAGTACATGTATACCCCTTTATTATAAATCCATTGCTTAGTATATACCCATCTTAACTCGCAAATACAAAGTGGAAACAAATCTGCTTAAACAAACAACACGTTGACAGGAAAACATATGACCAGACAGTTTTTAATTATAATATGTGGAGCAAAGCTCATTTTACACATTCATTAGATACAATCAGAAACTTGCCTATGCATAGTGACCAGGTGAGCAGCCCACAATACTTGCTGCGGTGGAACCCCGAGCTATGTCTGTGACTGCCATCATATGAGGGGACACAGGTCTTCAGCGCCACAAATAATATAAATAAATAAAAAAAGTTCTCCCTGTGCACACAGAGAGGGGAGAGAGCGTCCCCATGCTGGGGGGAGAAAGTTTGATTTCTCCTAAACGTGAAACTTTCTGATGAGCGCAATGCTATGAGGAAGGCTAGAACAATAGGGTAAATGTATTGTTCAGTAATATACAGAGGTGGGTGACTGAATACATTGATCAGCAGGGCAGAGCTGTTACAGTATAACGAATCGCATCTCCTGTGTATACGCAGAGCACCACGATCCCACTACACACCGGCTAGCATACAGGTTCCCATGCAATCACTATGTTTGCATATTTAATATAACGTATTCAGCCAAACTCTCTACTAACTTTCCACTTGCTACAAAAAAAGTTTCTTCCCTTACCTTTCATGCTGTACCGCAGCAGCAGCCCGAGAGACCCGCAGCTCCCTCTCCGTCCGTACCATGCAGCCAGTCAGCGCTTCTTCTTTCTAGCAGTCAGTGAGTGCACTAGTGGTAGAGCTCGTCGCGAGCCAGGAGCGCATGCGTAGAACGCTTATACCGGTCAGGCAGGATTTATGTGATATATTATATAGTTTTGGTGTCGGCTCTCATTGGCTCTTTTGCCACTCGCTTTATAGTCACATAGCAGAAAGCTTCCTTGTCTCTCAGCTATTTATAATATAAAATTATATCGGGCACAAATTCCACTTACCATTCAGTATCAAAACTACTTGTATGTATGTATGTATGTATGTATGTATGTATGTATGTATGTATGTATGTATGTATGTATGTATGTATGTATGTATGTGTGGAGATGTGCCCTGTGTCCCAGGGCACATCACCACAACAGTGTGCAGGGGATCTGTGTCCCCTGCAAAGCGCGAGGGTGGACAGTGCTGGGGCAGCTGGTCTGTCCCCAGCGCTGGGTGTGCGGCGGCGGGTGTCTGGTGCAGGGATCGGATGTTTCCCTGCACCAGGCTGTCGGCTGCGGAGGCGTTCAAATGTTGGCGCCCTCCGGGAGCCAATCGCGGCTCCCGGAACGGCGGCCAATCGGAGACGGGCGCGGCGAGCCAATCGGCACTCGCCGCGTCATAGGCCCCGCCGGGCGGGAGCCGAAGAGACCGCGCGCGCGGAAGAGCGCAGGAGAAGACGCCGGGCGGGAGCCGAAGACGGAGGGCGCGTGGAAGAGCGCTGAAGAGCTCGGGTGGCTGCGGAAGAGGCCAGAAGACTCCAGGCTCGGGGAAGGAGATGTCCAGCGGCGGCTGGACGCGGCGAAGCGACGGCGGCGCCGCTGGCCAGGACGGGCCAGCGGCAGAAGAGGCCATCCCGGATTGAGAAGCGCTGCAGTGGTGGGAAGCAATGGAGCTGTGCAGTTCCCCCACTGCAGCCTTCTCCACCAAGGTAGGCCCTTGTAAGGTGCCCCCCCTCCCATTCCTCCCTAGACCACCGGGTGTTCGGGCATTAGGCCCGTGGGCACGGACGGGCAATAGGCCCGAGCGCAGATAAGAGTTTGGGGATCATTATTTGGTTCAGTGGTTTGGGCATTAGGCCCAAGCCACCCTCTCCCAGCGCAGTAGTCGGGCACTAGGCCCGGGGGCACATCAGGCAATAGGCCTGTGGGGCATTAGAGGGCATTAGGCCCTAGTGTATTTTGGCCAATTAGGGTAACATAAGGTGACCCTGGGCACCA
Source organism: Pseudophryne corroboree (assembly GCF_028390025.1). NCBI lineage: Eukaryota > Metazoa > Chordata > Amphibia > Anura > Myobatrachidae > Pseudophryne > Pseudophryne corroboree. Next base: position 317,027,486 of record NC_086450.1, on the reverse strand, counting down.
GGTCACCCAACGAGGGACGAGTTAGGCGGGCACTAGGCCCGTGGGTAAGGTCGGGCCTCGGGTCCGTGTGCAAATAGGGGGCGCTAGGCCCAATAAATAAGCGGTTCCCCCAAAGTGAATAGAGGTGGCACTGGGCACTAGGCCCAATTCACCCTGAGGTGTTAGGTAGGCAGGTCCGCTTGACCTGAGCCCCTGAGAAGAGAGTACAGGAGGTGGGTGAGCTGTGCGGCCCCCCACTACCGGGTGTTCTGAGTCGGGTAACTAAAAGGGACAGCACCGTGGTAGTTGCTTGCACTGTGTATCGTGATATATGCTGTTACCGTGCGGGGTAAAGTGTGAGCTTGTTAAGTGTGTTTAGTTTTGTTGCACCACACCCACAGAGCTAGTTTGAGGGCTCTGCCGTTGTAGTTAGTATAGGTGTGTGACACTAGGCTAGAGTTAGGCCCTGCACGGCTGTTTGCTTGTTTGTTTGCCTCCTTACAGGGACCTGTAAGAGAAGAAGACGTTCGCAGTGCGGAACTGATGGTGAGTAGCATCTGTGTGCGTTTGTCCCTTGTCTGTCCCCGAGCGCCGGAATAGGGATTGCTCACGGACGTGAGAATCCCCTTCATCACACTACGCGCGAGTGTGTGAAATCTGGGTGGCTGAGGCTTTGTGCCAGTGATGACCTTTCACCCAACCGGTGAAGGTCGCAGTCACCCCTGGGGTATCCCCTTTTCCGGTGGAAGAAGGGTTGATACCCCCCTTAAGGTAACCTATTTTCTCCTCAGCTCGGTCGTCGGTCAGCTCCGAGAGGGAATCGCCGTGTCCGGATCCGACTGAAGATTGCCAGGTCCGTTGAAGGTTCCGGTACCTGAAGGTGAGAGAGAGCGGCGCCTGGTGAGTACCGAAACTACACCTGCACGGCAGCAGGCACCACCACACGCACCGCCGCCGCACCTCTTACATATGTATGTATGTATGTATGTATGTATGTATGTATGTATGTATGTATATATATATATATATATATATATATATATATATATGTATATATAGAGCAGTAGCGGATCTTGCCACGGGCAAGCAGGACTTTTGCCCAGGGCGCCGCCTTCCGGAGGGCGCCGGCGCCATCCGGAGGGCGCTGCACCATGGCAAGATCCGCTGCTGCTGTGCCCCCCGCTGCCTGCTCTGTCCCGCTGTGTAGGGAACTAGACGCGTAGCGTCTAGTTTCTCTTCGTGGAGAGGACCTTTACTGTGCAGGGCGCGATGATGTCATCACGCACCGCACAGCAAAGGTCCTCTCCACGAAGGGAACTAGATGCGTAGCGTCTAGTTTTCCTTCGTGGAGAGGACCTTTGCTGTGCGGTGCGCAATTACGTCATCGCGCACCGCACATCATTTCAGCGGCGCTACTACTGTACAGGGGGCGTAACTGACCACGACCCCTGTATGAAGCCAAGCCCCTATTTCCCGCCCGGGGCGCAAAAAGCCCTAGAACCGGCCCTGATATAGATATAGATAGATAAATAGATAGATAGACAGGGCAGTCGAGAGCCGGGATGGGCCCAGGTACTTTTCAAGGGGTGTGGCCTAATCACAGGAGGTGGGGTCATGTACCCTTAGAAAAAAATACTGATAAAAATAGTATTTTAAGCACCTCCATGGCCACACTGCAGCCCAGTACACAGCAGCATGTGCTAGGCTGAGGAAAAGAGCTGCAGCTACTGTTGCTAGGTAAGAGGGAGGGGGCCTGTGCCCCTACTGGACCCTCACTGGGCCCATCCATCAGACCTGGGCCCGGGTAATTTGTAACCTCTTCACCCTCTCGGCACCACTGTATATAGATAGATAGATAGATAGGGTCGGACCAGGGCCGGTTCTAGACCTTGTGGCGCCCAGGGCAAAAGTTTCCTGTAGCACCCCCCCCCCTACGCCCAGGTAAAACAGAGGGGCGTGGCTTCTTCATAGGGAAGGGGTATGGCCACAGTTAGCTCCTTGTACTTGTGCCGCCCTGTAGCTGTACCCCCAGTAGATTTGCCCCCAGTAGTTGTGCCCCCTGTAGCAGTGCCCCCAATAGTTGTGAGCCCAGTAGTTGTGAGCCCTGTAGCACTGCCCCCTGTAGCACTGCCCCCTGTAGCACTGCCCCCTGTATCTGTGCACCAGTACCTGTGCCCCCTGTAGCTGTGCCCCAGTAGATTTTACCCTTGTAGCTGTGCCCCCCAGTTGATTTGCCCCCTGTAGCTGTGCTCCCTAGCTGTGCCCCCAGTAGTTGTGCACCCAGTAGCTGTGCCCCCTATACCAGTGCCCCTTGTAGCTGTGCCCCCAGTAGTTGTGACCCCAGTAGCTGTGCCAGTGCCCCCAGTAGTTGTGACCCCGTAGCTGTGCCCCCAAGCAGTTGTGCCCCCTGTAGCTGTGCCAGTGCCCCCAGTAGTTGTGCCCCAGTAGCGCCGCACACACACACACACACACACACACACACACTTTTTTTTTTTTTTAAAAACCACACACAATACTTACCGCTCCTGCTGCGCTGCCCTCCGTCTCCGGCCGCTGGCTCCTCTCTACTATAGGAGAGACGTCATGACGTCTCTCCCATGGTAGCGCCGCACAGACACTAAGGGTCAAGTAAGATCTCTAGTGTTTGTCACTGGAGCTGGCTGCAGCGGGCGCCCACACAGCCCGCTGCAGCCGGGGAGCGCGGGGGGGGGGGGGGGTTGCGGGGGTCACGAGGATCAGGAGTAGTGGCTCTTGGCACAGCGGTAGGCACCCTCAGGGCAGCAAAAGCCTGCTTGCCCGTGGCAAGAGCCGCATCTAGGTTGGACTGGCCCACAGGGGTGCAGGGGAAACTCCCGATGGGCCTTACTGCCTGGGCCCCCCACCTCCTCCTCTAGGGAAGAGGTTTCAGACTGTGCACTTGAATTATACATTAAGTTGCATATGCATACCCTCCAACTGTACCTTTTTGGCAGGTACAGTACTTTTTTTATGGTCTGTACCTTCCAAAAAGGGCTTTGTACCGATTTTTGATTCTCCAAATTTCCATTAAAAGTATAGGAAAGGGGGCGTGGCTATGCCCACTTTACCCGTGGCCATGACCCCTTTCCTTATTTGTACCGGTTTTTATGTGTAAAATGTTGGAGGGTATGCATATGTTCCATTATAATGCACAGGAATATGGTGTATTTTTTATCATGCATTGCTGTTATTAATCTGCTACATTATCATGCATGCACTAGCAATATTGACTGTACAGTATACATATCAAGAGCCCCAGCTCATGCAGTCTCTAATGGTTATGTAAACCAATGTGGTGGCTGGCCACAACCTTATGCATGGGCCCATACCACTGCATTCCGCCGGTAGGCCCTCCATGCCACAGTCCGACACAATATATAAATATATATATATAAATAAAAGCAGTCTACGGCACTCCCGTCTCCAAGATGCTCTTAATAATGTAGAAGCAGCCGGTGCCCTCCAAGGATTACAGCAGCGCTGTGTCCTGCAATATACGGAGTTTGGTACGGCGGCACTCACGGCGTGAAATGAAAGCAGACAGACTGGCTGTCTGCTTTCATTTCACGCCATGAGTGCTGCCGTACCAAACTCCGTATAAATCGCCTTTGTAAATTGTGCTTCAAGATCCGATTATTTAGATGTCAGGAGTGCTGCCTCAATGTGCTGTATTATATATATATATATATATATATATATATATATATATATATATATATATATTATATATATATAAAAAAAAAAACAGAAAGTGAGGGGCGCACCAGGTGAGTATAAAAGTATAAAGGATTTAATGACAAAGTAAAAGGTTCACATACCAATAAGAAAGAAATCATCAGCCTCACGCTCCTCCTGCGATACCTCCGGATGGCTCCCAGTGTAAACGCTGTACGGCTGGTAGCAGCGGCGGCTCCTGATCCAGGTCTCTCGCTAGCAGAATGCTTGTCTGCAGCGTATTAAAGCATTTCCCAGCCTCAGATCTCCGCTCTGTTAGTGTGGCTGGTTCCGTCTCTGTATATCTGTCTGTGTGGCCAGTCCTGTCTCTGTATATGTGTCAGTGTGGCCGGTCCTGTCTGTATATCTGCCAGTGTGGCCGGTCCAGTCTCTGTATATCTGTCTGTGAGCCCGTCCCCGTCTCTGTATATCTGTCTGTGTGTCCTGTCCCGCCTCTGTTTATCTGTCTGCGTGTCCAGTCCCATCTCTGTATATCTGTCTGAGAGCCCGGTCCTGTCTCTGTATACCTGTCAGTGTGGCCAGTCCCATCTTTGTATGTGTGTCAGTGTGGCTTGTCCTGTCTGTACATCTGCCAGTGTGGCCAGTCCTTTAACCCAGTCTTTGTATATCTGTTTGTGAGCTCGGTCCCATCGCTGTATGGGCGGGATGTACTAAAGGGAAAATGTGCTAAAACACCTGTTTTCTGGGGTTTTACTGTATTTTTTTTATATGTACTAAGACCCGTCCGCCAGGTTTCGCTGCCAATGGTATCGCCATCTTTTTATGGCGATAGCCTATGGGCTTCTTTCGCACCCGCCGCCAAGCGCCGTACCCGCCACCAAACGCCGCACCCACCAACCTGCGCCGGACCAGCCGACCCCCCATCATATGTGTCCAGGTGCTGCTCCTCGATCCCCAACTCCTTCTCCCCCGCAGCACAGCTATTTCTGCTTCTGGCAGCTGGGGGATGGGGAGGAGGAGCCTGGGAACTCCCAGCAACCATCACCTCCCGGGGATGGGAGGTGACGGAGCCCACAGAGACCCCCTGGAATCCTTCTCACAGGTATCGGAGGGGGTCTTTGTCACCGCATTGCGATGTTAATCACAGTTGTTAGTACATATGCAATTAAGTATACAGATGTGGATAAATCCACAGGGAACCAGCGCTCAAACCCTATTTGTAGTGGTGAATGATACGGTTATAAAGTGAAACTAAAATCAATAATGAAAAAGCAGGTAATATACTTAAGGTTGTTTATTCTAAGATGCTGAGATACTTTCTTTCCCAACAGGTATAAATTCGGTTTAAAAGTCAATCAGTGATTGGGGCACGCTCCTGGTTTGAGCTTAAATTCTGAAGTGCAAGGTTCAATTGAAAGAACAAATGCTGTAATCTTTGTAAAGTCGAAAAAAAGAAAAAGAAAAATGCCACAAAAAAATATTAATGATAATATGTACTAAAGTCCAAACGGTTTACAAGTCTATACAGACAGCGGCGTCCCGCTAATCTGTGCTCTGAAGTGAAGGATTCTCTTGTGAAGTGATGAACAGTTGACAGCGGTAGTGTATGCTTTGGTTAGAGTGGAGAATAAGGACCCTGGACTGGCGCTATTCCTCCTGCAGCACGTCCCACAGTAGAGCGCCCGAATCAGGCCCGCTCTGTGGGGCCGCTGACCTGGGGTGTGCGCCTGTCACAGAGGCGAAGTGGACCCGGCCGGAGCTCTCCGAGCGGCTGGCCGCGCCTCTCTTCCTCCTACAGGGACTTACCTTCTCCCTTCCCCTCCGCCTTCCACTCTCCGCTGTCTCGGGCTTCTTCCGTCACCTGGCAACCGGTTGCTTCCGGAACTCCGGATCACGTGACCGGATGGTTTGCGGAAAGGATTAGCAGTACTGTCCTTCTTTGTAGTGAATATTCGTCCTCAGTCCAATGTAGTATAGATGGGTAGCTCCTTTTTTTTTTTTTTTGTAACACGTTTCGACCTGTTAGGGTCTTCCTCTGGGACTCCCAGAGGAAGACCCTAACAGGTCGAAACGTGTTACAAAAAAAAAAAAAAAAAAAAGGAGCTACCCATCTATACTACATTGGACTGAGGACGAATATTCACTACAAAGAAGGACAGTACTGCTAATCCTTTCCGCAAACCATCCGGTCACGTGATCCGGAGTTCCGGAAGCAACCGGTTGCCAGGTGACGGAAGAAGCCCGAGACAGCGGAGAGTGGAAGGCGGAGGGGAAGGGAGAAGGTAAGTCCCTGTAGGAGGAAGAGAGGCGCAGCCAGCCGCTCGGAGAGCTCCGGCCGGGTCCACTTCGCCTCTGTGACAGGCGCACACCCCAGGTCAGCGGCCCCACAGAGCGGGCCTGATTCGGGCGCTCTACTGTGGGACGTGCTGCAGGAGGAATAGCGCCAGTCCAGGGTCCTTATTCTCCACTCTAACCAAAGCATACACTACCGCTGTCAACTGTTCATCACTTCACAAGAGAATCCTTCACTTCAGAGCACAGATTAGCGGGACGCCGCTGTCTGTATAGACTTGTAAACCGTTTGGACTTTAGTACATATTATCATTAATATTTTTTTGTGGCATTTTTCTTTTTCTTTTTCTTTTTTTCGACTTTACAAAGATTACAGCATTTGTTCTTTCAATTGAACCTTGCACTTCAGAATTTAAGCTCAAACCAGGAGCGTGCCCCAATCACTGATTGACTTTTAAACCGAATTTATACCTGTTGGGAAAGAAAGTATCTCAGCATCTTAGAATAAACAACCTTAAGTATATTACCTGCTTTTTCATTATTGATTTTAGTTTCACTTTATAACCGTATCATTCACCACTACAAATAGGGTTTGAGCGCTGGTTCCCTGTGGATTTATCCACATCTGTATACTTACCATTTAAGGGGGGGTGGGACACCCCTCATTACCAGCAGCACACCCCGCCTCAGATTAACACCTCAGTGCGCAGAGAACCCATTTCTGTATATCTACATATGCAATTAGCATCGCTGCGGTGGGCGGTGAGGGGCGGCGATGATTGTTAATACATCCCGCCTTATATCTGTCTGTGAGCCCGGTCCTGTCTCTGTATAGCTGTCAGTGTGGACAGTCCCGTCTCTGTATATCTGTCTGTGAGCCCGGTCCCGTCTTTGTATATAAGTCAGTGGGGCCAGTCCCATCTCTGTATATGTGTCAGTGTGGCCCGTCCTGTCTGTACATCTGTCAGTGTGGCCAGTCCCATATCTTTATATCTGTGTGCCTGGTCCCATCTTTGTATATCCGTCTGTGAGCTCAGTCCCATCTCTGTATATTTGTCAGTTTGCCCGGTCCTGTATGTCCATCTGAAAAGCCAGGGTCACTTGGTTGCATTTGCCCCTCTGGCTGAAAGTTGCCAATCAGCCCCTGCATAGGACTATCAGATAATGGGCACAAATAAAACCTGATGGCCGTTGTGCGAAATCGCACAGTGTCCGATTACTGAATGACTGCGCATGCATATGCACTGCAATGTGCAGGCGCAATGCTAGACAGCGACAGGATCGTGCAAATATTTAGTTTACAAGGCATTCACAAGGTGATTGACAGGAAGAGGACATTTCTGGGTGGTAACTGGCTGTTTTCTGGGAGTGTCAGGAAAAACACAGGAGTTCCCAAGCGTTTTCAGGGAGGGTGGGTGACAACAGCTCCGGCCACGATCAGCCTGTTTGTATCGCACTGTAGGAGTAAGATTGGGCTACGCACAGACTGCACAGTATGGAAAAATCATTTGTGGGTGAGTGAGTTGCGAACAAATTTACAGATGTCCGCTGCCTGGTGAAGTTTTCGCACAGCGTACGCATGTATTCGCACACTTATACGGGGCGGGTTTTCACTCTTCCTGGGCGGCGACTATCTGATCGCAGACCTCTGCAAATTTGCAGCATAGCGATCATGTCTGAATTACACAAAGTATGGCGCCCAAGATGGCTGCCTCACCTTTTGTATGCTCCTGATCATCTCCATAAAACAGCTTAAATTCACCACAACTGACCTATGAATCATCATAAATATCCAAGGACTTACCTTGAACTTGTACTACTCTACGCGGACATTTCATCAAAACCAACAGATTGCATTCCTGCGCTGAGATACACACTGGATTGAATCCTGGACTGAATCCTCTGCATACCTCCACTGAGAAATCCTTCAGTTTAGCAGCTGCTGTACTCTGCATTGGACATTACCCAGATAAGGTACTGTGGATTACAACCTATCTTTGGCTACATCCAGCCCCTCACTTAGACATCATCCACCTCTGTTCTCTGAGCAACAAATAACTGACTTATTGCATTAATCTACTAATTATCAGTATATTCAGGCTCTAAATTGCTGAAGGCTCACTGTTTAAAATCAGGATCCATTTTTAGGACACATTATCACTACCCCCACAAGAAATCTACTTCAAAGGCCTCTCACACTGAGACTTTTCACACCTACACAGTAGGAATTGGCTTCTAACACCTTTCCAAAAGGCTGCCTATCCTAGGATAATTGACTAAATCAGCAGTTATTTTATTTATTACTTGCTTCAAATATACACAATAGGTTATAGCAATAACTTTGTTCATAATACCATTATAATTTTGGATCACATACCGAATTGGGGGGAAAACAAAACAAAACAAAAAAACCCCACTGCTTTCTCTCCCTCTCTCATCATCATATGCAGCTCAAATTTATAGTAATCTGTCATTGATGACCAAATGTATACGTATTGCTCCAGCTTCATTCTTTCACTCCGCCCACCACATTCTGCAGTTCCTATCACACCATCACAGGCTTCTATTCTCCAATCCCTTGGCATTTTAAAAAGAAAACACAGGCGCATTCGTGGGAAGCGAGCAGGCCAGAAATGTATTTCCCCCGGTAACCATCTAAGTCCTTTGCCCACCTGCTCACCCCCATACTCAAAGAACAATCAAATAGAAGTGATACCCAAAAGACAGCCCTGTGTTTGGAAAGACAGAACTGTCAACTCTCACTTTGTGACCCCCATACCCAGAGCTCCTGCACTTAACATAAAGAAAACTGAAGGCCCTCTGGTATACCCAATCAGGTCAGTCCTTTGTAATGCCAGATCTATAAGAAACAAGACTGCAACAATTGCTGACCTTATTGAATCTGCAGATCTAGCCTGTATTACAGAGACCTGGCTAGATGAAAATGCAGCACCTATATTGGAGGCTGCAGTACCAACAAACTACTCTGTCATCCACAACCCAAGACTGGACCGCAGGGGTGGCGGGGTGGCTATCTGCTTCAAAAAAAGAACTTAAACTTGGGGTCCACCCTATTGAAACTACTCGCTCATTTGAGTGCATTGCTGCCCGGAGTTCGACAGGATTAGGTTTCAGAGTACTTCTCATTTACTGGCCACCTGGAGATGGAAAGATATTTCTACAAGAACATCAAAGATGGCTCATCCTCGGGGATTTCAATGCATGGGTGGATGATGAGCTCTCACGCCTTGGCCAAGACCTCCTGTGCACAATGAATGGTCTGGGCTTCACACAGGTCATTCCCTCTGCCACACATAACACTCTCGACCTTGTCTTTCAGATTGGATTAGAAGTCACTGACCTAAAAATAAACCCAGTCATCTGGTCAGACCACTACTCCCTCTGGTTCTCAGTTGCAACCCCTCAAATAAGATCTCTGCCCGTGGACTTGACCAGGTATCGTCCAAGGAGGGGTATGACTCCCCAGGCTCTTGCAGCAAATCTGGATCTCTCTGCTATACTGGGTGCCTGTGAAGATCCCTGTTCCCTAGTCCGTTATTATAATAGGGATGTTATGGCTGCAATTGATATTATTGCCCCTGTGCGTTTAAGACGTCGTAAACCACAACGTGGTTCGACAACAGTGTTAGTGAGCTCAAGAAAAGGGGGCGTAGACTGGAAAGACGATGGAGTTAGACTAACCTAGTGGATGACAAAACAAAAATAAAAAAGCATAACGAAGAATATCAATCGACAATCACTCGTAAGAAAGTACAGTTCCTGTCAAATAGGCCAGCTCAACTTTTCCGCACAGTGGAGATGCTTTGCAAGCCAGCATGCCTGCAGACTGATGAGACCCTCTCCCAGGCAAGATGCAACGAGTTTGCAAACTTCTTTGCAGATAAAATATCCACCATCCGGGCTGGAATCTCCACAGTGCCATCAAAGGAGTGCCAAACTACAAATCCTGCCAATATAAGCTACCTGCCTTCATGGACCAGCTTTGATCCAGTGAATGTAAAGAACACTGCTGAAATTGCTCGGATTTTGCGTCCCACCACCTGTGACCTGGACCCAGCCTCAACCAAGCTTCTAATAGGTTGTATGGATATAATTGGTCCTGTCTTTACAAAAATTGTTCAATGCTCTTTGCAGACAGGCATTTTTCCTGAACCCCTAAATGAGGCAATTGTTAGACCGCTTCTTAAAAAACCTAATTTAGATCCCGACTGCATGACCAACTACAGACCGGTATCAAACCTTCCTTTCCTAGGAAAGGTTATTGAGAAAGTCGTTGCAAATCAACTGGAAACCCGCCTGACAACCCATGATATTTATGATCCATTTCAATCAGGATTCAGGAGAAGACATAGCACTGAAACAGCCCTGGTGTGTGTGTTAAATGATCTTCTGATGGCAAAAGACAGAGGTGACTGTTCAATATTAATCCTTCTGGATCTCTCGGCAGCATTTGATACCGTGGACCATGGGCTTCTGATTGAGCGACTGATACATTTCTGTCGTCTGGATGGCACAGTCCTAAGCTGGTTCAAATCATTTCTCACAGAGATCTTATCTTATCATCTGGATTATACTCATCACCACCAGTGCCATTGCCATGTGGTGTCCCACAAGGTTCTATACTATCCCCCATGCTTTTTGCAGTATACATGCTCCCATTGGGTGAAATAATCAGGCGCCATGGCCTGGTCTACCACTGCTATGCAGATGATACACAACTGTACTTGTCCTTTGCTCCGGACACTGATAACCCAATAGCAACCCTAAATGGCTGTCTAGCTGAACTACAGGAGTGGATGAGCGCCAGTTGGCTGCGACTGAACCCGGATAAAACAGAGGTCCTTATGATACGACCGCAACATCAAAGGACAAGACTGCAGCATAGCCAACCAACTGGACTTACACTCGGGGATTCAGAATTACAGACCAGTGATCGTGTGCGGAATCTTGGCGTTGTCCTGGATGGTGGCTTGACACTTAAACATCAGATATCAGCCACAATCAAATCCTCATTCTTTCACCTGAGGAACATAGCCAGAATCAAGCACTTAATTCCCTCAGATGATATGCCAAAAGTCATACATGCATTTGTATCATCTCGTTTAGACTACTGTAATGCCCTCTACCTTGGTCTACCAGCAAAAGAATTGCAGCGCTTACAGCTGGTGCAAAACACAGCTGCCAGGCTATTAACCAACCAGCCCCGTTCTAGCCACATAACACCCATCCTCTACTCCCTTCACTGACTGCCTGTACGATGGCGAATCATCGTGAAGATTGGCTTACTGAGTTTCAAAGCATTACATGACCAAGGCCCAAGGTACCTGAAACAGCTTCTGACCCCATACTGCCCCACTCGATTACTGCGATCTGTAGATGAAGGACTTTTAGCAGTACCTAGAATCTACCGTAATTCATCTGGGGGTCGAGCTTTTAGTCATGCGGCTCCGACTCTATGGAACTCACTTCCCTGCACAGTGCGAGAGGCCCCAACTATAGAATCCTTCAAAAGTAGACTCAAGACTTTTCTGTTTACACAAGCATTTCCATAATGTCCCTTTTAGTATCTTCATGCTTCTGTATTTTATGAAAATGTACTTCATTATTTTCTGTACTATATTATGCTATGTATCTGTTAAGCGCCTTGAGTCCTATTGGAGAAAGAGCGCTATATAAATAAAATTATTATTATTATTATTATTATTATAATTAGGCCCAAAGACCAGCCACACCTTAGGTTCCATACACCAGGTAAATCAGGAGCAATTGTCATTTCCCTCGATCTTTAATTTATATGACAATATCACCAGACACGGCCATAGTAATGACAGAAGTGTTCTAAAAAGTGTAAAAATACAGGGGTATATTTACTAAAATTTCGTGTTTGTCCGATTTGTGTTTTTTTTTTTCAAAGTGGCAACACGGGAATTTACTAAGCACAAATCTCGGCAGTGTTTGGGCTATTCGTAATGGTTTTGACGTCAAAGTTCAGAAATACGAATGAATAGACAATCGGCCAAACACGCCTGTTTGTTCATACAACATGGGATTTTACTATTTATTCATATTTGAGTGTTAGTCTCTGAATGCTCAATTGCGGGTGTATTTTTTTGTGATTCGGTAAAAAAAAAAAAAAGCAGCAAAAAAATAGACCTGCTTTTTCCTGGCGAGTTTGGATAATCATGCACGGATCAGTGAGATCTGTGCATGGTTATGTATGGGAAAGGGTATGTTTAGTGTAAAAATTGATAAAAATTTTTGCGTGGGGTCCCCCCTCCTAAGCATAACCAGCCTCGGGCTCTTTGAGCCGGTCCTGGTTGCAAAAATACAGGGAAAAAACTAACAGGGGTTCCCCCATATTTAAACAACCAGCACCGGGCTCTGCGCCTGGTCCTAGTGCCAAAAATACGGGGGACAAAAACCATATGGGTCCCCCATATTTTTACCACCAGCACCGGGCTCCACTAGTCAGAGAGATAATGCCACAGCCGGGGGACACATTTATATTGGTCCCTGTGGCCCTGGCATTAAATCCCCAACTAGTCATCCCTGGCCAGGGTACCCTGGAGGAGTGGGGACCCCTTAAATCAAGGGGTTCCCCCCTCCAGCCACCCAAGGACCAGGGGTGAAGCCCGAGGCTGTCCCCCCCCCATCCGTGGGCGGTGGATGGGAGGCTGATAGCCTTTTGTGTAAAAATAGAATATTGTTTTTTGTAGCAGAACTACAAGTCCCAGCAAGCCTCCCCCGCAACCTGGTACTTGGAGAACCACAAGTACCAGCATGCAGGGGGGGGGGAATGGGCCCGCTGGTACCTGTAGTTCTACTACAAAAAATACCCAAATAAAAACAAAACACACACCTTGAAAGTAACATTTTATTAAACATACATGCACACTTACATACATACATACATACTTACCTATGTTGACATGAAGCAGTCGGTCCCCTTGTCCAGTAGAATCCCGGTGTAGCTGTAAATGAAATTATACTTGCAAAGAATCCGGGGTAGATCTGTCCTCTTCTTAACAGTTATAATCCACGGACTTGTAAAAATAAAAAAACGAAAAACCCGATCCACGCACTGAAAGGGGATCCATGTTTACACATGGATCCACTTTCCCCGTGTGGCGGAACCCCCCCGTGACTCCTGTCAAAGAGGGTCCCTTCAGCCAATCAGGGAGCGCCACGTCATGGCACTCTCCTGATTGGCTGTGCGCGCCTGAACTGTCAGTCAGGCTGCACACTGTAAATACAATATAGCGCAGAGGTGCTCCATAATATCCAATGGTGGGAACTTTGCGGTCTGTGGTAGACCGCGAGGTTAAGTGGGGCCAACCACAAGAGTGACCCCACTTAACCTCACGGTCTACCGCAGACCGCTACATTGTATCTACAGTGCGCAGCCTGACTGACAGTTCAGGCGCGCACAGCCAATCAGGAGAGTGCCATGATGTGGCGCTCCCCGATTGGCTGAAGGGACCCTCTTTGACAGGAGTCACGGGGGGTTCCATGTGTAAACATGGATCCCCTTTCAGTGCGTGGATCGGGTTTTTCGTTTTTATTTTTTATTTTTACAAGTCCGTGGATTATAACTTAAGAAGAGGACAGATCTACCCCAGATTCTTTGTAAGTATAATTTTATTTACAGGTACCCCGGGATTCTACTGGACAAGGTGACCGACTGCTTTGTGCCAACATAGGTAAGTATGTATGTATGTAAGTGTGCATGTATGTTTAATAAAATTTTACTTTCAAGGTGTGTGTGTTTTGTTTTTATTTGGGTATTTTTTTGTAGTAGAACTACAGGTACCAGCGTGCCCGTTTCCCCCCGCATGCTGGTACTTGTGGTTCTCCAAGTACCAGCTTACGGGGGAGGCTTGCTAGGACTTGTAGTTCTGCTACAAAAAACAATATTCTATTTTTACACAAAAGGCTATCAGCCTCCCATCCACCGGCCACGGATGGAGGGGACAGCCTCGGGCTTCACCCAGAGCCGGATTAAGAGGGGGGCCCCGGGGATAAGTACCCCGGGCCCCCTTTTTTCAAAGGGCCCCCCGTCGCCGCCGCAGATCGGATCTCTGTTCCGATCTGCGGTATTTCGCTGCGCTCCCGGGAGCCGGCGCCACATGCAGTGGCAGGGCAGCTCAGCGATTGCTGTCCCTGGCGGCTCTGGCTCCCGGCTCCACTGAAGAGGCTGGTGTCGCGCGGCTGCACGCAGGTAGTCACTGCCTGTAACTAGAGGTGTCGGAATGGGGGGGGGGCAAGGGGGCTGCTCGCTCCCCCCAAAGATGAGAGAGGCGCCGATTACACTGTGGCAGAGGAGCGGCTAGGTGAAGTACCGCTGCCGCACTCAATGCCTGCCCAGCCATAACATGCACAGCCCGTCCTCCCCTATGCTGCGGCAGTAACTCTGCCCCTGCTTGTAACCCTGCGTACTAGCCTGTCTCCCTCACTCTTTCTCACTGTCACTGTATGTATGTATGTATGTATGTATGTATGTATGTATGTATGTGTAGAATCAGTGAGTGACAGACAGGCTTACCAGCAATGTCCGTAGGAAGCCCCGCCCCCTTAGTCGCGGGCCCCGCCCCCAATCGTGAGCTTCACAGTCACACTGTATAGGATGGTGACCTGCTTCTACAGATCACAAGCAGGTCACCACAGGGATCAACACTGGCTGACTATATGAAGTTAGGAGTGTTTCCCCCCCTCTCTCACATTGCAGGTCCCCACCCACTCTCAGGAATCAAAACGAATCCCTTCAGCTCTGTCTCAGTTGCCCGGCCCGTCCCCTGCTCTCCTTCACTCCTCCCCCCTGCTCCTATTCCCCGGGCATAATGTGGTGCTCTGCTGCCCTGCACAGTGCACTGCAGACACACAGTAAATGCCACTGTGAGTGGGACAGCACTGCAGAGCACACAGATTCCCCATCCCTTCTCTGCTATAGACTCTGTCACTGTCCTCCTTACCATTCCTGCCTCTGCCCCTACCCCGTATCTGTACCTCTGCCCCCTCTCACTTCTCTTCCTCTGGCCAATCCCTGTCTGTGTGCCCCTGTCCCATATATGTGCCTATGCCCTCTCTTTATATGTGCTTTTGCCCTTTCCCATCTTTCCTTTGCCCCCTCCCCATATCCATGACTCTGCCCCCCCTCATATCTGTGCCTCTGCCCCACCCTCCTATGTGTGCCTCTGCCCCTCCTCATCTGTGCCCCTGCTCTCTCCCTATACGCCTGTCCCCTGTGTGCCTTTGCCCCTTTATCCATGTGTGCCTCTGCTGCCTCACAAAATGGCTTTGCTGGCTGCCGATCAGAAGGTGCATGACGGAATGGACGACCAACTACACTCAACACCACTTAAGACTGCCAGGTAAGTATTGTTTTAATTGTTTTAATTTATTAATATTATATATATATATATATATATATATATATGATGTAATTGACATAGAATACATATGTTTTACCAGCACGCGGGATGCCGGCTGTTGATATCCCGACAGCGGCATCCTGCCCGTCAGAATGCCGGCAGGGGGCGAGCGCTATGAAGCCCATTGCGGGCTCGGTGGCTCGCTTCGCGTGCCACAGGTTCTATTCCTACTCTATGAGTGTCGTGGACACCCACGAGTGGGTATAGCCCCTGTGAGCTGGTATTCCAGCTGTTGGCTGTCGGAATTCCAGCGTTGGTACCCTAAACGTCGGGATCCCAACAGCCGGCAAACTGATTGCCTCCCATTGACATCCCAGCTTACAGGATCCCAAGGCCGGAGGGAAGGGTGGTAGGGTTAGGCTGCATGAAGGGAAGGTTAGGGTTAGGCACATGTGTCAGCTGGAGCCACTTGTGGGGAGGGGGCACCACTGACTATTTTGCCTCCAGGCATAAACTTATGCCCCTGCTCCCGGCGACTGACATAGACACATGGGCCATGCATTTGATCATGTTCTGACAGGAAGGAGGCAGCATGTCAAAACTGTTGCAGTGTGCTGGGAAGCTAGGGGCGCCAAACTGAAATTATATCTTGCCCCCCCCAACCTAAAAACGTTCTGACGCCCCTGCCTGTAACAGAAGGACAGCTGAGCGATGGCTCAGCTGTCCAATAATGTGAGGAGCAGCAGCCTGCGGCTCAGTCATTGGCTGGGCGCGCAGGCTGCAGGGAAGGAGGAGGACACCCATTCTCAGCCAGCTCTCCTAGGCTACCTGTGCAAAAGCACATAAAAACGTAAGGCTGCATTACAGTATGTACTGGCTTTTTATATATATATATATATATATATATATATATATATATATACTTATATACTTATATACACACACACGCAGCTGTGGTACCGGCACTCCGTCTCTAGCCAATGATGGTGCCTCCAATGCGATGCTGTGCAGCAGGGCAATGTAGTATGAAGGAGAGAGTGGCACTCAAACGGACTTCTTACTTAACTAAACAAATGGGCGCCGCACGCCTCTGCAGGTTAACGTTTCAGTTTTATTGACAAAACTTTAAGTTACAAAACTTTGTAAATAAAACTGAAACGTTAACCTGCAGAGGCGTGCGGCGCCCATTTTTTAGTTAAGTAAGAAGTCCGTTTGAGTGCCACTCTCTCCTTCATACTATATATATATATATATATATATATATATATATATATGTGTATGTATAGACATATTTATCATAGGCGTGCGCACGGGGGGGTGCCTGGTGCACACAGGCACCCCCTAATGTCCAGCACCCCCTTCACACACGCCTGTAGCTGACTCATTGCCGAGCGTGCAGTTCTATTCCTGACTGTGACTACACTGTATGCCCGCCCACGCTCTACGCCCGCCAGCACTGACAGCCCGCTCTCTATGGCCGTCCACCCGCACAGACTTCTTGCTCACAGAGACATCCCGCTATCTACGGCCGCTCGCTATGCCCGCCCACACGCGCTCTCTACACCCGCGCCTGTAATCCACCCGACCCTTCCCTCTCTACACTCGCCCTCTATGCCCGGTCAGCAGGCCTGGCGACAGACATGCTGCTGCAGGGGCAGTAGAGGGTACATTTGTCAGCAGCACCTGCTACCAGAACCCACATGTGAACAGGACTGCACCCACAAGTAATGTATAATGTGTGTTATATAATGTATTTGGAGGGGCACCATGTGTCACATAATGTGTTTAGGGGCACTGTGTATTATATAATGTGTTTGGGGGGTACCATGGGGTCTATTCAGGCCGGGCCGCAGCCGCTCATTCGCACGTGGTGTAATGTGAATTTTGCCTCATACCGTGTGACGTAATGTCAATTTTGGCTCATACCGTGTGGCGTAATGTGAATTGCAGCTCATACAGTGTGGCGTAATGTGAATTTTATCTCTTGGTTTGTGGGGCAATGTAAATTTTGGCTCATACTGTGTGGCGTAATGTACATTTTGGCTCATACTGTCTGGCATAATGTAAATTTTGGCTCATACCATGTGACGTAATGTGAATTTTTGCTTATACCATGTGACGTAATGTAACCTAATTGTAATTTTCTTTGTAGTGATTGAAGACGCTATGATTTTAATTTTAAATCTTAGGGCCCCCCTGTCTTAAGTACCCCAGGCCCCCTGAAGCCTTAATCCAGCTCTGGCTTCACCCCTGGTCCTTGGGTGGCTGGAGGGGGGACCCCTTGATTTAAGGGGTCCCCACTCCTCCAGGGTACCCCGGCCAGGGGTGACTAGTTGGGGATTTAATGCCAGGGCCGCAGGTACCAATATAAAAGTGTCCCCCGGCTGTAGCATTATCTCTCTGACTAGTGGAGCCCGGTGCTGGTGGTAAAAATACGGGGGACCCATACGGTTTTTGTCCCCCGTATTTTTGGCACCAGGACCAGGCGCAGAGCCCGGTGCTGGTTGTTTAAATATGGGGGAACCCCTGTCAGTTTTTTCCCTGTATTTTTACAACCAGGACCGGCTCAAAGAGCCCGAGGCTGGTTATGCTTGGGAGGGGGGACCCCACGCAACTTTTTTTTACAGTTTTGAACCCATTCTGCACTGCTTACAATGCACACAATGAAGCCCTGCACGGATCTCACAGATCCGGCCGGGATTCCTTGTGTTTTCTCAGGCAGTGTTTTACTAATCACTCCCGTAAAACACTGCCTGACATTACGAATCACATCAACATCGGAAAATACGAATGTTGAAAACTCGGCAGCTTAGTAAATGACCGTGTCAGGATTCAAAAAGTTGCAGTAAAATGCACCCGATACCGGGGGGTCATTCCGAGTTGATCGCTCGCTAGCAGATTTTAGCAGCATTGCACACGCTAGGCCGCCGCCCTCTGGGAGTGTATCTTAGCTTAGCAGAATTGCGAATGAAAGATTAGCAGAATTGCAAATAGAAAATTCTTAGCAGTTTCTGAGTAGCTCGAGACTTACTCCTACACTGCGATCAGCTCAGCCCGTTTCGTTCCTGGTTTGACGTCACAAACACACCCTGCATTCGGCCTGCCACTCCCCCGTTTCTCCAGACACTTCCGCGTTTTATGCTGGCATGCCTGCGTTTTTCCGCACACTCCCAGAAAACGGTCAGTTTCCGCCCAGAAACACCCACTTCCTGTCAATCACACTCCGATCACTTCAACGATGAAAATTCTTTGTTCGGACGTGAGTAAATCTACTAAGTTTTGTGCTAAAATACCACTACGTACCATGCGCATGCACATTTTTGCCTTAATCGCTCCGTTGCGAAAATCGTCAACGAGCGATCAACTCGGAATGACCCTCGGTACCATTCGAGATCAAACACCCTTAAAAACGGATAATACACGAATATTAGTAAATATACCCCACAGTGTCCACCAAGCTGTTGCATTAGGCTTAATTTCAAATGAACTCCACCCACACCTTCATACATGTATCTAGCCCCAGAAAACTTTAGAAACTATGGGGCAGATGTATTAACCTGGAGAAGGCATAAGGAAGGGATAAACCAGTGATATGTGCAAGGTGATAAACAGGGCCGGTTCAAGGGCGCAGAGCGCCCCGGGCAGGAAAGGGGCGTGGCCTAATACAGGGGGCGTGGTGAGTCACGCCCCCTGTACATTGAAAGCGCCGCTTGAATGCTGAGCGGTGCGCGATGACGTCATCGCGCACCGCACAGCAAAAGGTCCTCTCCACGAAGAGAAAACTAGACGCTATGCGTCTAGTTCCCTTCGTGGAGAGGACCTTTGCTGTGCGGTGCGCGATGACGTCATCGCGCACCGCTCAGCAGTTACTCTCCACGAAGGGTAACTAGACGCATAGCGTCTAGTTCCCTTCACAGGAGGCGCCGAGGACGGGGACGGCAGCGGGGGCGGACGGGGGACACAGCGGGCAGCAGTGGCGGATCTTGCCACGGTGCGGCGCCCTCCGGATGGCGCCAGCGCCCTCCGGAAGGCGGCGCCCCGGGCAAAAGTCCTGCTTGCCCGTGGCAAGAACCGCCACTGGTGATAAAGGCACCAGCCAATCAGCTCCAATATTTAAATTAACAGTTAGGATCTGAATGGCTGGTGCCTTTATCACCTTCACATATCACTGATTTATCACTACCTTATGCCTTCTCCAGGTTAATACACCTGCCTCCCTGGGAGTTGCGCACTCGTTTAAACATTTTTTATCAGGATATTGTCACACTGGTCAAAAATCAGCCAATTTTTAAGCAGTGTTGTAAAAACATCAAGTTTCCTGTCTTACCTTTCCACTAGTATTTTGCCAGTTATAATCAAAGTACATCTCCTTGGAAGCATCAGATGCTATGCTGAAACACCATACAATCTACAAAGACTCCGTACCTTAGAAATCTGGTGGCAGTTTCTACTAAATTGAGCATTATAATACCACTTTCAGATCGCAAATGCAGGGTCGCAGTGCTTAAAGTGGTCCTAGAGAGGTGATGGAACCCCCCCCCCCCCCCCAGCGCCCATGCAATAAAGGTATTGCGCGCACCGTAGGCGCGTATCCCAAAAATGGGAAGTGGTCTCAAAAAGAAAGAGGCATGGTCACACAATATTATCCCCAATTAAAATTATGCCACACAGTAGAACAATCTTATTCACATTACACCATATATAAGGGTCATGTTGTGACACACATTAGTGTCCCTTATACACAAAGCCCACAGTAGTAGCACCCCTAATACATATAATGCCCACAGTAGAAGCACCCCGTAATACACATAATGCCCTCAGCAGTAGTGCCCCTTATACAATGCCCACAGTAGTAGTGTTCCTTATGCAGTGTCCACTGTACTGGTAGTGCCCACCGTGGTAGTGTCCCTTATATAGTACCCATAGTAGTGGTGCCCCTTATGCAATGCCCCCAGTAGTTTAGCCCCCAGTGGTAATGCCTCTATGGTTATGCCCCCAGTAGTTTAGCCCCTGTAGTTATGCACCCAGTAGTTAAGCCTCCCTGTAGTTTAGCCCCCAGTGGTAAATAGTCCAAAAGAGCTGAGGGTCTGTATTACACATGTCCTGGACCTACAGTATGTAGATTGTATTACAATACTGATTTCTGTTGTTTACTCTATGTACTATGCGACTTCTCCCTTTGACAATTTTCTGTGTTTTAAGTGATTCTATACAGCAACTAAGAGATACTGTTTATTGTATCAAACACCTGTAACAATCTAGTGTCATCTGGGACATTGTGCACATGCTTTTTTCCTTCATAATTTACTTAAAATGGCATAATTTTATCAATATCAAATTACCTTAGGGGCCAGATGTAATGCCGACTGAGTTCAGCGGTTGTGTGGGATGCCGGCTGAATTCGGACATTTTTTTAAAGGTGCAATCACTTACAAGGCATGGTTTTGATGACAGGGAAAAAAAAAAAACAAAAAAAAAAAACTATTCTCATGTCATCACTCAAAAGCAAATGCCTCCCTGTGCCTGCTGCCTCCCGGCCAAAGCTCCTCCTTTTCCACCCGGACCACCCGCAGCAGTGCACAACTGGGCCCCCTCCCCTGTGTTACCAAAAGTGCAAGGCTTGAATGGATGTGCTAAGCACCCCCCAGACTGCGTTAAGCTCCGCATCCTTAGCAGCCTGCAGCTGTGCTTCCTCAGACTGCCCAAAAGCTTTCCCTGGCTGCTCCATTCCTTCCACATTGAGCCTGGAGCCACCTCTTCCCACAGGAAACCCGAAGCTCTGCCTACAGGCCTGATTAGCTTCGCTCCTTGGAAGTCAGCAGTGTGTCTCCTTGCAGAGCGCAGTCTTTCCACACAGAGGACTGGCTTCTGACTCAGAGGGAGCCTGGCCTTGGAGACCACTGCAGCTGAGCTGTAAGTAAAGTCTGCACTGCAGGGCAGACACCGACATATAACAATAAATTATTGATTTGAGTACTATGATGTGGCATAATGTGTGTATGGAATACCACTACGGGTACCCCTAGTACGCTATGGCATGTGTAAAATGGTTACCACTACTACCATGTGTATAACGGGCAGGGCCGGTTCTTGCCCTTGTGGCGCCCCGGGAAAAACGTTAGGGGCATGGCTTAATACAGGGGCGTGGTCAGTTATGCCCCCATTTGTAGCGCCGCTGAAAGAAAAAAAAAAAAAGTATACTTACATCCCAGCTCCTGATTCCAGACCGCTGCAGACCTCCGCCGGAGCCGCTCTTCTCCTCGGATGCATAGACACTAGAGGTCAATTATGACCCCTAGTGTCTATGCCACAATGCAGTGCGCGATGACGTCATCGCGCACCGCACAGAAAAGGTCCTCCCCACGAAGGGAAACTAGACGCGTAGCGTCTGGTTCCCTTCACAGCGGGGGACCAGCAGGGGGGGGGGGGGGGGGGAGCACAGTGGTGGATATTGCCATGGTGCGGCGCCCTCCGGAAGGCGGCGTCCCGGGCAAAAGTCCTGCTTGCCCGTGGCGGCAAGATCCGCTACTGATAACGGGTACCACTACTACGGTGTGGCACGTGTATAATGGGTACCCCTACTATGGTGTGGCCAGGGCCGGATTAACTATGGGGCGGGTGGAGCTGCAGCTCCAGGCCCCCATGAAAATAGGCCCATATGGTGCTGACTGGTAGACACTGGTGACAAGAAAAAAAAAATATTTCTCTGACGTCCTAGTGGATGCTGGGTACTCCGTAAGGACCATGGGGAATAGACGGGCTCCGCAGGAGACTGGGCACTCTAAAAGAAAGATTAGGTACTATCTGGTGTGCACTGGCTCCTCACTGGCTCCTCCCTCTATGCCCCTCCTCCAGACCTCAGTTAGAATCTGTGCCCGGCCCGAGCTGGTTGCACACTAGGGGCTCTCCTGAGATTTTAGTAAAGAAAGTATTTGTTAGGTTTTTTTATTTTCAGTGAGATCTGCTGGCAACAGACTCACTGCTACGAGGGACTAAGGGGAGAGAAGCGAACCTACCTGCTTGCAGCTAGCTTGGGCTTCTTAGGCTACTGGACACCATTAGCTCCAGAGGGATCGAACACAGGCCCAGCCTCGGTCGTCTGGTCCCGGAGCCGCGCCGCCGTCCCCCTTGCAGAGCCAGAAGCAAGAAGAACATCCTGAAAATCGGCGGCTGAAGACTCCGGTCTTCATTAAGGTAGCGCACAGCACTGCACCATTGCTCCCTATGCACACCACATACTCCGGTCACTGATGGGTGCAGGGCGCTGGGGGGGGGGGGCGCCCTGGGCTGCAATTAGAGTACCTTACATTGGCAAACAGCACATAATATAGTCTAAAAAACTATATATGTGCAAAAATCCCACGCCATAATATAAATATAAGAGCGGGAGAAGTCCGCCGAGAAAGGGGCGGGGCTATCTCCCTCAGCACACTGGCGCCATTTCCTCTTCACAGCTCCGCTGGAAGACAGCTCCCCAGGCTCTCCCCTGCAGTTTCCAGGCTCAAAGGGTAACAAAGAGAGGGGGGGGGCACTAAATTTAGGCGCAAACTGTATATGTAAAGCAGCTATAGGGAAAAATCACTTTGTGTTAGTGAAAATCCCTGATTAAATAGCGCTGTGGTGTGTGCTGGCATACTCTCTCTCTCTGTCTCCCCAAAGGACTTTGTGGGGTCCTGCCCTCAGTCAGAGCATTCCCTGTGTGTGTGCGGTGTGTCGGTACAGCTGTGTCGACATGTTTGATGAGGAGGCTTATGTGGAGGCGGAGCAGGTGCCGATAAGTGTGATGTCACCCCCTGCGGGGCCGACACCAGAGTGGGTGGATATGTGGAAGGTATTGACACTGTCTGTTAACTCCTTACATAAAAGGCTGGATGACGTAACAGCCGTGGGACAGCCGGCTTCTCAGCCCGTGCCTGCCCAGGCGTCTCAAAGACCATCAGGGGCTAACAAACGCCCGCTACCTCAGATGGCAGACACAGATGTCGACACGGAGTCTGACTCCAGTGTCGACGTGGATGAGACATATACACAATCCACAAGGGGCATCCGTTGCATGATTACGGCAATGAAAAATGTGTTACACATTTCTGACATTAACCCAGGTACCACTAAAAAGGGTATTATGTTTGGGGAGAAAAAGCAGCCAGTGTTTTTTCCCCCATCAGATGAGTTGAATGAAGTGTGTGAAGAAGCGTGGGGTTCCCCCGATAAGAAACTGGTAATTTCTAAAAAGTTACTGATGGCGTACCCTTTCCCGCCAGAGGATAGGTCACGTTGGGAGATATCTCCTAGGGTGGATAAGGTGCTCACACGCTTGTCAAAAAAGGTGGCACTGCCGTCTCAGGATACGGCCGCCTTGAAGGAGCCTGCTGATAGAAAGCAGGAGGCTATCCTGAAGTCTGTATATACACACTCAGGTACTATACTGAGACCTGCAATTGCTTCAGCATGGATGTGTAGTGCTGCTGCAGCGTGGTCTGATACCCTGTCAGATAATATTGACACCCTCGACAGGGATACTATTTTGCTAACCATAGAGCATATTAAAGACGTCGTCTTATATATGAGGGATGCACAGAGGGATATTTGCCGGCTGGCATCTAGAATTAATGCAATGTCCATTTCTGCCAGGAGGGTATTATGGACCCGGCAGTGGACAGGTGATGCCGATTCTAAAAAGGCACATGGAGGTTTTGCCTTATAAGGGTGAGGAATTGTTTGGGGATGGTCGCTCGGACCTTGTATCCACAGCAACAGCTGGGAAATCGACATTTTTACCTCAGGCTCCCTCACAACCTAAGAAAGCACCGTACTATCAGGTACAGTCCTTTCGGCCTCAGAAAGGCAAGCGGATCAAAGGTGCTTCCTTTCTGCCCAGAGGCAGGAGGAGAGGGAAAAGGCTGCACCAGACAGCCAATTCCCAGGAACAAAAATCCTCCCCTGCTTCTACTAAGTCCACCGCATGACGCTGGGGCTCCACAGGTGGAGCCAGGTGCGGTGGGGGCGCGTCTCCGGAACTTCAGCGACCAGTGGGTTCACTCACAGGTGGATCTCTGGGCTCTACAAGTGGTATCTCAGGGATACAAGCTGGAATTCGAGGCGTCTCCCCCTCGCCGTTACCTCAAATCAATGAAAACAGAATATATTGAACAAAATGCGCTACTTCTCAATGCAGCCTGCTTGATAAATGAAGGAATCCTCATTAAATTCCAGAAACAGTACAAGTAGAAAAGTATATTTAACAAGTGGGCGCAAAGAACCTACATGTATCAGATCCTCGAAATATATAATGATTCCAAAATAGGTCCGGCACAGTTCGTTAACTTCCTAGGCCAAACCAGTAATCAGTTAGACGATATTTCTGAAGTGTCGTAGTCAGTGTTCATAAACTCCCAATGCACCTCATAGATCGGTAAAGTATAGATCTTTATCTCAATATAAAGAAAAACAGATCATGGTGCAGGTCGTATTTCAGGGATAAAACACGTTTAATAGACACAGGACACTTACAATATTAAAAAAACATAAAAGCATGTAACCAATTAAATGGTACAATAAAGGATGTAGATCTCTGTTTTCCTCACGTTACCCTCCCAGAATGGAAATAGGGATGCCACTGGTGGTTCCGGATAGCACACCAGGTGGAACAGGCTTTCGGTCAGAAGTCAGGGTTACATCCACAGCAACAAACGTCACCAGCTTAACGCGTTTCGGATAATAATTATCCTTCTTCAGAAGCATGGTGGTCACTAAACATCCAGGCATATATATACTAGTACATAATGACATGATCTATTCCATGTGTGTTACATTTTCCCGCCACATAGCATTACTACTCGCGACCGGAAGTCACATTACCGGAACCGGAAGTATCCATGCGTTCCAGCAGTGACTTATGCATCCTACAGTTTAAAAAAACTATATACACGTAATGTAAACATAAATCATAAATAGCGATATACACAGTAGGCACAAATACTGGTACAGAATTTCATGATCTAGTCCATGTATATCATGTTGTTTCGCCGTATCATAACACCGCTCGCAGCCGGAAATCACAATGCCGAAACCGGAAGTCTCCATGCGTTCCAGCATCCCTTCCGGAAGTGTGCTATGCGTTCCATATTGTAAACGGACGGTACGAAATAGCGGAAGTCCTCATAATAAAAGTCCATATCCAAGTCATATGTAAAAAAAGACATAATAACATATAAATAGAAAAAACATGCAAATACAAGATAAAAATATGCTAAAAATAGGGGAGAATAAAATGAGCTAAAGAAACCATTTTAATTCAAAATCCCCATTTAAACCTCCCGGGGAAAGTGTTTTTAACATAAAAATCCACTTCATCTCTGCTTTAGCCAAAATACTTTCAATATCTTTATTTTTCCAGGTTGTAGTAATACCTTGTATGCCCCAAAATGCCTTAATGGCACTGGGATTGGAGTTATGCATTTTCTTGAAATGAGCCGACACTGTATGACTTTCAAGGCCTTTTTTGATATTATATGAGTGCTCTGCCAGTCTAGTTTTGAGGCTTCTCGTTGTTTTTCCTATATACACTAGGCCGCATTTGCACTCAAGACCATACACCACATTCTTGGTATTACAAGTCAAAAATTCTCTGATTGGGTAGGATTTGTTTTTGACACAAAATTCTTTTATTTTGCTAGGGCCTTTTACTAATCTGCACATAGTGCATAAGCCACACCTATGAAAGCCTATTGATCTTATGCTGGTTCTCTTTGCTTCATCGATGGAACTTCTTACGAGTTTATCTTTAAGGGATGGGGCACGTCTATAAATAAAAACTGGATTTGTTGGAAGTTTGGGACCAATAATCGGATCCTGCCTTAATATTTTCCAGTTTTTTCTGAACACTGCTTCAATCTCTTTATGTTGAGAATTGTATTTGGTTATAAAAGACCAATTTAATTTCTCATTATTGGTTACTCTTGGTTTTTCCATTAATAAGTTATTTCTTTCTACTTTAAATGCTTTTTCTTTGGCTTTTTCTAAAAATACTTTCTCATAACCTTTTTCAGAAAAACGTTCCCCCATTTCATCAATTTGGTCCTTGCACACCTGAATTTCAGTACAATTACGTCTTGCTCTTAAGAACTGGCCATAGGGAATGCCATCTAGCCAGTTCTTATGATGGAGGCTATGTTTATCAATGTAGCTGTTGGAATCAGTACTCTTTCTATATATTTTAGTTTGCAAACTTCCATCTTTAACATATAAGCAAAGATCAAGAAAAGATAATTCCTCCCTGCTACAAACGAATGAAATAAATATATTAAAATCATTCAAATTTAAAGCCTTACAAAAATCAGTTAAATCATCCTGAGTGCCCTTCCATATAAATAACAAATCGTCGATAAAACGTTTCCATAGCACCAGACCCGCACCCAGCTGATCCTCATGCCAAATCATGGTGTCCTCCCAATAGGCCATAAACATGTTGGCATAGCTGGGCGCGAATCTGGTGCCCATGGCAGTGCCTACCATTTGCATATAATAGGAACCATTGTAGTAAAAGTAATTGTTTATAAGAATAAATTTAATACTCTTTAGTAAAAATTCCTTCACAGTCTGTGGTAAAATAGATTTATCTAAAAAGTAGGAAACAGCTTTTAGTCCCAAATCAGTATCAATAATAGTGTAGAGTGTGGACACATCCCCACTAACAATAATATAATCCTCCTGCCATAAAACATTTTCTAAAATCCGTAAAACATCTCCTGTATCTTTTAAAAATGCTTTCGTTTCTCTAACAAGAGGTTGTAAATGGGCGTCCACTAATGCAGATAGATTAGACGTGATACTGTTAACTCCTGACACAATTGGTCTGCCAGGAGGATGGAGGGGGTCCTTATGGACTTTGGGTAAAACATAGATAGTAGGTACCGATGGATGTGGGATGTTAATAAAGTCTGATTCAGATTGGCTGAGTGCACCCATAGATACAGCCTCCATGGTGAGGTTGGATAACTCCTTTTGGATACGTGCCGTAGGGTCATTTTTCAACTTTTTATATGTGTTGCCACTATTGAGTTGTTTGTCAATTTCAGCCATATAATCCCCTTTGTCCATAAGGACCACACCTCCACCCTTATCAGCCGATTTGATAACCAAATCCTTATCATCTCTTAACGCTTTTAGAGCACTACGTTCTTTGTTGGATAAATTGCATTTTTTATTATTTTTCTGTAGAACTTTCTCTACCTCTTCATTCACTATCTTGCTAAAACAATCTATAAAACTTCCCTTACAGTGTGCGGGATAAAAAGTTGATTTTGGCCTAAAAGATTTTATAGGTAAAGTCTCATTTTCAGACTCCAAGGCCTTGTCGCCTTCTTTACTGAGGAAAAATTTCTTTATCGTCAGTTTACGGGAGAATTTCTCTAAATCGATGTAGAACTCAAAGGGGTCACTTTTACTCGTAGGGGCATATTTTAGGCCTTTCTTTAGAACACTCTCTTCATCCTTCGTAAGTTCCCTCTTACTTAGATTGAAGATTTTTGTTGAAGATAACTCATGTTGGGTGTTAGCCAAAACTTGAACTCTTTCATTATTCTTATTTTTATTTTTATTTTTATTTTTGGCACCTCCTCGCTTCCCTCTTTTCTTTTTCCTGGGGGGGTCATTTAGAACCTTCTTTTCAGAGGTCTTGGGCCCCAATCTAAAAAAGGAGTGTGTACCTCATCATTTCTCTGTAGAGGTTCGAATCTATTTCTAT
Organism: Pseudophryne corroboree; assembly: GCF_028390025.1. Classification (NCBI taxonomy): domain Eukaryota; kingdom Metazoa; phylum Chordata; class Amphibia; order Anura; family Myobatrachidae; genus Pseudophryne; species Pseudophryne corroboree. Next base: position 316,999,388 of record NC_086450.1, on the reverse strand, counting down.
GAGTCGGGAAGGTCCTTCTAGGGGTAAAATATCTATCTTCCCTCTCATCCCTATTAGTCCACCTATTCGTAAAGTGGTCCATATCTCTTATTTCCTCTCTTCTATTAGATCTCCAGTTGTCCCTGATAAAAGGTTTCCTAAAATTAATTCTTTTCCTTTCTTTGTTATTTTTAACTTGTCTCCACTCTGTTTGGGGATTATTTCTCTTCTCAACAGGGGTATCAATTTTTGCTATTAGGGTGCTTTTCTCGTTCCCCAAATAGCCATCTTTATCTCTACGAAATTTTTTGACTTTCTTTTCCCTGAGCTCTCTTGTTTCCTTATTTAGTTTCCTAACTATCTCGATTTCAGCCTCTTTGAAATCTTCCAATTCTCTACATGGGTTTAATAATGACTGCATTTTGGAAATTTCATTACTTAATGTCTCAGCTGCAGTTCTACGCTCTTTGATTATTAAATCCATCAATCTAAGAGAGCATTGTTCTAAAATCATGTCCCAATCATTTTTAAAATTCTCATTAGGACTATTGAAGGAGGATGGCTTGTTTATTTTTAACCCTTTTGGTACTAACTTCTCAGCTTGATATTTTTCCAGCGTGAGGATTTCCCAAAACAAGCGATTCTCCTTCAATACTGCTGTTTCCAGTCTATATAAAATTGAAGATAAATCTTCATCACAAATATTGGCATTATCATCATCAAAAATACTAGAGAAGTAGCGCATTTTGTTCAATATATTCTGTTTTCATTGTACCTTTCTCATTTGTTGAACATTTGCTGCAACCATGTTCAGTTTTAGAGAAAATAGGAGAGAAATTCTCTCTAGTATTTTTGATGATGATAATGCCAATATTTGTGATGAAGATTTATCTTCAATTTTATATAGACTGGAAACAGCAGTATTGAAGGAGAATCGCTTGTTTTGGGAAATCCTCACGCTGGAAAAATATCAAGCTGAGAAGTTAGTACCAAAAGGGTTAAAAATAAACAAGCCATCCTCCTTCAATAGTCCTAATGAGAATTTTAAAAATGATTGGGACATGATTTTAGAACAATGCTCTCTTAGATTGATGGATTTAATAATCAAAGAGCGTAGAACTGCAGCTGAGACATTAAGTAATGAAATTTCCAAAATGCAGTCATTATTAAACCCATGTAGAGAATTGGAAGATTTCAAAGAGGCTGAAATCGAGATAGTTAGGAAACTAAATAAGGAAACAAGAGAGCTCAGGGAAAAGAAAGTCAAAAAATTTCGTAGAGATAAAGATGGCTATTTGGGGAACGAGAAAAGCACCCTAATAGCAAAAATTGATACCCCTGTTGAGAAGAGAAATAATCCCCAAACAGAGTGGAGACAAGTTAAAAATAACAAAGAAAGGAAAAGAATTAATTTTAGGAAACCTTTTATCAGGGACAACTGGAGATCTAATAGAAGAGAGGAAATAAGAGATATGGACCACTTTACGAATAGGTGGACTAATAGGGATGAGAGGGAAGATAGATATTTTACCCCTAGAAGGACCTTCCCGACTCATAGAAATAGATTCGAACCTCTACAGAGAAATGATGAGGTACACACTCCTTTTTTAGATTGGGGCCCAAGACCTCTGAAAAGAAGGTTCTAAATGACCCCCCCAGGAAAAAGAAAAGAGGGAAGCGAGGAGGTGCCAAAAATAAAAATAAAAATAAAAATAAGAATAATGAAAGAGTTCAAGTTTTGGCTAACACCCAACATGAGTTATCTTCAACAAAAATCTTCAATCTAAGTAAGAGGGAACTTACGAAGGATGAAGAGAGTGTTCTAAAGAAAGGCCTAAAATATGCCCCTACGAGTAAAAGTGACCCCTTTGAGTTCTACATCGATTTAGAGAAATTCTCCCGTAAACTGACGATAAAGAAATTTTTCCTCAGTAAAGAAGGCGACAAGGCCTTGGAGTCTGAAAATGAGACTTTACCTATAAAATCTTTTAGGCCAAAATCAACTTTTTATCCCGCACACTGTAAGGGAAGTTTTATAGATTGTTTTAGCAAGATAGTGAATGAAGAGGTAGAGAAAGTTCTACAGAAAAATAATAAAAAATGCAATTTATCCAACAAAGAACGTAGTGCTCTAAAAGCGTTAAGAGATGATAAGGATTTGGTTATCAAATCGGCTGATAAGGGTGGAGGTGTGGTCCTTATGGACAAAGGGGATTATATGGCTGAAATTGACAAACAACTCAATAGTGGCAACACATATAAAAAGTTGAAAAATGACCCTACGGCACGTATCCAAAAGGAGTTATCCAACCTCACCATGGAGGCTGTATCTATGGGTGCACTCAGCCAATCTGAATCAGACTTTATTAACATCCCACATCCATCGGTACCTACTATCTATGTTTTACCCAAAGTCCATAAGGACCCCCTCCATCCTCCTGGCAGACCAATTGTGTCAGGAGTTAACAGTATCACGTCTAATCTATCTGCATTAGTGGACGCCCATTTACAACCTCTTGTTAGAGAAACGAAAGCATTTTTAAAAGATACAGGGGATGTTTTACGGATTTTAGAAAATGTTTTATGGCAGGAGGATTATATTATTGTTAGTGGGGATGTGTCCACACTCTACACTATTATTGATACTGATTTGGGACTAAAAGCTGTTTCCTACTTTTTAGATAAATCTATTTTACCACAGACTGTGAAGGAATTTTTACTAAAGAGTATTAAATTTATTCTTATAAACAATTACTTTTACTACAATGGTTCCTATTATATGCAAATGGTAGGCACTGCCATGGGCACCAGATTCGCGCCCAGCTATGCCAACATGTTTATGGCCTATTGGGAGGACACCATGATTTGGCATGAGGATCAGCTGGGTGCGGGTCTGGTGCTATGGAAACGTTTTATCGACGATTTGTTATTTATATGGAAGGGCACTCAGGATGATTTAACTGATTTTTGTAAGGCTTTAAATTTGAATGATTTTAATATATTTATTTCATTCGTTTGTAGCAGGGAGGAATTATCTTTTCTTGATCTTTGCTTATATGTTAAAGATGGAAGTTTGCAAACTAAAATATATAGAAAGAGTACTGATTCCAACAGCTACATTGATAAACATAGCCTCCATCATAAGAACTGGCTAGATGGCATTCCCTATGGCCAGTTCTTAAGAGCAAGACGTAATTGTACTGAAATTCAGGTGTGCAAGGACCAAATTGATGAAATGGGGGAACATTTTTCTGAAAAAGGTTATGAGAAAGTATTTTTAGAAAAAGCCAAAGAAAAAGCATTTAAAGTAGAAAGAAATAACTTATTAATGGAAAAACCAAGAGTAACCAATAATGAGAAATTAAATTGGTCTTTTATAACCAAATACAATTCTCAACATAAAGAGATTGAAGCAGTGTTCAGAAAAAACTGGAAAATATTAAGGCAGGATCCGATTATTGGTCCCAAACTTCCAACAAATCCAGTTTTTATTTATAGACGTGCCCCATCCCTTAAAGATAAACTCGTAAGAAGTTCCATCGATGAAGCAAAGAGAACCAGCATAAGATCAATAGGCTTTCATAGGTGTGGCTTATGCACTATGTGCAGATTAGTAAAAGGCCCTAGCAAAATAAAAGAATTTTGTGTCAAAAACAAATCCTACCCAATCAGAGAATTTTTGACTTGTAATACCAAGAATGTGGTGTATGGTCTTGAGTGCAAATGCGGCCTAGTGTATATAGGAAAAACAACGAGAAGCCTCAAAACTAGACTGGCAGAGCACTCATATAATATCAAAAAAGGCCTTGAAAGTCATACAGTGTCGGCTCATTTCAAGAAAATGCATAACTCCAATCCCAGTGCCATTAAGGCATTTTGGGGCATACAAGGTATTACTACAACCTGGAAAAATAAAGATATTGAAAGTATTTTGGCTAAAGCAGAGATGAAGTGGATTTTTATGTTAAAAACACTTTCCCCGGGAGGTTTAAATGGGGATTTTGAATTAAAATGGTTTCTTTAGCTCATTTTATTCTCCCCTATTTTTAGCATATTTTTATCTTGTATTTGCATGTTTTTTCTATTTATATGTTATTATGTCTTTTTTTACATATGACTTGGATATGGACTTTTATTATGAGGACTTCCGCTATTTCGTACCGTCCGTTTACAATATGGAACGCATAGCACACTTCCGGAAGGGATGCTGGAACGCATGGAGACTTCCGGTTTCGGCATTGTGATTTCCGGCTGCGAGCGGTGTTATGATACGGCGAAACAACATGATATACATGGACTAGATCATGAAATTCTGTACCAGTATTTGTGCCTACTGTGTATATCGCTATTTATGATTTATGTTTACATTACGTGTATATAGTTTTTTTAAACTGTAGGATGCATAAGTCACTGCTGGAACGCATGGATACTTCCGGTTCCGGTAATGTGACTTCCGGTCGCGAGTAGTAATGCTATGTGGCGGGAAAATGTAACACACATGGAATAGATCATGTCATTATGTACTAGTATATATATGCCTGGATGTTTAGTGACCACCATGCTTCTGAAGAAGGATAATTATTATCCGAAACGCGTTAAGCTGGTGACGTTTGTTGCTGTGGATGTAACCCTGACTTCTGACCGAAAGCCTGTTCCACCTGGTGTGCTATCCGGAACCACCAGTGGCATCCCTATTTCCATTCTGGGAGGGTAACGTGAGGAAAACAGAGATCTACATCCTTTATTGTACCATTTAATTGGTTACATGCTTTTATGTTTTTTTAATATTGTAAGTGTCCTGTGTCTATTAAACGTGTTTTATCCCTGAAATACGACCTGCACCATGATCTGTTTTTCTTTATATTGAGATAAAGATCTATACTTTACCGATCTATGAGGTGCATTGGGAGTTTATGAACACTGACTACGACACTTCAGAAATATCGTCTAACTGATTACTGGTTTGGCCTAGGAAGTTAACGAACTGTGCCGGACCTATTTTGGAATCATTATATATTTCGAGGATCTGATACATGTAGGTTCTTTGCGCCCACTTGTTACCTCAAATCAGCCTTGCCAGCTACTCCCCAGGACAGGGAGGTAGTACTGGCGGCAATTCACAAGCTGTACCTCCAGCAGGTGATAATAAGAGTTCCCCTCCTTCAACAGGGACGGGGTTACTATTCCACAATGTTTGTGGTACCGAAACCAGACGGTTCGGTGAGACCCATTCTAAATTTGAAATCCTTGAACACTTATATAAGGAAGTTCAAGTTCAAAATGGAATCGCTCAGGGTGGTTATTGCAAGCCTGGAAGAGGGGGATTACATGGTATTTACCCACCTCACCAGGAGTACCTCAAGGTTGTGGTACAGAACTGCCATTACCAATTCCAGACGTTGCCGTTTGGTCTGTCCACGGCACAGAGGGTGTGTTCCAAGGTAATGGCCAAAATGATGATACTCCTTCGAAAGAAGGGAGTTATAATTATCCCGTACTTGGACGATCTCCTTATAAAGGCGAGGTCCAAGGAGCAGTCGTTGATCGGAGTAGCACTCTCTCAGGAAGTGCTACAACAGCACGGCTGGATTCTGAATATCCCAAAGTCGCAGCTGGTTCCTACGACGCGTCTGCTGATATTGGGCATGTTTCTGGACACAGAACAGAAGAAGGTGTTTCTCCCGGAGGAGAAGGCCAAGGAGTTGTCATCTCTGGTCAGAGACCTCCTGAAACCAAAACAGGTGTCGGTGCATCATTGCACGCGAGTCCTGGAAAAGATGGTAGCTTCTTACGAAGCAATTCCCTTCGGCAGGTTCCATGCAAGGAACTTTCAGTGGGACCTGTTAGACAAGTGAGGACCGCATCTTCAGATGCATCGGCTGATCACCCTGTCCCCGAGGGCCAGGGTGTCTCTGCTGTGGTGGCTGCAGAGTGCTCATCTTCTCGAGGGCCGCAGATTCGGCATTCAGGACTGGGTCCTGGTGACCACGGATGCAAGCCTCCGAGGTTGGGGAGCAGTCACTCAGGGAAGAAATTTCCAAGGACAATGGTCGAGTCAGGAGACTTCCCTACACATAAATATTCTGGACCTAAGGGCCATTTACAATGCCCTAAGGCAAGCAGAACCCCTGCTTCATAACCAGCCGGTGCTGATTCAGTCAGACAACATCACGGCTGTCGCCCATGTAAACCGACAAGGTGGCACAAGAAGCAGGATGGCGTTGGCAGAAGCCACAAGGATTCTCCGATGGGCGGAGTATCACGTGCTAACACTGTCAGCAGTGTTCATTCCGGGTGTGGAAAACTAGGAAGCAGACTTCCTCAGCAGGCACGACTCCATCCGGGAGAGTGGGGACTTCATCCAGAAGTCTTCACGCAGATTGTGAACCGTTGGGAACGGCCACAGGTGGACATGATGGCGTCCCGCCTCAACAAATAGCTAAAAAAGTATTGCGCCAGGTCAAGAGACCCTCAGGCGATAGCTGTGGACGCACTAGTGACACCGTGGGTGTACAAGTCGGTTGATGTGTTCCCTCCTCTTCCTCTCATACCCAAGGTACTGAGGATAGTAAGTAAAAGGAGTAAGAACTATACTCGTAGTTCCGGATTGGCCAAGAAGAACTTGGTACCCAGAACTACAAGAAATGATCTCGGAGGACCCATGGCCTCTGTCTCTCAGACAGGACCTGTTACTGCAGGGGCCCTGTCTGTTCCAAGACTTACCGCGGCTGCGTTTGAAGGTTTGGCGGTTGAACGCCGGATCCTAACGGAAAAGGGCGTTCCAGATGAAGTGATTCCTACGCTGTTAAAGGCTAGGAAAGACGCTGCCTGAAGTTCAGACGTTGTTAAGGGAGTGCTGCATATTCAGCCCCCTTTTGTGCCTCCAGTGGCACCTTGGGATCTCAACGTAGTGTTGGATTTCCTAAAATCACATTGTTTTGAGCCACTTCAGAACGTGGAGTTGAAGTATCTCACGTGGAAAGTGGTCATATATATATTTGGCCTTGGCTTCGGCTAGGCGTGTGTCAGAATTGGCGGCTTTGTCATGTGAAAGCCCTTATCTGATCTTCCATAGGGACAGGGCAGAATTGAGGATTCGTCCCCAATTTCTCCCTAAGGTGGTATCAGCGTTTCATTTGAACCAACCTATTGTGGTGCCTGCGGCTACTCGGGACTTGGAGGCCTCCAAGTTGCTGGATGTAGTCCGGGGCCCTGAAAATCTATGTTTCCAGGACGGGTAGAGTCAGAAATACTGACTCGCTGTTATCCTGCATGCACCCAACAAGCTGGGTGCTCCTGCTTCTAAGCAGACTATTGCTCGCTGGATCTGTAGCACGATTCAACTTGCACATTCTGCGGCTGGACTGCCGCATCCTAAATCAGTAAAAGCCCATTCCACGAGGAAGGGGGCTCTTCTTGGGCGGCTGCCCAAGGGTTCTCAGCATTACAACTTTACCGAGCTGCTACCTGGTCGGGGTCAAACACGTTTGCAAAATTCTACAAGTTTGATACCCTGGCTAAGGAGGACCTTGAGTTTGCTCATGCGGTGCTGCAGAGTCATCCGCACTCTCCCGCCCGTTTGGGAGCTTTTGTATAATCCCCATGGTCCTTACAGAGTACCCAGCATCCACTAGGACGTCAGAGAAAATAAGAATTTACTTAACGGTAATTCTATTTCTCGTAGTCCGTAGTGGATGCTGGGAGCCCGTCCCAAGTGCGGACTCTCTGCAATACGTGTATATAGTTATTGCTTAACTAAAGGGTTTTGTTATGAGCCATCTGTTAATGAGGCTCATTTGTTGTTCATACTGTTAACTGGGTATAGTTATCACAAGTTGTACGGTGTGATTGGTGTGGCTGGTATGAGTCTTACCCTGGATTCCAAATCCTTTCCTTGTAGTGTCAGCTCTTCCGGGCACAGTTTCCCTAACTGAGGTCTGGAGGAGGGGCATAGAGGGAGGAGCCAGTGCACACCAGATAGTTCCTAATCTTTCTTTTAGAGTGCCCAGTCTCCTGCGGAGCCCGTCTATTCCCCATGGTCCTTACGGAGTACCCAGCATCCACTACGGACTACGAGAAATAGAATTACCGGTGAGTAAATTCTTTTTTTTTTTTTCTTCTGTCACCATCATTACTGGCCGTCTGAAGCCCCGCCCACTCCCTCCCTACCTCACCCCCTCTCAGTAGTGCGGTGTTGTTGAATGGACTCGGACCGGTGTGCCTCTGTGTGGAGCCACTGCAGTTCTAAGAGGTTGGCCGCGGGCCACTCCACTCCACTCCACTCCACTCCACTCCACTCCACTCCACTCCACTCCACTCCACTCCACTCCACTCCACTCCTCGGATGCTGCAGTGTGCTGTTGCCACAGCTGAAAGCCGCGATCCAAATGACGGGGAATAACTCGCTGCCGCTGGTGCCAATGACGGGGACCCGCTTCCACTGGCGCCAATGATGTGGACCCACTGCCGCCGATGATGGGGACCTGCTGGCGCCAATGAAGGGGACCCGCTGCCACCGACGCCAATGACGGGGACCCGCTGCCACCGGCGCCAATGACGGGGACCCGCTGCCACCGGCGCCAATGACGGGGACCCACTGCTGCTGGTGCTAATGACGGGGACCCACTGCTGCTGGTGCTAATGACGGGGACCAGCTGCTATCAAAGGTAGAAAGTGCTGCCTGTATGGGGAGAGGACTAGAGGGGGTTAGGGCATGGTAGATGCTGGATCCAAGTGGCCTAAGGGACCTTTTACATCAGGGGGAGGAGCCACGACACAAGGGGGAGGAGCTAGGACAGCGGGATAGTTCCTCTACTATCCACGCCACCAACTATTACCTTTAGTAACCCGGTGGTGAGCGAAACCCGAAGCGTGGCGAGCGAAGCAAGCCTGCGAGGGAACTTTTCGGGTTTCCTGTTCGGCCATAGCTCCTCCCCCTGGTGACGCGTCTCCTCCTCTAGTGACGTCAGAAGGTCCCTTCTCCCACTCCGATTTAGAACCAACCGTTAAGGCATGCCTGCTCACATGTTAACAAATTGCCACCTGTAAAGGTGGTTAGGGTCTGCCTGCCTCAGCTCTTTCTCTGTGTCTCCTCCCCACTCTCCCTCTCTGTCTCCTCACCCTCTTTCTCTGCCCCCCCCTTCTCTCTCTTTCTGTGTGGCTCCCCCTTCTCTCTCTCTCTCTCTGTTTCTCTCTCCCTCCCTCTCTCTGTGTCTCCCCTTTTCCCCCCTATGTCTCCCCCTTCTTTCACTCTGTGTCTACCTCTTCCATCTCTCTCTCTGGGGTCGATTCAATTATCAGACAGTTGAATAGCGCCGGGAATTAGCTCCTGGTGCTATTCAATACAGCGCCAAGTGACACTCAATTGTCAGGAATTCTAATCTCACCCCCGGGGAATGAGAGAGGAAACCCGACAAAAGTGCTGCAGCGCAGGCGGCGCTAGGCTGATTCTGTCTGGAATCAGCATCGCGGCGGGGAGTTAAGTCGGAGAATGCCTGTTCTCCTGACAAATCAACCTAAGTCCGGGAGAATGGGCATTCGCCGACTTAACTTGAGCTGAATTGAATAGCGATTGGAGCTAATTCCCGGCACTATTCAACTGTCGGAGAATTGAATCGACCCCTCTGTGTCTCCCCCTTCTGTGTCTCCTCCCTTCTCCCCTTCTCTCTCTCTCTGTGTCCCCTTCTTCTTCTTCTTCTCTCTGTATCCCCCTTCTCTCTTCCCACTCTCATCTCCCCCCCTTCTCTCTCTCAAACTTCCCCCCCTCACTGTCTCCCCCTTCTCTCACTGTCTCCCCCCTCCTTCTCTCTCTCTCCTCTCCCCCTCTCTCTCTCTCTGTATATTTCCCCTCCTCTTTCTCTCTGTCTCCCCCTTCTCTGTGTGTCTCTATTCTCTCTCTCTCTCTCTCTCTCCCCATTTCTCTCTCTTTATCCTTCTCTCCCTTTCACCTCCTCTCCCTCTCACCTCTCTATCTCCTTCCCTCTTCTGTCTCCTCCCTTCTCCCTCTCTGTTTCCCCCTTCTCCCTTTCTCTGTATCTCCGTCATCTCTCTCTCTGCCTACCCCTTCTCTCTTTGTGTCTCTCTGCACCTATTCCCTTTCTCCCTATCCCCCTCCTCCATCTTTGTCTCCCCTTCTCTCTCCCCTTTTACTAATATAAGTATGGAAGGGAAGGTTAGGGTTAGGCTGCGGGAAGGAAGTTTAGGGTTAGGCACTAGGGTGAAGGTAAGTGTTAGGCTGCAGGAGGGGGAGGTTAGAAATAGACTGTGGAATGGGAAGGTTAGGGTTAGACTGTATGGTGAGAAGGTTAGGGAGATGGTAGGGTCAGTTTAGTTACCAAGAAGTGTCAGTATTCTGACCGCCGGCATCCTCGCTGTTGGGATCCCTTACCCAACCCATAGAGGGACACATATAGACATAGGCACATACGGACATACAGGAGCATATTCAGACACTGGCACATAAAGACATAGTGGAGCACATATAGGTATACTACAGGCACACACAGACATACAGGGGCACACACGGGCATACAGGGGCACACCCGGGCACACACAGACATCGGCGCCTATGGACATAGAGGAGCATCTGCACATACAGCCACCCCACAGCACAGGTCACACCCCCACATCACTAGTCACGCCACCACAGCATTGGTCACACCTCTGTGGTGGCACACAATAGGCCCTTCAGCAATTTCAGCTCCAGGCCCATGTGGACCTTAATCTGGCACTGGGTGTGGCACGTGTATAATGGGTACCAGTACTATCATGTGACATGTGTATAATAGGTACCCCTACTATCGTGTGGCATGTGTATAATGGGTACCCCTACTATGGTGTGGCATGTGTATATCTACTATGGTGTGGCATGTGTATAACGGGCACCACTACTATGGTGTGCCATGTGTATAATGGGTACCCCTACTATGGTGTGGCATGTGTATATCTACTATGGTGTGGCATGTGTATAACTACTATGGTGTGGCATGTGTATAACTACTATGGTGTGGCATGTGTATAACGGGCACCACTACTATGGTGTGGCATGTGTATAATGGGTACCCCTACTATGGTGTGGCATGTGTATAATGGGTACCCCTACTATGGTGTGGCATGTGTATAACTACTATGGTGTGACATTTGTATAATGGGCACCACTACTACGGTGTGGCATGTGTATAATGGGTACCACTACTATGGTGTGGCATGTGTATAATGGGTACCCCTACTATGGTGTGGCATGTGTATAATGGGTACCCCTACTATGGTGTGGCATGTGTATAATGGGTACCCCTACTATGGTGTGGCAAGTGTATAATGGGTACCCCTACTATGGTGTGGCATGTGTATAACTACTATGGTGTGACATTTGTATAATGGGCACCACTACTACGGTGTGGCATGTGTATAATGGGCACCACTACTACGGTGTGGCATGTGTATAATGGGCAGCACTACAATGGTGTGGCATGTGTATAACGTGCACCACTACTACGGTGTGGCATGTGTATAATGGACACCACTACTACAGTGTGGCATGTGTATAATGGGTACCCCTACTATGGTGTGGCATGTGTATAACTACTATGGTGTGGCATGTGTATAACTACTATGGTGTGGCATGTGTATAACTACTATGGTGTGGCATGTGTATAACTACTATGGTGTGGCATGTGTATAACTACTATGGTGTGGCATGTGTATAACTACTATGGTGTGGCATGTGTATAACTACTATGGTGTGGCATGTGTATAACTACTATGGTGTGGCATGTGTATAACTACTATGGTGTGGCATGTGTATAACTACTATGGTGTGGCATGTGTATAACTACTATGGTGTGGCATGTGTATAACTACTATGGTGTGGCATGTGTATAACTACTATGGTGTGGCATGTGTATAATGGGCACCACTACTATGGTGTGGCATGTGTATAATGGGCACCACTACTATGGTGTGGCATGTGTATAATGGGTACCACTATGGTGTGGCATGTGTATAATGGGTACCCCTACTATGGTGTGGCATGTGTATAATGGGTACCCCTACTATGGTGTGGCATGTGTATAACTACTATGGTGTGACATTTGTATAATGGGCACCACTACTACGGTGTGGCATGTGTATAATGGGCAGCACTACAATGGTGTGGCATGTGTATAATGGGTACCACTACTATGGTGTGGCATGTGTATAATGGGTACCCCTACTATGGTGTGGCATGTGTATAATGGGTACCCCTACTATGGTGTGGCATGTGTATAACTACTATGGTGTGACATTTGTATAATGGGCACCACTACTACGGTGTGGCATGTGTATAATGGGCAGCACTACAATGGTGTGGCATGTGTATAACGTGCACCACTACTATGGTGTGGCATGTGTATAATGGACACCACTACTACGGTGTGGCATTTGTATAAGGGCTGCAGTGCTGACCACATAGTGCAGGGGAAGGGGGGGTTGCTTAGCACATATAAACATGCATGTTATGATGTATGTAATATACAGTATGTGCTGGCTGGTTATCCCGGGATCGGCAGCCCGGCACTCAGCATTCAGCTTCACTCTCTTCTAAACCCGCCCCCAGCTAAGAACGTAGCAAATTTATTCATTTACTACGGTAACAAAAATGTGGGATGTACACTTACATAAATATGGCATTAATCAGTGAATATTTCTGATTTGTTTTCTTTTTTTTACTAATTTAAAGTATTCTAGCACTCAAGAAAAGGCAGATACAGTTCTCACCATTTCACAAACCCCCCCCCCCAAAAAAAAAACAAACAAACACTTTTTTTGTTAAAGGGCACATAATAGCACATCTACGATAAAAATAACTATAAATATAAAATAGATATAAAAGAAATAAAAATATAAAAGAAATAAATATATATGTACCAGGGCTCAATAGTATAGCTTGAGACTTAGGGGTCTATTTACTAAAACTTGGATGGAGATAAAGTAGACAGAGATAGACTGGGGGACATTAACTAAGCAGTGATAAAAGTGGAGAAGTGAGCCAGTGGAGAAGTTGCCCATGGCAACCAAGCAGCATTGATGTAACATTTATAATTTGCGTACTATAAAAGTATACAAAGCAACTGATTGGTGGCCATGGACAACTTATCCACTGACTCACTTCTCCACTTTTTTCACTGCTTAGTAAATGTCCCCCAAAGTACTAGCCAATCAGCTGCTAACTGCCATGTCACGGGCTTAGTAAATAGACCCCTAAGTATGGTTGATAATAAATCCATACCTTACCATATTCTTCAAATTTAGACAAAATAGATGCAAGCTTATTCTCTGGGGATTAAATATATAATTACAAATCATCCACAAAGGCTTTAAGTTCACTTCATTAGACCCCAATTGTATGACCCTAAAAATCGACAGAGACAGAGACTCTTCAAACAGATGCACACTCCCCAGCAATTCTCAGGTGGTGCTCCCTTAAGTCCATTCCTTCACAGGTCCAGGATATTTAAACTTTGTAGTCAAAGGGCACTCAAACTTCTTAATTAATATATGAAAGTTTATTATTTCCAAAAAATACACTTTTTAAAAAAAACCCATATCAAATGGCAATGGTGAAGGAAAAATGCTTATTATATCCATAAATTTTAAGCCAAAAAAGCAAATGCTTCTCTCCAAAACTTATCCGTTGTTGACCTCGGTCATCTAGTGACCGTCAAAGACTCCTGCATCCAAGCACAGATCACCCCGTTGCTACTGCCATCCACACACACCTCTCTGGGAACAAGTCCTATATACCAAGTGAACAGGGATAATTCAATTACCCTAATTCACACCTGCCCATCACAGAGCACCAGTGTGATGGGCAGGTGTGAATTAGGGTAATTGAAAGTTTTGACTTTCTATCATATATTTCTAAAGTGCTGCATTGATGTTGAAAATCTCTTGGATTGGAGAGAAGCATTTGCTTTTTTTGGCTTAAAATGTATGGATATATAAGCATTTTTCCTTCACCATTGCCATTTGATATGGTTTTTAAAAAAAGTGTCTTTTTTGGAAATAAACTTTAATATATTAATTAAGAAGTTTGAGTGCCCTTTGATTACAAAGTTTATATATATATATATATATATATATATATATATATATATTAGTAACAAAGAGGGATGGGGGGTATAGCGACCAACGGTGTCTAAAAATAAATAAATCTGACAGTATATAAATAATTAAAGATTTTAAAAAATTTATTAACAGAAAAGTCTAAAAATAATGTACATATCTCTTTAAAAGAATGGGACATAAATCATACACAATCATGTATATAAATAGGTAAAGTGCAAAAAATAGGCAGAGTACAAAATATTTGTAAGAGGATTTAGCTTATCTGAGTATGAGGTTTTCCAACGCGTTTCATCACACAGACTTCATCAAGGGGTAAAGGCAAAGTGGGACTGGGCTTCTATTTATACTAGTACTGATCCATACTCAATTATGACATCACATCTTGGGCCAGATGCATCATCGCTTGGAAAGTGATAAAATGGAGAGTGAAAAAAAGTACCAACCAATCAGCTCCTAACTGCCATTTTTCAAACACAGCCTGTGACATGGTAGTTAGGACCTGATTGGCTGGTACTTTTTCACTCTCCATGTTATCACTTTCCAAGCGATGATGCATCAAGCCCCTTGACTCTTAATTAAGTTATTAATTGCTAAGAATTAAACATATGGTTAATGTAGTTAAAATCCAAAATGAGGGGGGGCGTGGTCTGGCTGCTGAAGGAGGCAGCTGTGTATTAGTGGAGCTCCCGGGACCCACAACAAAAAAACACTTAAATTCCACCTACCTAAAACCTCCTGCTTGCCCCAACACCTTCTCTGCCCTTCTTGTACCCCCTGCTGAGTCCCCCGAGGCACCGCGGAATCGGGGAGCAGTTTTAACTGCTCCCGCGGGTTGCGGCCTACGTGGATCACGGAAGCCGGGGCCTCGATTTTGACTTCAAGCCGGAGATAGTTCCGGGACCCGCTGCTCGGGCCGCGAACCTCCTCCGGAGCTCCGAGCCTCCTGCTGCCGCTAGCCGCTGACCGCGACTAAGCGTGCCTCCCCGCTCCCTGCTGTAATTATAAGACTCCTGCCCGGCGGGGACCCTGAGACGCGTCGCACGGGACGGCGCTGGCGGGCGCCCGGCGGCCATCTTGAAAACACCTCAGACACTGCTTGTCTCTCTCCCGCTGGGCCACCAATTGTAATTGCGGCCCCAGGGCCAGTGACCTGTGATGCCCAAATAAAAGAGTGGGGAGGGACATATATAAGGCTGTGACACACGGATCCTGGTGTCATACACTATCTGCCTGAGTGTCCCCCCCATCCATCCATCCATCCATCCATCCATCCATGTAACTGCATCAGCCGGCGCCCTGCTTAGTGGCTTTCACACAGCCCGCCACCCGCTGCCGTCATTCTTCTACAACGCCGTGAAACGGTGTCAGGGCAACGTACTCTCTAACGTATAGAGTCCCGCAGATACACTGCAATTGGATCAAGTCGGATGTACTACCAATGTGAGTTGACGTATGGATCCCTAGCCATGCACCTGCCTGCCTGATGTCACCCTAAGGCCACGCGGGGGCTTTTGCATGGTGACGACCCACATGCTTTCCACTGCCGAGGATATGTGAAAGTGTAAAACTGCTATATTTGAAGACCGATCTCATGGTGAGAGGGATAAAGAAGAAAAAGGCCAAGACCAAGCCGGACGCGATCCCATCCCCCGCGAACCGACATTCGTCGGACCTACGTCAGTTCTTAACTACTCCAACCCTAATCTCCGCGACTTCCTCTTCTGTCCCGACCTCCCCGAACTTACGCGGCCCGGTGGACGACATGGCATCCCCTGGGACTCCGTTGCCTTCACAGGCCCCCTCTCTGTCTGCGGAGATAAGCGAGATATTGTCTCATGTAAGGTCACTCCCTACGAAACAAGATTTCTCAGCTTTGGAGACTCGCTTGCTTGCCACCATCACTCAGGAAGTGACAGCGCTCCGACAAGATATGTCCCAAATTGCGACTCGAGTCGATGTCCTGGAACGCCATGAATCGTCTACTGTGGATTCTCTGATTAAGTTTCGGGAGGTGATATCTCAGCAACGGGACGATATCTCTTTTCTAAAATCACGTATTGAGGATATGGATAATCGCAGCCGACGAAATAATATCAGAGTCAGAGGCTTACCCGAGAGTGTCCAACAGGCTGACCTGACAGCGACCTTAACTACGATATTTGGAGAACTTACTGACCTGGATCCGAACAAGGACATTATATTTGATAGAGCTCACCGAGCCCTCCGTCCTCGCGGCCTACCCTCTGACAGACCACGAGACGTGATCTGCAGGCTCCATTATTATGTCCAAAAAGAGGAAATAATGAGGTCGGCCCGTCAGCTGGACAGCATTGACTTTCAAGGGGACAAGATACAGATATTTCCTGACCTTGCCTGGTCGACATTACAACAACGTCGAGCCTTGAAACCTCTTACAGACTCTCTTAGGAAACTGGAGCTGAAATACAGATGGGGCTTCCCTTTCTCCCTCCAGGTTTCTCATGGTGGTAAAGTCGCGAGTCTCTCTAGACCTTCGGATTTACAAGCCTTCCTCACGACCTTGGGAATTCCTCCGGTATCGTTACCAGATTGGGACGCTTTTCACCACCTACCGGACCTGCCTGTTGTTCTCCCTCCAGACGACGCGTGGCAACAAGTTCGTTCCCCACGGATGCGGGGAGCAACTCCTGGTCCACGTTCTTTAGAGCCTCCATGAATGAGAAGTTTCGTCCCGAGCGGACGTAAAGTTATTTGCTACCCATGTTTTATATTGAGGTTTTTTTTTTTTTCTCTTAAATAGTGCTATGTGTTGCTCACACGCGAGATCGTTTTTTTTTTTTTGGTAACTTAATAATAGAATGCAGGTGCCATGGTTTCATAGATAAGTGATGTGGTATCGTCAACATGCTATTTTGGTTTATTTTTATGTTGAATTCTTTATCTTGTTGTCGATACTCACATACATAACTGGTCAGCCTTCATGAAACCTGGTTTGATTGTTTAAGGATTATATGTACACTTTTATATAAGCTTTTATATACTTTATTTTCATATTTTGTTTCACTTGTGCCTTTATGCACACCTCGGTAATACCACATATTTGTTTAGATTCTATCTTGTGGATGATCACTGTCCTGGGCCCCCCGTAGGACCCCCACTATGCTGCATTCCCTGTTTCTTTGGACTGGGAGTCGGCAGGATTCCGCTCCTGTCCTTTTTGCAGCAGTCCTTTTTGTAGTATTATCATTTCTGTGTAATGTCAAAGTGCTTTTCGGCGTGGTTTCCCACGCTGCATCTTTTTTTCTTCTTTCCTTAGCTTTTCCTTTTTTCCTATTTCTTTCCCTTGCTGCTCTTCCTTCACCTTCCCCAGTGTCTGCCGTAGGGAAGGCTACTGTGAAGCAACTAGGTCCGCCTGATTATGGGGGTGAATGATTTACACGTAACTACCCTCAACGTTAAAGGGCTGAATGTTCCTGAGAAAAGGTCTAAACTTCTTAAATGGCTTAGAGATGAGAAAGTAGACGTTGCTTTTATTCAGGAAACACATTTCAAGATGGGACACGTACCGTCCCTAAAATGTCACTATTATCCTCATGTTTTCCTGTCTAATAACTCTGCTGGTAAGACATTGGGAGTGGCTATATTGCTGGCTCGCCACCTGCCTGTTCTAAATGTTGCTTCCCATAGAATAGCTGAGGGTAGGGGGTTGCTGGTGAAATGCGACATACATGGTCAACGTTTTTCTTTCTTGAACATGTACGCTCCTAACGCTAAACAACCTTCCTTTATATCCTCAGTTCTAGATAACGTGGAACCTCTCTTGGAGGGGGTTGTGGTGATGGGAGGTGATCTTAACTGGACCCTAGATCCCCACCAGGACAATTCTAAAAAGATCTCTTGCAGGCCTGAGAGGGAGCATAGGGGAGTGAGACGCGCCCTGCTCGACCACCAGCTGATTGACACTTGGAGACTGACACATCCTACTGAGTTAGATTACTCTTTTTTCTCACACCCACATCAGACATATTCCAGACTTGATTACTTGTTCCTGAGCCACCGGCACCTACACCTCCTTTCCGATGCCTCTATGGGGCAGATTGTATGGTCAGATCATGCCCCAGTTAACCTCACTTTACGCTTGCCTCCTAGTACACATCGCCAATGGTCCTGGCGTTTTAACGATACTTTTTTGCAGGACGCAGACTGTAGGTCCCGAATCGACAACGCTTTAGAGTCTTACATTTGTACCAATGACTTAGAGGATATTTCCAAAGTCTCAGTCTGGGAAGCTCACAAATGTGTCATTAGGCGGGTCTGTGTTCAGATAGGATCCTTCCGCAAAAAGCAGAGGGAGAAACTTCGGGGTGACTTATTGTCTAAAATACAATCTCTTGAGCTTCTACATAAAAAATCCCAAACCCCACAACATTATGCCGATCTCGAAGCCGCTAGGGCTGATCTGAACAAATTACTCTCTGATAGAGTCAAGTTCTCTTATCGGAAGTGCCGTAGTAGATACTATCAATGGGGCAACAAACCTGGGAAATTATTAGCCAAAGCACTTAGAGAACAACGTGCTCTTACTTTTATTCACACAATTAAAGATAGTCACGGCCAATCCCAACACCAGACACCCCACATCGCTAGGGCCTTTAGGACATATTATTCCACTCTGTACAACCTCTCTGGTCCGACCGGAAGAACTGACAAATTGTCCCACCAAACAGCCATAGCTGACTATTTACGGGCCTTAGACTTCCCCACGCTATCCACAAAAGAAGTAGAAGATCTAGATACCCCGTTTTCCATTGAGGAGGTTACGAAAGCTATTGAATCCTCTCCCAACGGCAAGAGTCCCGGCCCTGATGGATATACCATTGCCTATTACAAAGCTTTTAAAGATAAACTAGTCCCTATACTCACAAGAGCCTTTAATACCATATCGGAACAATCACCTTTCTCCCCACAATCTCTCGAAGCCCATATTACAGTTCTACCCAAGGAGGGTAAAGACCCCAGCCTTTGCTCCAGTTACCGGCCAATCTCACTATTAAACATAGACATAAAACTTTTTGCCAAACTGATTGCAAACCGCCTTAAACTATTATTACCTGGTCTGATACATGGAGATCAAGCTGGATTTGTCTTAGGCCGAGAAGCCAGGGATAATACCTCTAAAGTGCTTAACATGATTCACTATGCCGGCCAGCTTTCATCCCTTTCAATCATACTGTCGACCGATGCTGAAAAAGCATTTGATAGAGTGGACTGGGACTTCCTGGCTGGTATACTGAAGCATCTGGGACTTGGTAATGCCTGTCTTCACAGAATCCTATCCCTTTATACCACCCCGTCCGTCAAAATTAGGATTAATGGCTCCCTTTCAGACTCCTTTCCAATTTCTAATGGCACGCGACAGGGCTGTCCATTATCCCCATTGCTCTTTGTCCTTTGCATGGAAACATTAGCTCGAAGCATTAGGGCTAACCCGAGCATTTCGGGTTTGTTGGTAAAAGGGACTGAATACAAACTGGCTTTATATGCCGACGACCTACTTGCTATAATCACAAAACCGGTCACTTCTTTGCCAAACTTGATGGCAGAATTTGAGAAGTTTGGAGCCCTCTCTAACTTCAAAATAAACTATTCCAAATCTATTGCCATGAATTTAACTACTCCTCCTGATATAGTAGAGGGTCTGAAACATGCCTTCCCTTTCACCTGGCATGATCACAAACTAAAATACTTAGGGGTGTTACTGACAAACGATTTATCCAAACTATTCTCCCTGAATTTTAACCCCTTATTGGCTAGGCTTCGCCTAGACTTCCAGAAATGGAAGAAACTAAGATTGTCTTGGTTTGGCAGGATTAACGTTGTCAAAATGAACGCCCTCCCTAGGATACTATTCTTTCTCCAGACCCTTCCGATACACATCCCCCTGCTTTGGCTCCGGGACGTCCAGAATCTTATTCGTGTGTTTGTATGGGGTTGTAAGACACCTAGGTTTAAACACGACATTTTATTTAGGAGAAAACATCAAGGGGGGCAACAACTCCCGCATATTCCTAACTACTACCACGCAGTGCACTTGAATGGGATTCTGGAATGGACGCGTGCTAAAGATCGCAAACAGTGGGTCCTACTAGAGGAGGGCTGTCTCCCACATTATATTGAAATTGCACCTTGGCTTCCTTCCCTTCCGAAGGTCTCACACCCCACGGTCTCCCCCACACTCAAATTATGGGCCAGGTTGAGAACCCAGAGCCATATATCCTCTAAATGGTCCCCCCTAACCTCCCTTCTCCATAACTCCGAATTTGCTCCAGGTCTTCACGGGACAGCCTTCGCTCCATGGGCGGAAGCCGGGATTTTTAGAGTCGGTCAGCTGGTGAGCTCGGGTAGGGTGCGCTCCTTTTCAGATGTCCAGTCTTCTTGGAACCTGCACAGTGCTGAGTTTTGGAGGTTCCTGCAGGTTCATCATTTCATATCATCTTCTAGGAACCTCTCTGACATAACTAGGGATCTCACCGGGTTTGAAAGACTATGCACCTCTCCCAGTTCTCCCACACATACTATCTCACAGATCTATACGCTGATCATGGAAAACTTTTTTCCGCAACCTCCTACCTTTATGGCTTCCTGGGAGAGGGAACTGTCAGGGCCACCCATGCAGATTAATTGGGATTCCGTATTTACAAACGCTCAGGCAAGTTCTTTATGCTTATCAACATTGGAGACCCTTTATAAACTTATATATAGGTGGTATAGGACCCCTCTTGTTCTCAATAAAATGTTTCCCTCTCTCTCGAATCTGTGCTGGAGATGTAAACATGCCCCAGGGAGTTTTATACATATTTGGTGGGAATGCCCTCTTATAACTCCATTCTGGGCAGAGGTTTTTAAATGCACCGAACAGATAGTGGGAGATGAGATCCCGAAAGACCCAGGTTTCTGGCTTCTCAATCACACCTCTGCAGGAACACACTCTTACAAACATTCCCTGCTGAGACATCTTAGCAACGCTGCAAAAGCGGTTGTTCCAATCCTTTGGAGATCCACTTCTCCACCCTCGATTAAATTATGGCTCACAAAGGTCGACTATTTTTTAGATATGGAAGAACTTGTCTCCTTCTCATCCGGGAAAACCGTTAATTTTATAGCTATTTGGTTCCCCTGGTACGACTTTAAAGACACACCTTTGTATCGGTCCTACATGGCAACATAACCCCCTTCGTATTCGTATTTATATTCATATCCACATTCCTATTCATAGCCATATTCATATTCCGACAACGATGTCTCTCAAATGTGTCTCAGTCCATTTATGGGTTAGAGACTCCCCCCCCCCCTCCGTCCCCCAAACAACATTTCCCTACGCGCAGACTATCACATCTGAATCTACCCGTCTTAATTTGCCCTCTCTTCTCCTTTTTCTCTCTTTTCTTCTCTCTCTCTCTCTCCTCTTTTCCATTTTCCTACGCTGTTTTGTTAAAATGTTTCTTCTTTATAAGTTCTGATGTTGTAAGCGAAGCAGACAAATAATTTTTCTACTTTGGACGCCCTATGTAAAGTGTACTGACATACATGATATGTGATGTTTTTGTCCACCCTCCTTTTTTGGAAAAGTATTGCTGTAATGTTTTGTCTGTTGATTTATTCAATAAAAAATCAGATTACACAAAAAAATCCAAAATGAACATATGGTATATATATATATGTTGTAACACTGTAAGGGTGCAAGGTGCCGTTTCCTGGGGTATATGGCAGCACGCAGCAGCTGAGGAACAACACAAGTCCAGTTTCTGGTACAACTGGCCCCAGCCAGTTTTATTATACACAAAATAAAACAAACACCAAAGGAAAATACCTTGCCTGTCCGGCACTAACTAAACACAAGATGTTCCTAACTATCACTAAACAAAAAACAGAGTTCTCCAGTAAACACTGTATAGCTCACTTGTATCAGGAAGCGTGTTTCTCTCACAGAGATCCTGCAGTCTTCCCAGGCAGTCTGCACACATTAATCAGGCTAGAAGCCCTATAAGACTCTTGCACAGCTGAAAGCCCTGATTAGCCCTCTGTGAGGCCAAAGATCCGAACTGGGCCCAATGTCTGGAACTCGCCCTATCTCTCTCCCAGGGCCCTTATCCAGCTTTTCCAGCAAACTGAAAAGGTTCTAACAAAACAAAAGCATTTTCCTAGAAGTTTCCATTTTCTAAAACATGTAAGACAAGAACCTGGGACAAACATACCTGCCCTCAAACACTATCCCAGTGTTCTTGTCACATATCCCCCTCCCCTGTTTAGACCTAGGGGCCGGAATACTTGTAGCCCCCAAATAGAAGATGCGGGACAATGCATCTGCGTTAGCCAATTGTGTACCCGGTCTATGTTCGACAGTAAACTTAAAATCCTGCAACGCTAGAAACCATTTAGTTACACGAGCATTCTTGCCTCTATTTACATCCATCCATTTTAAAGGGGCATGATCTGTCACTAGTCTGAATTGTCTACCCAAGAGGTAATATCTCAAGGTATCTAGTGCCCACTTAATGGCCAAAGCCTCCTTTTCCACAATGGCATACCTTTTTTCATGCTCATTGAGTTTCCTACTCAAATAAATGATAGGGTGTTTGTCCCCATCTCTGGTTTGGGACAACACAGCCCCTATCCCTACCTCTGAGGCATCTGTCTGTACCACAAATTCTTTTGAAAAATCTGGTGTTATCAATACCGGTTGTGAACACAAAGCCACTTTTAACGCTTGGAACGCTTTTTCTGCATCAGGGTTCCATTTCACCATATTTGACTGCTTCCCTTTGGTAAGGTCTGACAACGGCACCGCTGTGGCCGCAAAATTGGGAATAAACTGTCTATAGTACCCAGTTATTCCCAAAAAAGCCCTTACCTGTTTTTTATTCACTGGACGAGGCCAGTTTTGAATAGCATCAATTTTATTCAACTGGGGCCTAATCAGACCTCTGCCTATGGTGAAGCCCAAGTATTTGACCTCCTCCATTGCGAGGCAGCACTTCTTTGGGTTAGCAGTTAACCCTGCCTCTCTGATTGAGTCCAGTACTGCTTGTACTTTAACCAAATGGGACCCCCAGTCTGTACTGTGAATTACCACATCATCCAAATAGGCAGCTGCATATTTTCTATGGGGCCTCAAAATTTTATCCATCGCCCGTTGAAAGGTTGCTGGAGCCCCATGCAACCCAAAGGGTAACATCTTATACTGGTACAGCCCCTCCGGAACCGAAAAGGCTGTTTTTTCTTTTGCGCTATCAGATAAAGGTATTTGCCAGTAACCTTTGGTCAGGTCCAACGTGGTGAGAAACCTGGCTGTTCCCAGCCTTTCTATAAGCTCATCCACACGGGGCATGGGGTATGCGTCAAACTTGGACACCTCATTTAACTTACGAAAGTTATTACAGAAGCGTATGCTACCGTCGGGCTTCGGGATGAGAACTATGGGACTGGACCACTCAGTGTTAGATTCCTCTATGACTCCAAGTTCTAACACGGTTTTAACTTCTTTAGAAACAGCTTCTCGCTGAGCTTCAGGAATCCTATATGGCTTTAAGTGAAACCTGACCCCTGGTTCTGTGACAATGTCATGTTTTATTATGGTCGTTCGGCCAGGCAGCGCTGAAAATATCTCCCTATTTTGGATGAGAAATTCTTTAACCTGATTGTTCTGATCAGCTGATAATGTCTCTGACACCTTTACTGCGGGAAGCAACCGAGGTGAAGACACCGAAGGGCAAGGCTCCGCTGACAGAGACAACCTGTCTTTCCAGGGTTTGATTAAGTTAACATGGTAGATTTGTTCGGGTTTTCTCTTTCCCGGCTGGTATACTTTGTTATTAACCTCATTCACTTTTTCCCTAATCTCAAATGGACCCTGCCATTTAGCTAGGAATTTGCTTTCCACAGTGGGTACCAAAACAAGAACCCTATCTCCAGGAGCAAATTCCCGTATCTTGGCACTCCGGTTATATACCCTCTGTTGAGCACTTTGGGCCTGTTCCATATGCTCTCTGACAATAGGTACCACGGCTGCAATCCTATCCTGCATTTGTGTTACATGTTCAACAACGCTTCTATAAGGAGTGGGCTGTCCTTCCCACGTCTCTTTGGCAATGTCCAACAGCCCTCTGGGGTGTCTACCATACAACAAATCAAATGGAGAAAACCCCGTAGAGGACTGAGGAACTTCTCTGATGGCCATTAACAAGTAGGGCAACAAACAATCCCAGTTTTTCCCATCTCTCTCAACAACCTTTTTTAACATACTTTTTAACGTTTTATTAAACCTTTCCACCAACCCGTCAGTTTGGGGATGGTAGATGGACGTCCTGAGGTGAGTGACCTTAAATAATTTGCACAATTCTTTCATGATCCTTGACATAAATGGAGTACCTTGGTCAGTCAAAATTTCTTTTGGTATTCCCACTCTACTAAAAACCTGCACCAGCTCCCTAGCTATCGCCTTGGTTGTGATAGTGCGTAAAGGGACAGCCTCAGGATATCGAGTGGCATAGTCCATAATTACCAGGATATACTGATGGCCCCGAGCAGACTTTAACAAGGGCCCCACGAGATCCATGGCTATTCTGTCAAACGGGACCTCTATAATAGGCATGGGAACTAGTGGGCTCCTGAAATGGGGTCTAGGGGCATGATACTGGCATTCAGGACAGAAAGAACAATATTCAGACACTTCTTTATAAACCCCTGGCCAAAAGAACCTTTGTAAAACTCGTTCAGTAGTTTTTTTCTGCCCCTAAATGTCCTGCTGTAACGTGACTATGAGCTAAATCTAGTACCGTTCTCCGATAAGGCTGGGGAACTACCAGCTGTTCCACCACATCCTCACCCCTTTTGACAATGTGGTACAAGAGCTCATTACAGATGGCCATGTGGGGATACGTAACCCTGTCGCCTGGTACCACAGGTTCCCCATTAACAACCTTAACATTCTCTCTAGCCTTTATCAAGGTAGGATCCTTTAACTGTTCAGACGCAAACAGATCCTTCTTTACCTCCAGGTCAGGCACGCTTTCAGTTCTAACTACTATGTCTCTGTTCCCAGCAAGAGGGTCCTCACTGGACTCCCCATCTGTCACTCCCCCAGCCAAACTAGCAAAAGGCAAAGGGTCAGAAAGTTCCGAAGACACACGTACATCCATAAAATCACCGGTATTATCAACTGGCTCTTTACTTCTCACATCTGTTGATAACCGTGATTACCACAGTTTCCAAAAAGGAGGAAAATCCCTCCCTATTATGGACTCATGCACCAAGGTGGGGACCAGTCCCACTTTAACAACTGCTAACCCACAACAAGTTTCTATATTCACTTCAGCAGTGACATAATGTTGGGTATCCCCATGTATGCAAGTTACCCCAATAGGTATTTGCTGGACCTTTAAGGGGTTCACTAACCTAGCTTTCACGAGGGTAACTAAACTTCCTGAATCTAGCAAGGCCTCTACCCGGTAACCCTCTAAGAACACATCACACATTTGTTTTTCCAGCTCAGGTGAAGGTATCACAGTACAGGCTAACCTAGCAAAGAAAGACATTCTGCGACATTCAAAGGCAGCATCACATTGCATGGGTTCTTGCGTGACTGGGCAATTGGCAATAACATGACCTGGCATACCACACCTAAGACATTTAACCACACGATTATCAACCCGTTTGGGCAGCATAGACCGTTCTAGCCCCATTGGCCTGTCTCCAGGGCCAGTGTTTACAGTCTCTCCAGCCTTGCGTTCTCTTTACCGCCCAGCAACATTTTCCCACGGAACAGTCTTACCAGCCTTTACTGAAGGGCGCTGTCGAGGATCTATAGGTTGCTGGGTGGTCATCAGTAGTTCCTCTGCTGCCAAATACCTCTCTACCATGTCCACTAATTGGTCAGCAGTACCCGGGTTTCCATGGCTCACCCACTTGCGCAGGACCATGGGCAAAGATCTCAAGTAGCGGTCCATAACGACTCTTTCAACCATCTGGGGACCAGTTAATGTCTCTGGCTGTAACCATTTTTTTGTTAGCTGAATAAGGTCGTGCATCTGGGAGCGAGGAGGCTTCTCCATGGCGTACACCCAATGGTGCACCCGTTGTGCTCGTACTGACAGCGTGACTCCCAGGCGGGTCAGGATCTCAGTCTTTAGTTTATCATAGTCCCGAGCCTCAGCAGGGCTTAAATCAAAGTACGCTTTTTGGGGCTCACCTGACAAAAAAGGTGCCAGCAGACTGGCCCACTGTGCTTTCGGCCAGTTCTCACGCTCGGCAGTCCTTTCAAACGTGGTCAGGTAGGCCTCCACATCATCAGCCTCTGTCATTTTCTGCAGGAAGTGACTAGCCCGTATAGAACTAGAGCTGGTCGGAGCACTGACGGCCACATCTCCAATCCGGGCTGCAAGGCTCTGCACCACTTCTGTTAAGGCCTCTCTATCCTGCCACTGTTGCCTGTAAAGTTCGTCAACAGCTGCCTGCTGTTGTCTCCTATTTTCCTCCATTGCCACCTGCTGCTGTCTGTTGGCCTCCTGCTGTTGCGCTGTAGCTTGCAGCAAGGCTTTAAGCAGTTCCTCCATGTCGACAGATTTTTCAGGCGGCTTTGTAGCTGCTTTCACCCAGGACATATATCAAACCCTCAGGGGTGAGTCTCAGCAACTTCACACTGGGCTGTATCTGCATAAACCACCGTTTTCTGCAGGCCTCATAAAGCTGCTGCTTTCACTTATGCGCAGAACGGACTGCTCGCATTCTCCACCAAGCTGTAACACTGTAAGGGTGCAAGGTGCCGTTTCCTGGGGTATATGGCAGCATGCAGCAGCTGAGGAACAACACAAGTCCAGTTTCTAGTACAACTGGCCCCAGCCAGTTTTATTATACAGAAAATAAAACAAACACCAAAGGAAAATACCTTGCCTGTCCGGCACTAACTAAACACAAGATGTTCCTAACTATCACTAAACAAAAACAGGGTTCTCCAGTAAACACTGTATAGCTCACTTGTATCAGGAAGCGTGTTTCTCTCACAGAGATCCTGCAGTCTCCCCAGGCATTCTGCACACATTAATCAGGCTAGAAGCCCTATAAGACTCTTGTACAGCTGAAAGCCCTAATTAGCCCTCTGTGAGGCCAAAGATCCGAACTGGGCCCAATGTCTGGAACTCGCCCTATCTCTCTCCCAGGGCCCTTATCCAGCTTTTCCAGCAAACTGAAAAGGTTCAAACAAAAGCATTTTCCTAGAAGTTTCCATTTTCTAAAACATGTAAGACAAGAACCTGGGACAAACATACCTGCCCTCAAACACTATCCCAGTGTTCTTGTCACATAATATATATATATATATATATATATATATATATATATATAAAGCAGGGGAGTCCCGCACTCTCACCCAACACAGGTAGTTGCTGGGGTGCCAATCAAAGCCTGGCCCATACGGGGTCAGACTAATAGTACAATACAGAGTACATCCACCAAAGTGGATGACAGATAGCACTCTCCAGACTTGCTTAATTTCTCAAAAAAAATTTATTCAAAAATAATAATGGTTCCTTAGTCCATAATATACAGAGATGGAAAGGGCTCACCAACGTTTCGGTCCTCGGCTGGGACCTTCTTCAAGGTAATTGCACATTAGCAGATAATCCAACAAAGTCACAATATCAGCAAAGTTAATCAAGGAACCAGGAGCACTGCAATATGCCTCCCAGGTCCCCTATAAATGCCCATATGCAAATTAGTCAATTCCATACACCGGACGCGTCAGATTACGTCACTTCCGGTCCGCACCGGAAGTGACGTTGCGTCGGCGTCCGATCGTGAGTAAGCATGGTATTAGCATAGATTATGTTATTATAATCTATGCTAATACCATGCTTACTCTGTTTAAGTTTGAATACACCTGGTCTGTATTGTGTGTATTCTAATGATGTGTTGCCGTTGGGACAGTTATGATTAATTACCAGGTCTCCGTTATGCCCATCAGTATGCAGGATTATATTTAACCTGCACTTTGTTTCTGTTTGGAGAGTGCTATCTGTCATCCACTTTGGTGGATGTACTCTGTATTATATATATATATATATATATATATATATATATAGTAAATTTGAGTGCTTTGGGAACAGCTTAGGATATGAAAAATGTCTTTAAACAACTTTTTATATGAGTAATAGCGGTACTTCCGCCACACTGCCGGTGTCCTCGCATCTGTACGTCACTTCCGCCCCACTTCCGGTATAGGACTGCGAATGCGCCCGCTGTCCTCACTGAGGTAGATGGTGATAGAGGCCGGACTCAAGCGGCTGGACTCCCGCGACTCCATACATTGC
This sequence comes from Pseudophryne corroboree, assembly GCF_028390025.1. Lineage (NCBI taxonomy): Eukaryota > Metazoa > Chordata > Amphibia > Anura > Myobatrachidae > Pseudophryne > Pseudophryne corroboree. The sequence continues at coordinate 316,970,961 of NC_086450.1, read as the reverse complement.
GGCGGCCATTTTGTCAGGGATACTCCTAGTAGATTTCAATGTGGTGGCCATTTTGGTGGAGATCAGAATAAAGGACACTTTTTCATTCCTCCACAGCGGTTACCATAGAAACAAACAGAATGCATATAAATAATAGAAAAACAATAGAAAAACATGTAATACTTTATTACAAGGGGTCTATAAATTGCAAATTTCAAGAAAGGAAAGGGGGGCAGATACTATCAGTGATAACTAACTAGTATTAGTGACGTATAGTGAGCATATTAGCGCTGTGCTTATCTATTATAATAATATAGGTAATGTGCTGGATTAACACTATCAGTGATTACTAATGGTGATTAGATAAACATATAATATATATATCAAATACTATAGTATATTTCTATTGGTGATAAGACTTATATATAAATTAATACTAAATTTAAAAATATATTAAAAAATATATATATTTAAAAAAAATTATATGTTTCTGCTGCAGAGGACACTGGGCTCTACAAGGATTAACATCGGGGTGTAGAGTAGGATCTTGATCCGAGGCACCAATAGGCTCAAAGCTTTGACTGTTCCCAAGATGCACAGCGCCGCCTCCTCTATAACCCTGCCTCTGTGCACAGGAGCTCAGTTTGTAAGTTGGTGCCATGCAGTAAGCAGGCATATCAACAGGGATGCTGCTCCTGCAGCCCTAAGAAAAGCTAATTTCAGAAGACAGAATATCTGAAGACTTCAAGGGCTGCAGCAGTGTTAGCTGTCAGTCAGACATCCCCTGCTGCAGCTCCATCACTCCCCCAGCGGCGCTGTATATTCCCGCGCCCTGGTTGCCGGGTCACTGCTGCGGAGGCTCCGGTGTTCTTCATACGTTAGTCACACACTCGCCGCTGTCTCTCGGATTGCGTGGCCGCATTAGAAGGGGAGGTAAGGGGTCTCTTTGGCCCGCTGTAATCGCGATCCAGTGCGGCCGTGGACACTGTAAAGGGCAGCCGCTCCACTAGCCTCCGGGACACGGCACAGGTATGGTTTTTGTCTCTGTGAAAAACCTTTTCATTACAGCCCGCAGCGCCTGGTGGGGAAGCCAGCAGGGGGATAAGGCCTGACCTGTAGCCCCTCCCCCAGCCCCAGGGCGCCATTTAGGTAAATGTTCCCACCCTGGAGCTGCATGTATATCTCCCTCATTCCCTGTCAGCCGCCATTACACGGAACTGCGCTATTCCTGGGACTGCTGGGGAAAATCCTCCTCTGTAAAGCTGCCTGCTCGTCAGCGCTGTGCATTTTACAGGACACTTAAGTATTTTACCTGTCAGTGGACAGTGTTAGTTAAGAAAGAGTGCATACAGTCAGGGTTGTGTGCAGAGCCGGCCCTAACCAATATGATGCCCTAGGCAAGATTTTGTCTGGTGCCCCCTAGCACCACCGCTGGTTCCGCCTCTGACCTTGCACCTCTTTCCCAGCACCATCACCCCTCACCCATAGCGGTCCTTATTTTGGTGTTTGTACCCCCTATATTTTAAATAGGAACAGTTCGCACATTTGGCGCACAGCCCAAAAAGGGGTGTGTTTTTGCTGGCAAGGGGCATGGCCACACAATAGTAACCCCAATTCCAATTACGCCACACAGTACTGAAACTTTATTCACATTTGATCATGCGATAGTGTCCATAATTCATATTACATCCCACAGTAATATTACTTTACCTCATAAACATTACTCCACACAGTAGAGCCCCTTATTTACATTACATCATACTGAATTGCTCCTTATTCACATTACACCACACCCTATTGCTCTTTATTTATATTAGACAACACAGTAGTGCCCTTTCTAGACACAACGCCACATAGTAGAGCACCTTATACACATAATGCCACACATTAGTAATGCATTTATACACATAATTCCACACAGTAATGCCCCTTACACATTATTAATGTCCTTATAAACATAATGCGCCTTACACATTATGATAACCTTTATTAATGCCCTTTTACACATAATGTCCCTTACATATATGCCGCATATTATTAATGCCCTTATACACATAATGACATTTATAGTGCCCCCTACACATTTGCTGCACATTATTAGTGCCCCTATACACATAATGACACACATACAGTAGTACCCTGTTACACATATACCACACATTATTAATGCCCTTATACACATAATGACACACATAGTGCCCCTCACACATATGTTGCACATTGTTAATGCATTTTTACATGACACACATAATGCTTCTTACACATATTCCGAACACTACTGCACAACCAACCCACTCACATGCACACAGCACTCACACTGCCACTAACACTGTGACCTCTGCCTCTGCTTGGATACAGATGTGTCCTCATAAATCTTGCCTCAATGCTAACGTCGGGCACCTTTTTTTTATGAAAATGCATCTTATTTGCATTGCTATGTGGCTAGGATGCACAAGCAGATTCTGTTGATTAAAATGATATGCAGCATGCCTATATATTGTGTGAGATTGTGGCTGTATCTGCATAAGAAATGCTACTCACAGAATATAGGCATGCCGCATATCATTTTAATCAGCAGAAGCTGCTGGTGCCCCTAGGCATATCAAATGCCCTAGGCAATTGCCTAGTTTGCCTATGCCTATGGCCGGCTCTGGTTGTGTGGTACGAACACCCTGTGATATACATCCAGTACTTACTGTGTTTTGTTATATCTACTGTTTACATATATCCAGAAAGTCCACACTCACTGCTTCAATTCACAACCTGGGCGGTGCTCCGTAAAGGGCTCTCAAGAAGTCCAAAAACATATCCAGAAAAGATACAGGCACTCACCACTTCCTTGATGCTGAAAAATGTAATGGTGTATCTCACATAGAGACAATTAACAGCATGTCAGCAAAAGATGTCGATGTTTCGGCTCCATCCGAGCCTTTTTCAAGACTAATGAAATTACATCAGGTTCTCACTGCTGGGTGAGAACCTGATGTCATTTCATTAGTTGTCTCTATGTGAGATACACCATTAAATTTTTCATCATCAAGGAAGTGGTGAGTGCCTGTATCTTTTCTGGATATCTTTTCTGGATACTGTTTACATATATATATATATATATATATATATATATATATATATAGCTATACTGAGTATCACTTTGTATTGCTAGTCCAGTACAGTCTTATTGTTTGGAATAACTTCTGCAGTGTACATTTGTGACTATATGTGTGTGTGCATGTAGCTGCTGCGTGGCTTCCATCTCGTGTATTTCACTTAGCTTGCTACTCCTGTATCCTGTAACCTGAGGGGGCTAAGTGCGTCAGGTTTATTAACTGGTATAGGTATTTCACAAGATATACTTATTGTGTATTTATCTTTGTGATTTATAGTCACCATATATCTCTTGGATTCCTGGTTTGTGCTGATGCACTGCACTGGGAGTTCTTGCTAGGTATATCGCTGCTACTATTGTACTGGGTTGCCTGATATTGAGCTTATTGTTATGTCAGCTACACGGGGCAATGGATCTGGAGCTTCTCCCACATTGTGGGGTGGTGATGCTGCAGACACTTTTGGGAACAACATGGCAGCAGAGAGTTCAGGTTCAGGGGGTTCCTTACCTCCCAGTAGGTCTGTAGCACCGGGGGCCACTAATGACCCACCTTGGGCTACCTTCTCCACATTATTAAATACGCTGGTAACAAAACTTATGACCTCTGTGGGACCTCCTATGCCAGTGCAGCAGTTTATGGTCCCTGCAGTCAATCCACCATGGGCAGATCAAATCTCATCTCAGTTACAGCATTTGAACTGATCACTGACTAAAAATAAGTCTCACTCTCGCCCGCCTAGGACTAAGAAGTGTTCCGGACACATCCTCTGAGGAGGATGGCGCATATACTGACCCCACAGACACTGACTCAGATGCTTCTGATGGGGAAGGGAAGTCAATGGTGGATGTTCCTGATTTGATTGAGGCTATCAGGCTCATTCTTCAGGTCTCTGATGATCCTGAGCCTGAGGCTGTCTCTATAAATCCAGATTTAAACGTAAGAAGGTGGTTAAACAAGTTTTACCTCATTCTCAACACCTGGCTGACATACGTCAGGAATACTGGGAAAATCCGGGAACAAAATTCACACCGCATAAGAGACTGTTGGCTCGCTATCCTCTCTCTGTGGAGCTATGGAAGAATTGGGAAACTCCTCTGCCTGTAGATTCTCATGTTGCACGCATGGTAGTTTCCTCAGCTCTGCCAGTGACTACCGTCACCTCTCTAAAGGAACCGAAGGATAGACATGTGGAGGGTTGTTTGAAAGCGATTTACACCCTAACGGGGGCTGTGCATAGACCAACCATTGCAGCAACATGGGCTGCTGAAGCTGTTGAAGCATGGGCTCAGGAGCTGGAGGCAGAGCTACCTTCCAACGCTTCTGATCATGCCAGACAATGTATCTCATATATTGCCACGGCTTCTCTTTACCTTAAGGAGGTGGCTTCCAATGCCGGGGTGCTGGGTGCCAAGGCTGCCACTACGTCCATCTTGGCTCGACGTATCCTTTGGTTGAGATCCTGGTCGGTGGATATGGATTCTAAGAAAACCCTGGAGGTGCTTCCTTTTAAGGGAGACATTCTTTTTGGAGAAGACCTCAATAAGATTGTGGCTGACCTGGCTTCTGCTAAAACAGCTTGCCTACCAAGTACGGCTCCTTCCGCACAGAAGGCTAAAAGTACTTTCTCTCGGCCCTTTCGCCCTCCAGGTAAAGCAAAAGTTCAGGCGTATCCGAAACAAGCTCGTACTTCCAAACCTGCCAAGCTCAGACCAAAGCAGGCCTGGGCTGCCCGTCAGCCTGCTTCCAAAACTGACAAGCCTGCCACATGACTCCGCGAGTTTTCATCAAAGTAATGGCGGTAATGATGGCTGTACTCCGCCGTCAAGGGGTCAGGATCCTGCCGTACCTGGACGATTTGTTGATCCTGGCAAATTCCTCAGAAATTCTCCTGCGTCATCTAGATCTGACTGTCCAGTTCAAGAAAGCCCATGGGTGGCTAGTCAACTGGAAGAAATATTCCCTGGTTCCTGCTCGGAGCATGGTGCACCTGGGAGCGTTATTGGACACGCACAACCAGTGGTTGTTCTTGTCTCAGGAGAAAGCCCTGAAGCTTCAGGACAGGATTCGATGCTTCCTATCTCATACGCAAGTGTCGATACATTCAGCAATGCAAGTGCTAGGTCTCATGGTGTCGGCTTTCGACATGGTGGAGTATGCTTAATTCCATTCTCACCCTCTGCAGAAGTTAATTCTTGCCAAGTGGGACGGCCTGCCTCACCGGATCAGATCTTAAATGATCTCCTTGTCTCCGGAGGTCCGCCTGTCACAGAACTGGTGGCTTCAGGACCATCGATTGAGCAGGGGTCGTCCCTTCTGGATATCCAACTGGGTCCTGCTGATGACAGATGTCAGTCTGAGAGGTTGGGGCACGGTGTTGTAACAACGCTCCCTTCAGGGTCGGTGGACAGAGGAGGAGTCTCTACTCCCGATATACATTCTGGAACTGCGGGCGGTGTTCAATGCACTGACCCTAGGCCAGCATTTGATACAGAACAGACCTGTTCAAGTACAATCGGACAACACCACCACGGTGGCATACATCAATCATCAAGGCGGCACTCGAAGCTGCATGGCAATGAGGGAAGTATCACGGATTCTTCAGTGGGCAGATCGCCATCTGCCGGCCATATCCGCAGTGTTCATTCCGGGAGTCCTAAACTGGGAAGCGGACTTTCTCAGTCATCAGGACATACACGCCGGAGAGTGGAGCCTCCATCCGGAGGTCTTTCAACTTCTCGTGGACAAGTGGGGCCTTCCAGATGTGGACCTGATGGTGTCTCGATACAATCACAAGGTTCTGGTCTTCGGAACAAGGACAAGGGATCCTTGCGTTCGTGGACGCTCTGGCAATTCCATGGCACTTTCGGCTGCCGTACGTGTTCCCTCCGGTGCCACTCCTGCCCAGAGTAATACGGAAGTTCAAGCAAGAAGAAAGAAACCTACTTCTGATCGCTCCAGTGTGGCCCAGACGGCACTGGTTCTCCGATCTACAGGGCCTATCTCTAGATCGTCCCCTTCTACTTCCACAATGACCAGACCGCACTCGTTCAGGGCCCTTGTGTTTACCAGGACTTGGCCCGTCTGGCTTTGACGCCGTGGCTCTTGAAGCTTCCGTCTTGAGGGCCAAGGGTTTTTCTGAGGCGGTCGTTCAAACTATTTTGAAGGCCCATAAGCCGGCTTCTGCTCGATTTTACCATAGGGTCTGGAATTCTTACTTTACTTGGTGCGCGTCTCATAATCATGACGTTTTCAAGTTTAGTATGGCCAAACTGTTGGCCTTCCTACAAAAGGGCCTGGACTTAGGCCTTCGTCTGGTCTCCCTCAAGGTTCACATTTCTGCCTTGTCGGTTTGGTTTCAAAGAAAGATTGCCTTCATGCCTGTTGCGGATTCAGCCTCCTTATGTACCACCTATGTGAAGAGAACCTCCTCCATTCGGATATCTGATTCTCTTTTTGTACTGTTTGGTTTTCACAAATGTGGCTGGCCTGCTAACAAGCAGACTTTGGCCAGATGGATTAGAATGGTGATTGCACATGCTTATGTACAGGCTGGCCTTCCAGTTCCTGCTACCATTAAATCCCATTCTACTCGGTCAGTCGGACCTTCTTGGGCGGCCTGCTGTGGTGCGACCCTTGAACAATTGTGCAAGGCGGCTACGTGGTCCTCAGTGAACACATTTATTAGGTTCTATGCCTTCGATACTTCCGCCTCCCAAGATGCTTCCTTTGGACGCCAGGTTCTTGTGCCCGCTACAGTGCGTCCCCTCCCATAAGGAACTGCTTTAGGACATCCCCGATGTAAATCCTTGTGGAGCCCAGTGTACCCCGCAGCAGAAAACAAGATTTATGGTAAGAACTTACCATTGTTAAATCTCTTTCTGCGAGGTACACTGGGCTCCACAAGGCACCCACCCTGACGCACTTGACTTCTTTGGGTTGGTATGGCATTAGGCGCTGATACCTTCTCATGTAGTGAGTGTGTGGTGTATGTGTCTACTTACGATTGTCATCTCTGGTACCTGCTACTGCATTGGACTGGTTAACAAAACTGAGCTCCTGTGCACGGAACCCACCCAGTGGGGTGATTGCCAGTGGTAGGGGCTGGAGATGGGGTGATTGCCAGTGGGAGGGGCCTATCACCCAGAGTGAGATGGGGTAATTGCCAGTGGGCGGAGCCTTACCTCACTGCAGGGTATAAAAAAGCTCTCAGTTACAGCTGACAGCCAGTCTGGTGATCCCTTCTTCTAGTGCTTGCCTGCCCTATGACCTGACTGCCATAGCTGTAAACATCTGAGCCGGAAACATACAGCCATGCACAGGGGCGGTAAAGTCAGAGAGGGAGCAGGGAAGCATAGCCGGAGCCACAGCTGCCAGTCTGAAGTCACTCTGTGCTTACCTCTCCGATCAAATTGCTGCTGTGGTAGAGCTGTAAACAGGCACCAGCAATGAGCAGTGGGAGAGTGGTGCCAGGGTGGGTACTGATACTGGCTACCTGAGCGGAGGTGACAGGTAAGCAGCTGCGGCAGAGAGTCCCGATACTGACAGCCAGACGGCTGCAGTGAAAGCAGGAGAGAGCTGCATTAGGAAAGCTGCAGCAGTGTAGAGGGCATGCCACCTCATGACATGCAGCCTAAGGCAGGGCAGCAGGATCAGCAGAAGCCAGAGTCCACGTGCTCGGGTCTCCCTCTCATCTGAGACAGCATCAGCCAGCTGAGGAGTAGGGGAGTGGCCAATGCAGCTGACTGTTAGATTCAGCCGGATGGTGAGAATTATGTTACATGAAAATGCACAACACTCCCACACCCACAGCACTAGAGCTAAGGCATAGTCAGGAGACGTACCTTAGGCTGCCTTATTAATAATCAGAGCTGGGAGCAAAGTTATAAACTTTTGTGAATGTCTACAGCTTACTGAATTATGGCTAAGGTTGGCCCTTTATTAATAGGGCAAAACTGATAGACTATGGTTCCCTGTGAGTAGACAGCCCAACATGTATTCAGAAACACTGAGAGAACTGACTTTATTTTGTGACAGTATGTAATTTATCCTACTGCTTTTTACCAGTAACCAAGTATAGGATCCAGCCGGCCAAGTTTTGGTCAAAGGTGAAGTTACCTAATTTTCATTAGCAAACCTAACATAAGGAGCAATTGGCTACCCTGTTAGTTACATCAGCTCAGTGGCACTAAAATAACAGGCCAGCATTGAGATCTGTGAATAGTAGTCCATGAATGGCCTTTTATTTCCAAGTACTGTAGAGACTATGGTTTATATTGGGGTGGTCCTAAATAGAGACTCAGTTATAGGTGGAAAAACTGATATCCATGTAACGGAATATTACATTTTACAGTTAACACCTACTATTAGCCGTTGGAGCTGCCAAGGATATGAATATATCTCTATCTACAGTAAATCAGGACAACCATCTCTGCTTAGGACCACTTACTAGAAGTACATCTAAATGGTGCTATCGTGCACCACCAGAAATATACTGTAGTGTAATAATATACAATAGTAGCCCGGGCTAACTAATGTTATTGATTATGTGTTTAGTATTGTAACTTGAAATATAATACTGTTTTCTATATTCAAGTATGGTAGAAATTAAAACAATGATTAATTGCATGTCTACATGGATTATTTATATAAGGATGTATCGTTGTCTTTTTGATAGTAACAGGAAATGTAATATTCCCTAAATGATATTATACTTACCCTTTGCACTGTTATTGTGAAGACATCCCGGATGGGTACATATATTAGGAGGATGCAGGTGAATGTACAGGTGGTTGGTGTGAAAGTGATTGAATTCATTCAAATGTTCTAGAGCTGTGACCCATGGGTTTTCCCAAGAAGGCCCATAATAACATTCTGATACTTTGGTGGCGGCACATAGTTAATTATTGGGTAGCTCCCCATAGTATAGTGAAGGAGGAGGGGGGGGGGGGTTACAATTGCATCATCCTCAAGAGAGGATTTAAAGCTATGTTGAATAATAAAGGAGACAGGGGACACCCCTGTCTTGTCCCTCTGATCATAACAATAGGAGGCCCACATTCCCCATTAATTATTAAAGATATAGAAGGAGTAAGATAAAAATATTGGAAAAACTGGGAGAACTTATGTACAAAAGCCAGAGTTTCAAATATCCACAGCAGATGACTCCAAGACACCATATGGAATGCTTTCTCAGCAACAAGACTGAGAAGCATGTCAGGAGACGGTTTTGGGTTCTGTTATAATTGCTGCAACTGCTGTGCGGGTTCCCTTCACCGAAAATCTATTGTGCGAGAATCCCAGCTGGTGGGAGGTAAGATATGAGATAGTCAAATTTGAAGAAGACTTGCCATCATTGTAGACAATATTTTAAAAACTTCATTAAGCAAAATTATGGGTCGATAGGAAGAGACTCAGGGCCCAATTCAGACCTGATCACTGTTGTGCGAATTCGCAAGGCAGACGATTATCTAATGACTGCTCATGCGTACAGATCGCAGTGCGCACGTACGAGGCCAAACTGCGAAAAAATCCAGTGACTTTCTGATCGCTAGGCATACGCAAGTTGAGAAGAAGCCAGCATTTGGGGGTGGTAAATGGCTGTTTTCTGGGAGTGATAGGAAAAACGCAGGCGTACCCAAGAGTTTTCAGGGAGGGTGTGTGACGTCAGCTCCGGCCCCGATCAGCCTGATTCTATCGCACTGTAGGAGTAAGTCTTGGGCTATGTTCAGACTGCACAGACTAGAAAAATAATTTGATGGTGAGTGAGTTGCGAATGGATTTGCAGCTGACCGGCGTTCGCAGAGAATTTCGCAAGGCATACACAGACTTGCACGGGCGGGTTTTCACTCTGTCTGGGAGGTGACTATCTGATGCAAATCCACAGAGGAGCGATCAGGTCTGAATCCCCCCCCCCCATTTCTGGATCTTCTCCCAATTTAGGATGCATAATAGTGTGAGCATCAGTAAACTGAGCATAAGGGATATGATCTTTATGAATCCCCTTATAAAGCAAAGTAAGAATTAAAAGAATATGAGGTTTTAAAATGTTGTAATATTTCCCTGTGAAGCCATTTGGGCCAGGTGACTTGTTATTCTGAAGCTGCGCAAAACTGAGGAAACCTCTATTTCCTCAATATCTCTATTTAAAAATGTCCTCTGTGTCTGGGAAAGCTTTGGTAGTTTAGCCTCCATCAAATCAACAAACGATTGTGCAAAAAAAGGATCAGTATAAGAAGCCACGTATAAAGTTGTGAAGTAAGAGTGAAACTGCAATGAAATGTCTGCAGTAGCATGAATTCTACGAGATCCTTTATGACTATAATGTGGCGCTTCATTTTCTGCGTTCTGGTCATACCGGCAAGCAATCTTCTCCCAATTAAAATCTCCTCCCAGTATCAACATATTTAGTACGTTGCAGTAACAAATTTGAAATATGTTGGAGAAAATGCAGATTAAAACTAAAAAGTATAGAGTTCCTCTTTAATAATAAGTACATCTAGCAAAATGTATTTACCATTCTTTTCAATCACAGAATTTGTGATGGAATATCAAAATCTTTTACTAAATACAATTGCTACTCCTCTTTTCTTTAAAAGATAAGCGGCAGATACACATTTCTGTATTCAGGAATCGAGACATACTGTAGTTTGGGATTTAACCCAATTAGTGTCCTGTAAAAACACTATGGGCTGATTAAGAACAGATGCATGAAGGATGCGGCAGCAATGTGAATGACAGGTGCGGGGGTTGCGGGGGTGGAGTTATGGCATTGCTGGGGCATCACATGATCTGCGTTCATCTCTGAATATCCCACTGTATACAGTAATAATACTTTAAAATAGGTAGCTATTATTCTATATTTATCTGGAGAATTTAAACTATGGACATTCAATGAGGCCAGTGGAAGAACTTGTGAGTGGTGGGGGCAGGTGAAAAATATCCTAGGGCACCCTCCTCTACCCCAACCAAGTTCATAAAGTGCCAAACTGCAGTAATTTATGTCTATATATATATATATATATATATATATATATATATATATAATGGCAACAAATAGTGACCCTCTACGCCCCCCGTTGTTTAAGAATCGGGTTGTCATGCCAACGCCGCCGGGAGCTGTGTGAGGCGTGATGACGTCATCTAGGAGGAAACCCCGGAAGTGCGGGCGGGCCCGGTGCTGACTGCGGAGAGACGCTGAGGGGTGTTTTCTGGCACTGGTATAAAGTTATGTTTTTTGTTCACTTATACACTTGTTTGCTATTATATGTAGCCTGAAGACGGAGTAAAATCCGAAACGTCGCTGCTATGACATAAGTGTCATGTTGTTTGTTACAAAGTCCGCTGGGAGTGCCACTATTTGTTGCCATTATCTATTCTCGTGAGTCGTGCACCGCAGCAGTGTTTATGCCTTAGGAGATTTGGCAGATATAATGATTTCTGCAGACGCTGGGTAGCGGTACTGAATAACTGCTCCTTTGATTTAATGACTTTAGTTATAGTTATAGAAGATTATAGAAGAATTAGTTATAGAAGAATCTGCACGGGAACTCTCTAATATTAAAGAGAAAATTGCATCTTCTGAGACATTACATACGGAACAGTTACACAATGATGACACCTGCAAGTGGCTTGAGAAATTAGAGCAACTAGTTGCAATTTTTAAAAAGGAATTGGTTTTGTTTAAAAAGAAATTGTGAATAAAGATTACGTGGCTCACTGGAACCAACAGAGAGAGGGCGACAAGAAATTTCAATTCTAGGAATTTTCGGAGGAGAAAGCAATCTCAAACCACGGCCTCAAGTGATACTAATTCATCTGCCAATGAGTCTAGTGAGGCTCCAAGTACATCAAGAAAACCAACTGGGAAGCCCCCTTTAGGGGTCAAGACCCGCGCAAGATGCTGACGAGATGGAGACCGACTCGTCGAGGAGGACAATACCAACGAGGGCAAAGGTCGAGGTCGATCGAAGAAAACTTAATATTTAACCTTTCTAAAAGTCATTAACGTTAGCTGAAGAATCAGTTTTAAATAAAGGACTGTCATTCGTCCCCACAAACAAATTCAATGTGTTTGAATGGAAAATAGATGTGTCACGCCTTAACAGGCAACTCAAATTGAGGGATTTTTTCAAAGACAAATCTAGTAACCAATCAACACAATCAACGGTTTTTGAGACCTTTAAGAAAAAAATCACTTTTTGATCCTTACTCAAATAATGTTGCCATTTCCAGCTTTATTAAATGTCTGGATTCTAAAGTATGTACAGATTCTTTAAGTCCTGCAAAAAGAACCACCAACCTTACCAAAGATGAGTGGAAGGCGATCAAGACTCTAAATTCGGATGATGAAATGATGATCCTGCCTGCGGACAAAGGAGGAGGAGTTGTGATCTTGCACCATAGGGATTGCAAGAAAGAGATGTACTCACAGCTACTCAATCCCAGTGTCTATGATAGACTTAATAAAGATCCTACTTTTGCATACAAGTTAGAGTTGGACAAATTACTGAATGCAGCATCTTTAGAAGAGGCATTACAGTTGGAGGTGGTTGAATATTTGAAAACTGACTTTCCGCATGTACCCTTGATATATTATCTACCGAAAATTCATAAGGACTTGTTGCATCCTCCAGGGAGACCAATCATATCGGCCAGAGACTCATTGTATAGTCCTGATTTTAAATTCTTAGATTTCTTCCTCCAAGCCTGCATTCAAAATGAGGCCACTTACTTGCGTTATACGACGACTTTATTGAAAAAACTTGAGAACATAGGTAATGTTCCTAAGGAGGCATAGTTATGCTCTTTGGGCATAACAAGCCTCTACACGAGTATTCCGCATACTGAAGGTTTGGAGGCAACCAAACATCTGTTGGAATCCAGTATAGCATATATTGGGCCACCAATTAAATTATTCATAGAATTACTACGACTAACTTTGACAAGGAACTTCTTTTTGTTTAATGGAAAAAAATTTCAACAGCATACGGGGTGTGCCAAGGGGTCTCCTGTGGCACCCTCATACGCAAACGCATACATGTTTAAAGTGGAACGTGATTTTTTTCTTTGGAACGGAAGTTGCTTCGCAGATTTTATTTTACACTCGTCATATTGATGATGTCCTGCTCCTTTGAACTGGTACAAGGGAAAATTTTATTAATCTAATGTCAAACATAAATGCCCTTGACTGTCCGATCAAATTGTCGTTTGAAATGAGTATGACCAACATACATTATCTCGATGTTGACATCAGACTGGTGGATGGAAAATTGTCTACTGCAATTTATTCAAAACTTACTGACAGAAATAAACTGTTGGCAACTCAGCGTCATCACCCTCCAGTCCTGAAGAGAGGGCTTCTGTTTTCGCAACTTCTGAGGGTCAAAAGGATAACCAGCTCAGAGGATGAGGTTGAATCCAACATGTTGAGAATGATGAACAAATTCAAAGAGAGAGGATATTCGAACTCCACCTTATTGAGTGCAAAAAAGAAGGTGGATAAGATGACACGAGCTGAAACCCTAGCCAGTAAGGAAAAGGAGCTGGTGAAGCAAGATAGATTACATTGGGTATGTAGTTTCAATTCTGAAGACGCCTCTATACAGGAGACGTCAAGAAATCTTTGGCCCATTATCCAGCATGATAAAGATTTGAAAAACCTGAAACACACTAATATTATGGCGTGCTATAAAAGAGGGAAAAATTTACGGGACCTGATTGTGAGAATGGATATTGGAAAAAGAAAGTCTCCTAATACATCCGTGAGACAAGCAGGATGTTTTAAGTAGAGATGTGCACTTGAAATTTTTCGGGTTTTGTGTTTTGGTTTTGGGTTCGGTTCCGCGGCCGTGTTTTGGGTTCGACCGCGTTTTGGCAAAACCTCACCGAATTTTTTTTGTCGGATTCGGGTGTGTTTTGGATTCGGGTGTTTTTTTCAAAAAACACTAAAAAACAGCTTAAATCATAGAATTTGGGGGTCATTTTGATCCCAAAGTATTATTAACCTCAAAAACCATAATTTCCACTCATTTTCAGTCTATTCTGAATACCTCACACCTCACAATATTATTTTTAGTCCTAAAATTTGCACCGAGGTCGCTGGATGACTAAGCTAAGCGACCCTAGTGGCTGACACAAACACCGGGCCCATCTAGGAGTGGCACTGCAGTGTCACGCAGGATGGCCCTTCCAAAAAACACTCCCCAAACAGCACATGATGCAAAGAAGAAAAAAAGAGGCGCAATGAGGTAGCTGTGTGAGTAAGATAAGCGACCCTAGTGGCCGACACAAACACCTGGCCCATCTAGGAGTGGCACTGCAGTGTCACGCAGGATGGCCCTTCCAAAAAACACTCCCCAAACAGCACATGACGCAAAGAAGAAAAAAAGAGGCGCAATGAGGTAGCTGTGTGAGTAAGCTAAGCGACCCTAGTGGCCGACACAAACACTTGGCCCATCTAGGAGTGGCACTGCAGTGTCACGCAGGATGGCCCTTCCAAAAAACACTCCCCAAACAGCACATGACGCAAAGAAGAAAAAAACAGGCGCAATGAGGTAGCTGTGTGAGTAAGATAAGCGACCCTAGTGGCCGACACAAACACCTGGCCCATCTAGGAGTGGAACTGCAGTGTCACGCAGGATGGCCCTTCCAAAAAACACTCCCCAAACAGCACATGACGCAAAGAAGAAAAAAAGAGGCGCAATGAGGTAGCTGTGTGAGTAAGCTAAGCGACCCTAGTGGCCGACACAAACACCTGGCCCATCTAGGAGTGGCACTGCAGTGTCACGCAGGATGGCCCTTCCAAAAAACACTCCCCAAACAGCACATGACGCAATGAAGAAAAAAAGAGGCGCAATGAGGTAGCTGTGTGAGTAAGATAAGCGACCCTAGTGGCCGACACAAACACCTGGCCCATCTAGGAGTGGCACTGCAGTGTCACGCAGGATGGCCCTTCCAAAAAACACTCCCCAAACAGCACATGACGCAAAGAAGAAAAAAAGAGGCGCAATGAGGTAGCTGTGTGAGTAAGATAAGCAACCCTAGTGGCCGACACAAACACCTGGCCCATCTAGGAGTGTCACTGCAGTGTCACGCAGGATGGCCCTTCCAAAAAACACTCCCCAAACAGCACATGACGCAAAGAAGAAAAAAAGAGGCGCAATGAGGTAGCTGTGTGAGTAAGATAAGCGACCCTAGTGGCCGACACAAACACCTGGCCCATCTAGGAGTGGCACTGCAGTGTCACGCAGGATGGCCCTTCCAAAAAACACTCCCCAAACAGCACATGACGCAAAGAAGAAAAAAAGAGGCGCAATGAGGTAGCTGTGTGAGTAAGCTAAGCGACCCTAGTGGCCGACACAAACACCTGGCCCATCTAGGAGTGGCACTGCAGTGTCACGCAGGATGGCCCTTCCAAAAAACACTCCCCAAACAGCACATGACGCAAATAAAAATGAAAGAAAAAAGAGGTGCAAGATGGAATTGTCCTTGGGCCCTCCCACCCACCCTTATGTTGTATAAACAGGACATGCACACTTTAACCAACCCATCATTTCAGTGACAGGGTCTGCCACACGACTGTGACTGAAATGACGGGTTGGTTTGGACCCCCACCGAAAAAGAAGCAATTAATCTCTCCTTGCACAAACTGGCTCTACAGAGGCAAGATGTCCACCTCATCATCATCCTCCGATATATCACCGTGTACATCCCGCTCCTCACAGATTATCAATTCGTCCCCACTGGAATCCACCATCTCAGCTCCCTGTGTACTTTGTGGAGGCAATTGCTGCTGGTCAATGTCTCCACGGAGGAATTGATTATAATTCATTTTAATGAACATCATCTTCTCCACATTTTCTGGAAGTAACCTCGTACGCCGATTGCTGACAAGGTGAGCGGCGGCACTAAACACTCTTTCGGAGTACACACTTGTGGGAGGGCAACTTAGGTAGAATAAAGCCAGTTTGTGCAAGGGCCTCCAAATTGCCTCTTTTTCCTGCCAGTATAAGTACGGACTGTCTGACGTGCCTACTTGGATGCGGTCACTCATATAATCCTCCACCATTCTTTCAATGGTGAGAGAATCATATGCAGTGACAGTAGACGACATGTCCGTAATCATTGTCAGGTCCTTCAGTCCGGACCAGATGTCAGCATCAGCAGTCGCTCCAGACTGCCCTGCATCACCGCCAGCGGGTGGGCTCGGAATTCTGAGCCTTTTCCTCGCACCCCCAGTTGCGGGAGAATGTGAAGGAGGAGATGTTGACAGGTCGCGTTCCGCTTGACTTGACAATTTTGTAACCAGCAGGTCTTTGAACCCCAGCAGACTTGTGTCTGCCGGAAAGAGAGATCCAAGGTAGGTTTTAAATCTAGGATCGAGCACGGTGGCCAAAATGTAGTGCTCTGATTTCAACAGATTGACCACCCGTGAATCCTTGTTAAGCGAATTAAGGGCTCCATCCACAAGTCCCACATGCCTAGCGGAATCGCTCCCTTTTAGCTCCTCCTTCAATGCCTCCAGCTTCTTCTGCAAAAGCCTGATGAGGGGAATGACCTGACTCAGGCTGGCAGTGTCTGAACTGACTTCACGTGTGGCAAGTTCAAAAGGTTGCAGAACCTTGCACAACGTTGAAATCATTCTCCACTGCGCTTGAGACAGGTACATTCCACCTCCTGTATCGTGCTCAATTGTATAGGCTTGAATGGCCTTTTGCTGCTCCTCCAACCTCTGAAGCATATAGAGGGTTGAATTCCACCTCGTTACCACTTCTTGCTTCAGATGATGGCAGGGCAGGTTCAGGCGTTTTTGGTGGTGCTCCAGTCTTCTGTACGTGGTGCCTGTACGCCGAAAGTGTCCCGCAATTCTTCTGGCCACCGACAGCATCTCTTGCACGCCCCTGTCGTTTTTTAAAAAATTCTGCACCACCAAATTCAAGGTATGTGCAAAACATGGGACGTGCTGGAATTTGCCCATATTTAATGCACACACAATATTGCTGGCGTTGTCCGATGCCACAAATCCACAGGAGAGTCCAATTGGGGTAAGCCATTCCGCGATGATCTTCCTCAGTTGCCGTAAGAGGTTTTCAGCTGTGTGCGTATTCTGGAAACCGGTGATACAAAGCGTAGCCTGCCTAGGAAAGAGTTGGCGTTTGCGAGATGCTGCTACTGGTGCCGCCGCTGCTGTTCTTGCGGCGGGAGTCCATACATCTACCCAGTGGGCTGTCACAGTCATATAGTCCTGACCCTGCCCTGCTCCACTTGTCCACATGTCCGTGGTTAAGTGGACATTGGGTACAACTGCATTTTTTAGGACACTGGTGAGTCTTTTTCTGACGTCCGTGTACATTCTCGGTATCGCCTGCCTAGAGAAGTGGAACCTAGATGGTATTTGGTAACGGGGGCACACTACCTCAAGAAATTGTCTAGTTCCCTGTGAACTAACGGCGGATACCGGACGCACGTCTAACACCAACATAGTTGTCAAGGCCTCAGTTATCCGCTTTGCAACAGGATGACTGCTGTGATATTTCATCTTCCTCGCAAAGGACTGTTGGACAGTCAATTGCTTGGTGGAAGTAGTAAAAGTGGGCTTACGACTTCCCCTCTGGGATGACCATCGACTCCCAGCAGCAACAACAGCAGCGCCAGCAGCAGTAGGCGTTACACGCAAGGATGCATCGGAGGAATCCCAGGCAGGAGAGGACTCGTCAGAATTGCCAGTGACATGGCCTGCAGGACTATTGGCATTCCTGGGGAAGGAGGAAATTGACACTGAGGGAGTTGGTGGGGTGGTTTGCGTGAGCTTGGTTACAAGAGGAAGGGATTTACTGGTCAGTGGACTGCTTCCGCTGTCGCCCAAAGTTTTTGAACTTGTCACTGACTTATTATGAATGCGCTGCAGGTGACGTATAAGGGAGGATGTTCCGAGGTGGTTAACGTCCTTACCCCTACTTATTACAGCTTGACAAAGGCAACACACGGCTTGACAAATGTTGTCCGCATTTCTGTTGAAATACTTCCACACCGAAGAGCTGATTTTTTTGGTATTTTCACCAGGCATGTCAACGGCCCTATTCCTCCCACGGACAACAGGTGTCTCCCCGGGTGCCTGACTTAAACAAACCACCTCACCATCAGAATCCTCCTTGTCAATTTCCTCCCCAGCGCCAGCAACACCCATATCCTCCTCATCCTGGTGTACTTCAACACTGACATCTTCAATCTGACTATCAGGAACTGGACTGCGGGTGCTCCTTCCAGCACTTGCAGGGGGCGTGCAAATGGTGGAAGGCGCATGCTCTTCACGTCCAGTGTTGGGAAGGTCAGGCATCGCAACCGACACAATTGGACTCTCCTTGTGGATTTGGGATTTGGAAGAACGCACAGTTCTTTGCGGTGCTTTTGCCAGCTTGAGTCTTTTCATTTTTCTAGCGAGAGGCTGAGTGCTTCCATCCTCATGTGAAGCTGAACCACTAGCCATGAACATAGGCCAGGGCCTCAGCCGTTCCTTGCCACTCCGTGTGGTAAATGGCATATTGGCAAGTTTACGCTTCTCCTCCGACAATTTTATTTTAGATTTTGGAGTCCTTTTTTTACTGATATTTGGTGTTTTGGATTTTACATGCTCTGTACTATGACATTGGGCATCGGCCTTGGCAGACGACGTTGCTGGCATTTCATCGTCTCGGCCATGACTAGTGGCAGCAGCTTCAGCACGAGGTGGAGGTGGAAGTGGATCTTGATCTTTCCCTAATTTTGGAACCTCAACATTTTTGTTCTCCATATTTTATTAGGCACAACTAAAAGGCACCTCAGGTAAACAATGGAGATGGATGGATACTAGTATACTTATGGATGGATGAGCGACTGCCGACACAGAGGTAGCTACAGCCGTGGACTACCGTACTGTGTCTGCTGCTAATATAGACTGGATGATAATGAGATGAAATTTATATATATATATATATAATATCACTAGTACTGCAGCTGGACAGGTATATATATTTATTATGTAATGACTGATGACGGACCTGCTGGACACTGTCAGCTCAGCAGAACCGCAGACTGCTACAGTAAGCTACTATAGTAGTATGTATCAAGAAGAAAGAGAAAAAAAAAAACCACAGGTAGGTGGTATACAATTATGGATGGACCAGCGACTGCCGACACAGAGGTAGCTACAGCCGTGGACTACCGTACTGTGTCTGCTGCTAATATAGACTGGATGATAATGAGATGAAATTAATATATATATATATATATAATATCACTAGTACTGCAGCCGGACAGGTATATATATTTATTATGTAATGACTGATGACGGACCTGCTGGACACTGTCAGCTCAGCAGCACCGCAGACTGCTACAGTAAGCTACTATAGTAGTATGTATCAAGAAGAAAGAGAAAAAAAAAAACACGGGTAGGTGGAATACAATTATGGATGGACCAGCGACTGCCGACACAGAGGTAGCTACAGCCGTGGACTACCGTACTGTGTCTGCTGCTAATATAGACTGGATGATAATGAGATGAAATTAATATATATATATATATATATATATAATATCACTAGTACTGCAGCCGGACAGGTATATATATTTATTATGTAATGACTGATGACGGACCTGCTGGACACTGTCAGCTCAGCAGCACCGCAGACTGCTACAGTAAGCTACTATAGTAGTATGTATCAAGAAGAAAGAGAAAAAAAAAAAACCACGGGTAGGTGGTATACAATTATGGATGGACCAGCGACTGCCGACACAGAGGTAGCTACAGCCGTGGACTACCGTACTGTGTCTGCTGCTAATATAGACTGGATGATAATGAGATGAAATTAATATATATATATATATATATATATATAATATCACTAGTACTGCAGCCGGACAGGTATATATATTTATTATGTAATGACTGATGACGGACCTGCTGGACACTGTCAGCTCAGCAGCACCGCAGACTGCTACAGTAAGCTACTATAGTAGTATGTATCAAGAAGAAAGAGAAAAAAAAAACCCACGGGTAGGTGGTATACAATTATGGATGGACCAGCGACTGCTGACACAGAGGTAGCTACAGCCGTGGACTACCGTACTGTGTCTGCTGCTAATATAGACTGGATGATAATGAGATGAAATTAATATATATATATATATATATATATATATATATAATATCACTAGTACTGCAGCCGGACAGGTATATATATTTATTATGTAATGACTGATGACGGACCTGCTGGACACTGTCAGCTCAGCAGCACCGCAGACTGCTACAGTAAGCTACTATAGTAGTATGTATCAAGAAGAAAGAGAAAAAAAAAAACCACGGGTAGGTGGTATACAATTATGGATGGACCAGCGACTGCCGACACAGAGGTAGCTACAGCCGTGGACTACCGTACTGTGTCTGCTGCTAATATAGACTGGATGATAATGAGATGAAATTAATATATATATATATATATATATATATATAATATCACTAGTACTGCAGCCGGACAGGTATATATATTTATTATATAATGACTGATGACGGACCTGCTGGACACTGTCAGCTCAGCAGCACCGCAGACTGCTACAGTAAGCTACTATAGTAGTATGTATCAAGAAGAAAGAGAAAAAAAAACCCACGGGTAGGTGGTATACAATTATGGATGGACCAGCGACTGCCGACACAGAGGTAGCTACAGCCGTGGACTACCGTACTGTGTCTGCTGCTAATATAGACTGGATGATAATGAGATGAAATTAATATATATATATATATATAATATCACTAGTACTGCAGCCGGACAGGTATATATATTTATTATGTAATGACTGATGACGGACCTGCTGGACACTGTCAGCACAGCAGCACCGCAGACTGCTACAGTAAGCTACTATAGTAGTATGTATCAAGAAGAAAGAGAAAAAAAAAACCACGGGTAGGTGGTATACAATTATGGATGGACCAGCGACTGCCGACACAGAGGTAGCTACAGCCGTGGACTACCGTACTGTGTCTGCTGCTAATATAGACTGGATGATAATGAGATGAAATTAATATATATATATATATATATAATATCACTAGTACTGCAGCCGGACAGGTATATATATTTATTATGTAATGACTGATGACGGACCTGCTGGACACTGTCAGCTCAGCAGCACTGCAGACTGCTACAGTAAGCTACTATAGTAGTATGTATCAAGAAGAAAGAGAAAAAAAAAAACCACGGGTAGGTGGTATACAATTATGGATGGACCAGCGACTGCCGACACAGAGGTAGCTACAGCCGTGGACTACCGTACTGTGTCTGCTGCTAATATAGACTGGATGATAATGAGATGAAATTAATATATATATATATATATAATATCACTAGTACTGCAGCCGGACAGGTATATATATTTATTATGTAATGACTGATGACGGACCTGCTGGACACTGTCAGCTCAGCAGCACCGCAGACTGCTACAGTAAGCTACTATAGTAGTATGTATCAAGAAGAAAGAGAAAAAAAAAACCACGGGTAGGTGGTATACAATTATGGATGGACCAGCGACTGCCGACACAGAGGTAGCTACAGCCGTGGACTACCGTACTGTGTCTGCTGCTAATATAGACTGGATGATAATGAGATGAAATTAATATATATATATATATATATATATATATATATATAATATCACTAGTACTGCAGCCGGACAGGTATATATATTTATTATGTAATGACTGATGACGGACCTGCTGGACACTGTCAGCTCAGCAGCACCGCAGACTGCTACAGTAAGCTACTATAGTAGTATGTATCAAGAAGAAAGAGAAAAAAAAAAAAAACCACGGGTAGGTGGTATACAATTATGGATGGACCAGCGACTGCCGACACAGAGGTAGCTACAGCCGTGGACTACCGTACTGTGTCTGCTGCTAATATAGACTGGATGATAATGAGATGAAATTAATATATATATATATATATATATATATGTAATATCACTAGTACTGCAGCCGGACAGGTATATATATTTATTATGTAATGACTGATGACGGACCTGCTGGACACTGTCAGCTCAGCAGCACCGCAGACTGCTACAGTAAGCTACTATAGTAGTATGTATCAAGAAGAAAGAGAAAAAAAAAAACCACGGGTAGGTGGTATACAATTATGGATGGACCAGCGACTGCCGACACAGAGGTAGCTACAGCCGTGGACTACCGTACTGTGTCTGCTGCTAATATAGACTGGATGATAATGAGATGAAATTAATATATATATATATATAATATCACTAGTACTGCAGCCGGACAGGTATATATATTTATTATGTAATGACTGATGACGGACCTGCTGGACACTGTCAGCTCAGCAGCACCGCAGACTGCTACAGTAAGCTACTATAGTAGTATGTATCAAGAAGAAAGAGAAAAAAAAAAACCACGGGTAGGTGGTATACAATTATGGATGGACCAGCGACTGCCGACACAGAGGTAGCTACAGCCGTGGACTACCGTACTGTGTCTGCTGCTAATATAGACTGGATGATAATGAGATGAAATTAATATATATATATATATATATATATATATAATATCACTAGTACTGCAGCCGGACAGGTATATATATTTATTATGTAATGACTGATGACGGACCTGCTGGACACTGTCAGCTCAGCAGCACCGCAGACTGCTACAGTAAGCTACTATAGTAGTATGTATCAAGAAGAAAGAGAAAAAAAAAAAACCACGGGTAGGTGGTATACAATTATGGATGGACCAGCGACTGCCGACACAGAGGTAGCTACAGCCGTGGACTACCGTACTGTGTCTGCTGCTAATATAGACTGGATGATAATGAGATGAAATTAATATATATATATATATATATAATATCACTAGTACTGCAGCCGGACAGGTATATATATTTATTATGTAATGACTGATGACGGACCTGCTGGACACTGTCAGCTCAGCAGCACCGCAGACTGCTACAGTAAGCTACTATAGTAGTATGTATCAAGAAGAAAGAGAAAAAAAAAAAACCACGGGTAGGTGGTATACAATTATGGATGGACCAGCGATTGCCGACACAGAGGTAGCTACAGCCGTGGACTACCGTACTGTGTCTGCTGCTAATATAGACTGGATGATAATGAGATGAAATTAATATATATATATATATAATATCACTAGTACTGCAGCCGGACAGGTATATATATTTATTATGTAATGACTGATGACGGACCTGCTGGACACTGTCAGCTCAGCAGCACCGCAGACTGCTACAGTAAGCTACTATAGTAGTATGTATCAAGAAGAAAGAGAAAAAAAAAAACCACGGGTAGGTGGTATACAATTATGGATGGACCAGCGACTGCCGACACAGAGGTAGCTACAGCCGTGGACTACCGTACTGTGTCTGCTGCTAATATAGACTGGATGATAATGAGATGAAATTATATATATATATATATATATATATATATATATATATAATATCACTAGTACTGCAGCCGGACAGGTATATATATTTATTATGTAATGACTGATGACGGACCTGCTGGACACTGTCAGCTCAGCAGCACCGCAGACTGCTACAGTAAGCTACTATAGTAGTATGTATCAAGAAGAAAGAGAAAAAAAAAAAACCACGGGTAGGTGGTATACAATTATGGATGGACCAGCGACTGCCGACACAGAGGTAGCTACAGCCGTGGACTACCGTACTGTGTCTGCTGCTAATATAGACTGGATGATAATGAGATGAAATTAATATATATATATATATATATATATATATATAATATCACTAGTACTGCAGCCGGACAGGTATATATATTTATTATGTAATGACTGATGACGGACCTGCTGGACACTGTCAGCTCAGCAGCACCGCAGACTGCTACAGTAAGCTACTATAGTAGTATGTATCAAGAAGAAAGAGAAAAAAAAAAACCACGGGTAGGTGGTATACAATTATGGATGGACCAGCGACTGCCGACACAGAGGTAGCTACAGCCGTGGACTACCGTACTGTGTCTGCTGCTAATATAGACTGGATGATAATGAGATGAAATTAATATATATATATATATATATAATATCACTAGTACTGCAGCCGGACAGGTATATATATTTATTATGTAATGACTGATGACGGACCTGCTGGACACTGTCAGCTCAGCAGCACCGCAGACTGCTACAGTAAGCTACTATAGTAGTATGTATCAAGAAGAAAGAGAAAAAAAAAACCACGGGTAGGTGGTATACAATTATGGATGGACCAGCGACTGCCGACACAGAGGTAGCTACAGCCGAGGACTACCGTACTGTGTCTGCTGCTAATATAGACTGGATGATAATGAGATGAAATTAATATATATATATATATATAATATCACTAGTACTGCAGCCGGACAGGTATATATATTTATTATGTAATGACTGATGACGGACCTGCTGGACACTGTCAGCTCAGCAGCACCGCAGACTGCTACAGTAAGCTACTATAGTAGTATGTATCAAGAAGAAAGAAAAAAAAAAAAACACGGGTAGGTGGTATACATATACAATTATATATATATTATATACAATTATATATATATATATATATATATATATATATTAAACTGGTGGTGATTAATTAAACTGGTGGTCAGGTCACTGGTCACACTATCAGCAACTTGCAAGTAGTACTCCTAAGCAGACAATCACAATATATACTGGTGGTCAGTGTGGTCACAATGGCAGTGTGGCACTCTGGCAGCAGAGTGCCAGCAAAAGTGTGCACTGTACGTTAAAATATGTACTCCTGCTCTCAGACTCTAACTGCTCCCCACTGTCTCCCCCACAAGTCAGATATACAGTCACGCTATCACTTCAGCAAGTAGTAGTACTCCTCCTAATGCTCCCCAAAATTACTAAAGTAAATAATACTGTGTCTCTCTCTACTCTAGTAGTCTCACTCTCTATAAACGGAGAGGACGCCAGCCACGTCCTCTCCCTATCAATCTCAATGCACGTGTGAAAATGGCGGCGACGCGCGGCTCCTTATATAGAATCCGAGTCTCGCGATAGAATCCGAGCCTCGCGAGAATCCGACAGCGGGATGATGACGTTCGGGCGCGCTCGGGTTAACCGAGCAAGGCGGGAAGATCCGAGTCGCTCGGACCCGTGTAAAAAAAACTGAAGTTCGGGCGGGTTCGGTTTCCGAGGAACCGAACCCGCTCATCTCTAGTTTTAAGTGCCTAGGTTACACAACATGCAGCTACATGACGGCTGCTAAATCCTTTTTCCATCCATATCTAGACACAAAATTCACGATCAAGTTCCCAGTGACTTGTACTACGTCTTATGTTGTCTATCTTATCAAATGCCTGTGTGGGCTATGTTATATTGGCAAGACAATCAGACCTTTCAAAGAGAGAATCACGCAACACCGGTCAGCTATAAGAGCTGCAATCAACAATGTTAAGAAAGAAAATGAACAACCAGTGGCCAAACACTTTGCTGAAGCCAAGCATGGCTTATCCTTGAAATACACTATTATTGACCATATTCCTGAGGACCTCAGAGGGGGTGATAGGGGCAAACGCCTCTTACAGAGAGAGGCATTTTGGATCCACAAGATGGACACCATCAAACCGCGAGGCCTCAATGACCAGTTTTCATTTAATATGTTTCTTTAATTAGGCTAATTGTAGATTAGGTCATTCTATTTGCTTAGTCTCTCATATTAGTGATTTTTCTAATATTTAGGACAACAGTACTCGATGCATACTTATTTTTTTTCCAGTATACTGCTCAATCAATTTTTTTTACATTGTTGTATATTGTACTGTTTAGCAGATTTAGTCATATGTCATTGCTGTAATTTTGTGTATTTCTCTGATGGTGTCCTGTTGTTTATTTAGATCTTTTCTGACCCTCTACGCCCCCCATTGTTTGAGAATCGGGTTGTCATGCCAACGCCGCCGGGAGCCGTGTGAGGTGTGATGTTGTCATCTAGGAGGAAACCCCGGAAGTGCGGGCGGGCCCGGCGCTGACGGCGGGGAGACGCTGAGGGGTGTTTTCTAGCACTGGTATAAAGGTATGTTTTTGTTCACTTATACACTTGTTTGCTATTATATGTAGCTTGAAGACGGAGTAAAATCCGAAACGTCGCTGCTATGACCTAAGTGTCATGTTGTTTGTTACAAAGTCCGCTGGGAGTGCCACTATTTGTTGCCATTATCTATTCTCGTGAGTCGTGCACCACTGCAGTGTTTATGCCTAAGGAGATTTGGAGTGCCTGCTATCTGGGACATATATATATATATATATATATATATATATATATCTGCAGCAGGTTACATTGGTTTTCACAGGGAAACATTGGGGATGTAGAGTGGATCTTGATCCAGAGGCACCAACAAGCTAAAGCTTTAGGCTGTCCAAGGATACATTGGTGCATCCTCTATAACCCCACCTCCAGGCACTGTGAGCTCAGTTTTAGTTTGTATCTGCAGCAGCAGGTCACTTAACAGGTGGGCTGCACTGGGCAGCCCTGTTAAAGCTTTTTCTGACAGAAAATGTCTTCAAAACTGGGCTGTCAGTACTGTATGTTATGGTGACACTTCAGCACTGCAGCTCCATCACCTCCCAAGTGGCGTTGCATACAGTGGCGTAACTAGAAATTTTTCTCCCCCAAGCCAAAAAATCCTTCGGCGCCCCCCCCCCCCATACACCCCGTAATTGCCTGCGGCGCGCGCTGGCAAAAAGGGTGTGTGGCTTTGTCGAAATGGGCGTGGCTTTGCGTGGAGGGCGTGGCATTGCAGGAAAAGACTACCTTATACCCCAGTTTTGCAACCTGCACGCCCAGACGTTGGCCACCACAGGAAAGAAAAATAATCCTGATTCATGCCCCTTACATTATTTGTCATTTTTCCTCCTTATAGTAATGCCCAGTATACATTATTCCACATACTGCAATGGCCCTTAGACATTATTCCACACACAATCAGTGATCGCGCTGAGCCAAAAAAAAAGTGGGTCCCAGGGATCCTTCACTTTTAAAAATTGGGGTCCTACCGGTCTTTTTCTGGGTCCCATCGGAATGAAGGTTCTTATTAATTTTAATCTTGTTTGGACACTACAAAAGTGTTGCAAGATGGGGGAGATGGGGTGACAATGCTGCTGGGCTGTGTAGCATGCAGGACACCCTGCACCAGAGCTGTAACTAGACATTTTGGTGCCCTTAGGCAGAAAGTGAATTGGTGTTAGACCACTTAGACCACAAAGAACAGGTAGTGCGCGCCGTAGGCGCGCCGCAAAATTTTAGGGGCGTGGCTTCATATGGAAGGGGCGTGGCCACATAATAGTGTCAATTCACATTACACCACACAGTAGTGGCGCTTATACACATTGCACCAGGTAGAACCTCCTATGCACACTGATCCAGGTAGATCACGTCATACACTTTGCTCCAGGTACAGCACGTCATACACTTTGCACCAGGTACAGCACGTCATACACTTTGCACCAGGTACAGCACGTCATACACTTTGCACCAGGTAGAGCACGTTATCATACACATTGCCGCTAGGTAGAGCACGTTATCATACACAGTGCGCCAGGTAGAACACGTTATACACACTGCGCCAGGTAGAGCACGTTATCATACACATTGCGCCAGGTAGAGCATGTTATCATACACATTGCCGCTAGGTAGAGCAAGTTATCATACACATTGCATCAGGTAGAGCATGTTATCATACACATTGCCGCTAGGTAGAGCAAGTTATCATACACATTGCCGCTAGGTAGAGCAAGTTATCATACACATTGCGTCAGGTAGAACACGTTATTATACACATTGCGCCAGGTAGAGCACGTTATTATACACAATGCGCCAGGTAGAGCACGTTATCAGCCACATTGCGCCAGGTAGAACACGTTATTATACACAATGCGCCTGGTAGAGCACATTATCATACACATTGCGCCAGGTAGAACACGTTATTATACACAATGCGCCTGGTAGAGCACGTTATAATACACATTGCACTAGGTAGAGCACGTTATCATACACATTGCGCCTGGTAGAGCACGTTATTATACACATTGCACCAGGTAGAGCACGTTATCATACACATTGCGCCAGGTAGAACACGTTATCATACACATTGCGCCAGGTAGAACACGTTATCATACACATTGCGCCAGGTAGAATACGTTATCATACACATTGCGCCAGGTAGAGCACGTTATCATACACATTGCGCCAGGTAGAACACGTTATTATACACATTGCGCCAGGTAGAACACGTTATTATACACATTGCGCCAGGTAGAACACGTTATTATACACAATGCGCCTGGTAGAGCACTGAGGCACATTGCAGTAACCACTCACTTATCACCTCCAGTTGCACGAAGGGGCCGTTTGACACAAGTGGTTCCGCCCCCAGCAGCAACTCACTGACACTCACCATTTTTTCTGACAGCACAGTGCAGTGAGTGCACTGGCACAAGTAGCCAGCCTGCGCCTGTAGTAACCGCAGCCTGGAGGAGCTCTATGTGAAATCGCAAGCAGAGGCTGTTCTCTGGCAAGAAGGAGCTCGTCCAATCGCTTCCCCTGACGGGCTGGCCACTGCTAAATATACCGATAATCAGTTCCAACTGTGTCAAAGTAGTGGAGCCCCAGGTGCAATGGGAAAGTCAGTGTCACTGCACAGTTGTACTGATATACTGGTATATTTAGCAGTGGCCAGCCCGTCAGGGGAAGCGATCGGAGGAGCTCCTTCTTGCCAGCCTCTGCTTGCGATTTCACAGATAGCTCCTTCATGCTGCGGCGCCGGCTGGCTACTTGTGCCAGTGCACTCACTGCACTGTGCTGTCAGAAAAATGGTGTCAGTGAGGCCCTGACACTCTGAGCGGCCTCACATTGCACACACGGAGCTTGCAGCCCCCGGACATCCCGCATCTGCACCAGCTACTCCTGGTGAAGCGGGGCGATGCAGCACTGTCTACTGCTTACCTACAGCGGGAGCTGCGCAGCCCGGACGGCTCCTGCTGGAAGGTAGTTGTCGGGTCTCGGTGGGGCGTTGAGCGGGTCCCGGGTAGGGGGGTGGCGGCGGGCAGATCCGGAGCTGTACTCCCAGTCGCAGAGGAGGGTGCTGGCGGCAGAGCGGCAGTGGAGCCGGATGAGCGGGGCCAGTCTGTCAGCCCTGCAGCACAGATTCATGTGCTGGCGGGGAGCAGGATTCAAAGCGGGAGATGCTGCAGGCTGTGATTGGATGGAGACTACAGGAGGTGATTGGCCGAGGAAACAGCCAGTCACCTCCTGCATTCCGCTGACAGGCTTAACACATGCAAACACATATTCAGATGAGCTCGTCCTGTGGGACCCGCTCATCTTCTAAATGTGAGTCCCGGGCGGCTGTTTCTGGGTAAAATACGCGCCATGGCGCGTTTTTGCGATCACTGACAATAATGCACATGACACAATATGCACACACCGTAATGCCCCCTACACATTATGCCACACACCGTAATGCCCCCGACACATTATGCCACACACCGTAATGCCCCCGACACATTATGCCACACACCGTAATGCCTGTGACACATTATGACAGGAATCGCAATGCCAGTTATACATTATGCTACACACTGCAATGCCCCTGATACATTATAGCACACACAATGTCTGTGACACAGTATGACACACACCACAATGATCCTGAGACATTATACCACATACCACAATGCCCGTGATATAGTATACAACACACCGTAATGCCTGATACATTATGACACACACCGCAATGTCCGTGATACATTATGCCACACACCGTAATGCCCATTACACATTAAGTTCTACAGTAAGGCTTCCAATTACTTTTAAATTACCTCCTCGTTGCCAGGGGTTTCATGCTCTTGGTTCCATGCACGGTGCCAGGGGTTTTCATGCTCAGGGTGTCATGCTCGTTGCCAGGGGTTTCATGCACTGGGTGTCCTGCTCGTTGCTAGGGGGTAGTGCTTGTTGCTAGGGCCGTGCTCCCAGTGCCACATATGCTCCCAGTGCCAGATATTCCCCCACAGTGCCAGGTATATGCACCCAGTGCCAGATATTCCCCCACAGTGCCAGGTATATGCACCCAGTGCCAGATATTCCCCCACAGTGCCAGGTATATGCCCCCCCCCCCAGTGCCAGATATTCCCCCACAGTGCCTGCTTCCCCCCCAGTGCCAGATATTCCCCCCCAGTGCCAGGTATATGCCCCCAGTGCCAGATATCCCCCCCCCTCCAGTGCCAGGTATATGCCCCCAGTGCCAGGTATATGACCCCCCAGTGCCAGATATTCCCCCCCCCCCAGTGCCAGGTATATGCCCCCAGTGCCAGATATTCCCCCACAGTGCCAGGCATATGCCCCCAGTGCCAGATATTCCCTCCCAGTGCCTGCTCCCCCCCCCAGTGCCAGGTATATGCCCCCCCAGTGCCGGGTATATGCCCCCAGTGCCGGGTATATGCCCCCCCAGTGCCAGGTATATTCCCCCAGTGCCAGGTATATGCCCCCCCCAGTGCCAGGTATATGCCCCCAGTGCCAGGTATATGCCCCCCCAGTGCCAGATATTCTCCCAGTGCCAGATATTCCCCCCCAGTGCCAGGTATATGCCCCCAGTGCCAGGTATATGCCCCCAGTGCCAGGTACATGCCCCCCCAGTGCCAGTTATATGCCCCCAGTGCCAGGTATATGCCCCCAGTGCCAGATATTCCCCCCCAGTGCCTGCTTCCCCCCCAGTGCCAGGTATATGCCCCCAGTGCCGGGTATATGCCCCCCAGTGCCAGGTATATGCCCCCAGTGCCGGGTATATGCCCCCCAGTGCCAGGTATATGCCCCCAGTGCCAGGCACATGCCCCCAGTGCCAGATATTCCCCCCTAGTGCCTGCTTCCCCCCCCCAGTGCCAGGTATATGCCTCCAGTGCCGGGTATATGCCCCCCCAGTGCCAGGTATATGCCCCCCAGTGCCGGGTATATGCCCCCAGTGCCAGGTACATGCCCCCAGTGCCGGGTATATGCCCCCCCAGTGCCAGGTATATGCCCCCAGTGCCAGGTATATGCCCCCAGTGCCAGGTACATGCCCTCAGTGCCAGGTATATGCCCCCCCAGTGCCAGGTATATGTCCCCAGTGCCGGGTATATGCCCCAGTGCCTGCTCCTCCGGCCCCCCCTATGTGTTGGAGGGACACGAGCGCATCGCGCGTCTCTCCTGTGTCCCTCCTGGCTCTCCCCCAGCTGTCTAATAAAGGAAGTGCCGTTCGTGAGCCAATCAGAGCTCACGAACGGCACTTGCTTCCTTAGACCGGCCGGGGGAGAGCCAGGAGGGACACAGGAGAGACGCGCGATGCGCTCGTGTCCCTCCAACACATGGGGGGGGGGGGAGAGCCGGGGGAGCAGGCACCGCAGCAAGGAGGGAGAGGAGATCGCAGATTGACATGCGGACGCTCGTCCGCATGTCAATCTGTTCTAAATCAGTGGCGCCCCCGCAGCCCCTCGCCCCCAAGCCACCGCGAGGACTGCGGGGGCAGTAGTTACGCCACTGGTTGCATACTCCCGCAGCCTGTTCCCGGGTACTTGCGGCGGAGACGCTCCGGCTTTAGGCACACGGTTGCAGTCGCTCTTCTGGTTTGCGTGGCTGCTACGGGGAGGAGGTAAGAGGGTCCCCCAGACGGGACCCACCATTAAATCGCGTACCGTCTGCGACCTAGGGTGACAGGTCGCGGCACTGGCGTGGACACTGTCACAGAGCAGGGACCCCACTAGACCAGCAGGGCAATAGAGCACAGGTTGGGTGTACTAAAGCCCCATTTAATAAGGCTCGCTACTACCTGGGGTGGAAGTCCAGCATAGGGTAGCTGGTGCTTGACCTGTAGCCTCTCCCCGACCCAGAGCGACATCTACTGCACATTTTGCCGCCCTGGTGCTGCCTCACACTCTCCCTCACTCCCTGACTGAGATGCTGGGTGCCATCTTATAAGCATAGTTGTCGCTAGTCTCTAGGACTGCAGGGCAAGGTCTCCCTTGTAACACCGCCTGTATACAGCGCTGTGACTTTACAAACACTTGAGTATTCTACATGTCTTTATACAGACAGCGTTAGTTAAGAAAAAGTGCACCTATTACAAGATATATTGTACAAGTATTCTGATATATACCTCCGGTCTAGGATCGTGTTGTGTTTTATATATATATATATATATATATATATATATATATCTATCTATCTGTACATATACTAGTCCAGTGCAGTTGTATTGTCATAAAAATTATCTGCATTGCCTGTGACTGTGTGTGCCTGTATCTGCTGTGTGGTTTCACTTTCAGTGTTTCCCAGATATATCTGTCACTATATTCTGTACCCTAAGGGACTTGGTGCACTAGGGTCATGTATATAGGGGGTCATTCCGAGTTGATCGTAGCTGTGCTACGATCATGTTCCCAGACATGCGAGGAGACAGCGGCAATGCTTTTGTACTTGTTGAGTAACTCCCGGCCAGCACAGCTCCTGCAGCTGACCGGGAGTTGCTCATCGCTGCCCCGGTCACAGCGGCTGCGTGTGACGTCATGCAGCCTCTGCGAAGCGCCCCCAGCACGGTCCGGACATGCCTGCGTTGGTCGGACCGCTCCCTCAAAACGGCATCCAAATGCCGCCGTGCCGCCCCCTCCCACCCAGCGACCGCCGTGGCATGTCAATCAGGCAGTGGCTATAGCTAGGGAACGATGGCCATCGGCCTTCTGGCATGCGCCGGCGCACTGCGGCACCGGTGCATACGCAGTTCTGACCCGATCGCTGCGCTGCGAACAACTCCAGTGAGCGATCGGGTTGGAATGACCCCCATAGTGCATCACAGTATTTACCTATTACGTGTATTCTACTGTGTACTCACTCACATAATACCAGATTTATTGACTGGTGTTGTGTACTGTGTCTACAGTCACATACTAACGGATTATTCGCAGGTATTGTACTCTGTCTGGCTTTATCGTACTAATTCACTCTGTTGTTGCATTTGTGTACAATGTCTAACAAGAAAGGCAGTAAGTCTGTGGACGCTCCTGCATCATGCAGAGCATGCACCAAAGATTTACCAGAGGGGGAAGCTGTGTATGATTATCTGTGTACTATGTATCATACATCTCCCAATCAGTCCGCAGCTCCTGTAACCAATCAGGAGCCACCCTGGGCTGCATTCACAAACCTACTGGGTGCTCTGATGGAATGCCTTACGCCACCTATGGGACAACCTGTGCTATTACAGCCACAAATTGTCCCTATGGTTAATCCGCCTTGGGCGGAAAATTTGTTTAACCAGTTGCAGCAATTAAATCGTTCATTGGGCAGACAAAAATCTACTCCAGGTCACTCTAGTGTATCTGGGTCATCTAAGCAGGCTGCTTCCTCCTCACAATCCACAAATCTCTCAGATATTTCATCTTAAAAGGAGGAGGAGGGGGAGCATACTGTCCTGTCAGACACTGAATCAGGAGTTTCTGATGAGGATTCTACATTGCAAATTGATGTCTCTGCCCTTGTGATTGCTATTAAGAAAATCCTACAAATCACTGATGATGAGGATTCCACTACTGTGGCTAAGAAAACTAATATGTTTAAACAGCAGAAGGTGGTTAAAAATCTATTACTCCATTTTGATCATTTGGTGGACATCAGACAGGAGACCTGGTCTAATCCAGGGAAGAAATAACCTCTGTCTAAACGGGCCTTGGCTCGCTATCCTCTCCCTGCAGAGTTATGTAACAAGTAGGAAAAGTCACCGCCGGTGGATTCTCATATCACCCGCCTAGTGGTGTTGTCCACTCTGCCTGTCACCACTTTCACTTCACTGAAGAAACTGACAGATAAGCATGTGGAGGGATGCCTGAAATCTATTTACTGCCTTACAGGTGCTGTACAAACATAGACCCACTATTGCGGCCTCCTGGGCTGCAAAAGGAATTGAAGCATGGGTTCAGGCATTAGAGGAAGAGCTGCCCGAGGATATATCTGACAATGCCAGACAATACCTGTCTCACATTACCACCGCCGCCTATTACATTCAGGAGGCGTCCTCTGAGGCAGGTGTGTTGGCGGCCAAGGCGTCGACTATGTCTGTCCTGGCTCGCCGTATTCTGTGGTTGAGGTCATGGAAGGTGGACCTAGGGGGTCATTCCGAGTTGATCGCTCGTTAGCTACTTTTAGCAGCCGTGCAAACGCATTGTCGCCGCCCACCAGGGAGTGTATTTTCGCTTTGCAGAAGTGCAACCTCTTGTGCTGCAGAGCGGCTGCAAAATCATTTTGTGTAAAACAAGACCAGCCCTGTAGTTACTCTTCGTGTTGATTCTAACGACGGAGGGACGGCTTTTGACGTCACACACCCGCCCAGCGTTCGCCCAGCCATGCCTGCATTTTCCCCGACACGCCTGGGTTTTTCTAAGTACTCCCTAAAAACGGTCATTTGCCACCCAGAAACGCCCACTGCATGTCAAACTTCCTGCGTTCTGCCGTGCGACTGAAAGCTTTGCTAGAACTTGTGCAAAACCACAAAAGGACATTATACCCTTACATCGCGCGTGCGTATTGCGGTGCATACGCATGTGCAGAAATGCCGATTTTTTAGCCTGATCGCTGCTCTGCGAACAACGGTAGCTAGCGATCAACTCGGAATAACCCCCCTAGACTCCAAAAAGACCTTGGAGGTACTCCCCTTTAAGGGGGACATTTTGTTTGGGGAAGACCTAAATAAAATTGTGTCTGAATTGGCAGCTGCTAAGACTGCCTTTCTCCCAAATACTAATCCTTCTGCATAGAAGGCTAAAGGTACCACTTTTCGTTCCTTTCGTCCTCAAGTGAAAGCAAAAGGTCAGGCATACCCAAGACAATCTCGTGCTCCCAAAACCACTAAGTCCAAGGCAAAGCAGTCCCGGGCGGCCCGTCAGCCTGCTTCTAAACAAGACAAGCCTGCCATATGATGGGGCGGGCCTCCCCCTGGGGGACCCCAGGGTGGGAGACCGAATTCTGCAGTTCACCCAGGTCTGGTTAATGACCACTTCAGATGCATGGGTGCGAGAAGTTGTCTCTCACAAGTACGCAGTCTCCTTCAAGAGACGTCCTCCTCGCCAGTTTTGCACCACAGTTATCCCTTTGGATCCGTTAAAGGCACAAGCTTTGCATAAGGTTGTGAGTTCTCTCCTGAATACGAGAATGGTAGTGCCGGTTCCTCTGGCCCAGAGAGGCAGAGGTTACTACTCGACCCTGTTTCTAGTTCCGAAACCCAATGGGTCTTCTTTCCTATCCTCAACCTCAAATCACTGAACAAGTTTGTGAGAGTGTGCAAGTTCCGGAAACATGGAAACACTGCGCTCAATTATACTGGCTATGGAACCCGGAGACTATATGGTATCTCTGGATATACAGGATGCGTACCTGCATATACCTATTGCCATGTCGCATCAGCAGTATCTGCGGTTTGCTATTGGCAACCTCCACTATCAGTTCCAGGCTCTACCATTTGGACTGGCTACGGATCTTCACCAAGGTCATGGCCATAATGATGGCCCATCTCCGTCGCCAGGGAGTCAGGATTCTGCCGTATCTGGATGACTTGTTTATTCTGGCAAACACCCACAATGTCCTCCTCAGTCATCTACAACTGACGGTAAACTTCCTACAAGCCCATGGGTGGCTCATCAATTGGAAGAAATCCTCGCTGGTCCCAGCTCAGAGCATGGTGCACCTGGAGGCACTCCTGGTCACACACAGTCAATGACTGTTTCTGCCTCCAGAAAAAGTCCTGAGACTTCAAGACAGAATAAGATGCTTCCTTTGTCACCCCAGAGTGTTGATTAACTCGACGATGCAAGTACTTGGCCTGATGGTGTCGGCATTCTACATGGTAGAGTACGCTCAATTTAATTCTCGCCCTCTGCAGAGCTTAATCCTTTCCAAGTGGGATGGCCTACCTCATCGGATCAGATCTCACATGATCACTTTGACTCCGGTGGTTCATCTGTCGCTGACCTGGTGGCTACAGGACCAGCAATTGAGCAGGGGCAGTCCCTTTTGGATCCCTGACTGGGTCCTGCTGAAAACGGATGCCAGTCTGAGGGTAGGGGGTGCAGTGTTGGAGCAACACTCTTTTCAGGGTTGCTGGACCATGGAGGAGTCACTCCTCCCAATAAACATTCTGGAGTTGCGAGCGGCGTTCAATGCACTGACTCTCGCCCTGCTTCTGGTACAGAACAGGCCGGTTCAAATGCCACTACGGTTGCATACATAAACCATCAAGCCAGCACTTGAAGCCACATGGCTATCATGGAAGTGTCAAAAATCCTTCGTTGGGCGGAACACCATCTGCCAGCAATATCGGCAGTGTTCATTCCGGGCTTCCTAAACTGGGAACGGACTTACTCAGTCTCCAGGCCGTGCACGCCAGAACGTGGAGTCTTCAACCAGAAGTCTTTCAACTCCTAATGGATAAGTGGGATCTACCAGACGTAGACCTGATGGCGTCTCGACACAATCACAAGGTTCCGGTTGGATAAAGGACCAGGGATCTTCAAGCAGCATTTGTGGATTCACTGGCAATTCCATGGAACTTTCGGCTGCCCTACGTGTTCCCTCCAGTGTCACTCCTACCCAGGGTCCTGCGGAAGTTCAAGCAATAAGGAGGATTTCTACTTCTAGTCGCACCAGCGTAACCCATACGGCATTGCTTCTCAGACCTGCAGGGTCTATCGACAGAGCGTCCTTTTCTACTTCCTCAGCACCCAGACCTTCTCGTACTGGGTCCTTGTCTTTATCCAGACCTGGCCAGGCTGGCTTTGATGGAGTGGCTCTTGAGACATCACTCCTGAGAGCCGAAGGATTCCCTGAGATGGTCATCCAAACTATGTTAAAAGCCTGCAAACCGGCATCTGCTCGGATTTATTACAGGGTCTGGAATTCTTACTTCACCTGGTGTGCTGATAAGAATTGTGATGCATACAGATAGGGCCGGCCCGAGACTAATTTTTTTGGTAAGAATATATATTTTGCCGCACTTTAGTGGAATATATACACATTACGCCACAGAGGAGACGCTTATACATTTTACACCACAGAGGAGACTCTTATACACGTTACGCCACATTGTATAGGGGGCACACTGACGCACACTGTAGAGGACCAGGGGCACAGTGAAACACATATACATTGTACAGGGGAAGTTGCCTCTTCCATGAACATACCTTCCATCTGTAGTTCATAGCTCCCCCTCATTAGTAGATGCTGCACTGTCTCCCTCCCCCTGTTACCTGGCATCATGGGAGGGCTGTGGAGACAGAACAGTCACTCGATAGGCAGATCAGGATTCAGGCAGTTCCAGGTCTCCTCTGTGCGCTTGCCAGAGGAGGATGGCTGTTATTGTGCAGGGCAGGCGGTGAATTGTGCAGGGCGGCCGCTGAGCAGAGTTCATGTGTAAGGCGGGCGGTGAGCGCGGGTAGTGGTGAGCAGCTGGCGGCGGGTAGTCGTGAGCGACGGGCGGCAGAGAGAGTGATGCTGATTTCAGCAGTGCCCTCAGCGGTCCAGCGCTCTATGCCGCTGCATAACCGGCGTATGCGTCAGGCCGGGCCGGCATACAGATTCAGAACTTCCAGAATTCTGGCTTTTTTGTAAAGAGGCCTGGACTTAGGCATTCGTCTGTCCTCCCTCAAGGTTCACATATCTGCCTTGTCGGTTTGGTTTCAGAGAAAAATTGCGTCTATACCTGACATTCATACATTCATTCAGGGTGTCTTACGGATTCAGCCTCCCTAGATCCCTCCTGTGGCTCCATGGGATCTGTCTGTTGTGCTGAATGCCTTTCAAGAGTCTCCATTTGAACCTCTTGAGATGGTGGACCTTAAATGGCTCACGGTCAAGGTCTTGTTTTTACTGGCTATAGCATCTGCAAGAAACGTGTCGGTCTTAGGCGCATTGTCCTGTCGTCCACCCTTTCTAATATTTCATCATGACCGGGTAGTTCTTAGAACTCGCCCAGGTTATTTACCTAAGGCATTGTTATCTTTTCACCTTAATTGTGGTTCCGGCCTATATCTCTTTTGAATTGTCCTCCAAAGAGCGGTCTTTGGATGTGGTCCGAGCTCTCCGTATGTATGTGGAGAGGACTACCTCTATCAGGAGGTCAGATTCCCTTTTTGTTTTGTTTGCTTTTCACAAACGTGGCTGACCTGCGAATAAGCAAACCGTGGCCAGTTGGATTAGATTGGTGATTGCACAAGCTTATGCGCAGGCTGGTCTCCCAGCTATTGCTGCTATTAAAGCCTATTCTACTCGGTTTGTTGGATCTGCTTGGGCGGCCCGCCGTGGCACATCCACAGAACAATTGAGCAAGGCGGCTATGTGGTTCTCTGTGAACACGTGTGAGAGGGTCTATGACTTTGATACTTCCGCCTCCCAGGATGCTTCCTTTGGATGCCGGGTTCTCATACCCGCTAAGGCGCATCCCCACCCATGTGGAACTGCTTTATTACATCCCAGATATTTCCCTGTGGAACTGGAAACCGGTGTAACCTGCTGCAGAAAAGGAGAGTTATGGTAGACTTACCATTGTTAACTCTCTTTCTGCGAGGTACATTGGGTTCCACAGGGTGACCACCCTAACGCACCTAGCTTCTATGGGTTTGTATGGCATTAGCCACTGGTCCCTTCTCATGTCGTGAGAATGTGGTTCTATGTGACTAACATCTACCTTCTCTCTTACCTGCTCCTGCATTGGACTGGTTAATGAAACTGAGCTCATAGTGCCTGGAGGCAGGGTTATATAGGAGGCACAATGCATCCTGGGGCAGCCTAAAGCTTTAGCCTGTTGGTGCCTCTGGATCAAGATCCACTCTACACCCCCGATGTTTCCCTGTGGAACCCAATGTATCTCGCAGAAAGATAGTTAACACTGGTAAGTCTACCATAACTCTCCTTATATAAAGAACAAAAGACAGCAGTACTCCGGGATTTGTGAAAAATAAATTCTTGTTTGAAGTGTCACATAAAACAAACAATGTTTCGGGGCCCTTGGCCCCTTTGTCAAGGTATGAACAAAGGTGCTTTGGGCCTTGACATTTTTTTTATTTTTATGTGGCACTTCAAACAAGAGTGTATTGTTTTTCAAAAATCCCGAGCACCGGTGTATTTTGTTCTTCGTGTACTACCATTCCCACGGAGGGCACCTGGGTAATTATTGACAAGGATAGTGGAGTGCCAGTCTCATATCATTTATTAGATACATATGATTGTGGTTCCTGTGCTGTCAGTCTATGGAGGCCATGCATATACACACACACACACACACACACACACACACACACACACACACACACACACACACATATAATAGAAATGGGGAGTCATGCACTCTCATCTAAGTGGTCATCAGTGGAGTGCACTACACGGGATAATCCCCATCTGGGCGATTCCAGTAGTATATAATTCCAAAAGAATAGGCACTCTCCAGGTTTAATGCAAGATGTTTTTATATTACATACTCACAACCAGCAACAATGTAAGGCTTCTTTAAATTGCATTACAAGACATAGCAATGTTTCGGTCCCTCCGGACCTTTGTCAAGCTTAACATCCAAGCAAGCCAACAGCACATGTTAACAGCAGAGCTCATTGCAGCAGAAGTCACCTGTCTATCCTCAGCCTGCCCCTTAAGTACCACAACATGGAGCGCAGCATGGTCTCAGCTTGCGTTCCACCATCGCCGCCAGCTGCTACCGGAAGTGCGCATCACTTCCGCATCCGGAATCTGTCATGCGGTTCAACCACTGTCTGTGGAACACACAGCGATAACATAATAACTCATCACACTATTCCAAAAGTGTCATGCAGCCTAATATTCTATAATAATCCTATTTCAAATGCCAGCACATATAAAAAACAAATAGAGATTTCACATTATCAGTAATGTCAAATTGATCTCAT
Source organism: Pseudophryne corroboree (assembly GCF_028390025.1). NCBI lineage: Eukaryota > Metazoa > Chordata > Amphibia > Anura > Myobatrachidae > Pseudophryne > Pseudophryne corroboree. The sequence goes on along the minus strand of NC_086450.1, from coordinate 316,930,881 downwards.
ACTTCCGGACAGTATGCAGCAAATCATGCAACCTACTATCTCTACTGGGTACATCCAAGTCCCCACATTAATATTGATTTATTAAAAATCATTATTTACATATGTGTCTAGCACCAAACAATATATATTTCTTTCTGCAATACTCATTTCAGAACGCACCAAGGGGGGTCATTCCAAATTGATCGCTTGTTGACAATTTTCGCAGCGATCAGGTAAAAAAACGGCAAAACTGCGCATGCACCGCAACGCGCAGGCGCATTGTATGGGTACAAAGAGGATCGGTGCTGGGTGATAGATTTAATGAAGAATCTATTCGCACAGCTGAACGCAAGGTGATTGACAGAAAGAGGGCGTTTATGGGTGTCAACAGACCATTTTCTGGGAGTGTTTGGGAAAACGCAGGCGTGTCCAGGTGTTTGCAGGGCGGGTGTCTGATGTCAATTCCGGCACCAAAAAGATTGAAGTGATCTCAAGGACTGAGTAAGTCCAGAGCTACTCTGAAACTGCACAAAATGTTTTTGCTGCGCTTGGCTGCAAAGGCGTTCGCACACTTGCAAAGTGAAAATACACTCCCTCATGTGCGGCGATTATGCATTTGCACGGCTGCTAAAAGTAGCTAGCGAGCGATCAACTTGGAATGACCCCCCCATATCGTGTGGCACTCAAGGGGCAAGCCAGGTAATTCTTTCACCTACACCAGTGGTTCCCAAACTTTTTTGAATTGCGGCACCCTAGAGTATCAGAATTTTTTTCACGGCACCCCTAAGCCAATAGTTTCTTATTGAAAAATTTAGAAAGAAATATTAAATAAAGTAAATTGTCTTTATATGTCATCCTTAGGGTAACTTATGTGGTGAGGTACAAGATTTGCTTCTGATTGTCAATATATTTTATGATTGGCAGCCATTAACACTGGTTTTGCTTTTTACATTGACCATGCATAATTTTAATTGGTTCTGGACCACCAACCCGAGGCACCCCTGCAAGTGTCCCGAGGCACCCCAGGGTGCCACGGCACACAGTTTGGGAACCACTGACCTACACAACAAAATTATCAGATACATATAATTTAAACAGTGAGAAGATGAAAAATAGAAAAATATGAAAAATATAAAAAAAAATAAATAGAAAAATTAAAAACAATGTGGTGGAACTTTATGTGGATCAAAACGCTTTTTCTACAGTAGAAATATTTTTTGTAAAATGAAGTTCATCCTCCTTCACAACAAGAAATTCTTTAAATTGAGCTGTTCGTTTAAACCCCTCGGGGAGATCGTATCAAGCTGAAAGATCCATTCTGCTTCACGTTTCTGCAATTCCAATATGCGATTCCCACCTCTGACTGATGGTGGAATCCAATCAATGATTCTACATCGAAGCATAGGTATTTGATGTCCAGATTCTACCCAATGCCGGGCAACCGGCTTGTAAGAGCCATCAGTCTCTGTATGATCAGTATCGCCTGCCAGATTGAGCACCGGTGATTTGCCATCCGGTCTCTAAAGCAACGTTTCATTAGGCCAACATAAGCCAAACCACAGGGACATATGATCAAGTAAATGACATGATACATCTTGCAGTGTAACCGGTGTCTAATCGGTATTGGTAACCCACTATGGGGATGTGGGAAGGTAGACCTTGGTATGATAGACCTACATGTCGTACAGTCTGGGCAACAAAAGCATCCCTTTCGTGACGATCTCAACCACATATCTCCACCACCTTTTTTCAGAGACACTAAAGGACGCATAAGTATCTGCTTCAATTTGCTAATCGGCGGTAAACCATCATTGGTTGCTCTTGCATTGTCTTATCAACTTTAGGATCAGAGGCAATAATTTTCCAATTGTGCTTAAAGGCTTGTTTCACCACTGAAGCTTTATCATCATAGCTGCTGGTGTATATCATCCTCTTGCTGTGATGCGCACTTCAGGTAGCGGCTGGCGGCGATGGTGGAACGCACGCTGAGACCATGCTGCGCTCCATGTTGTGGTACTTAAGGGGCAGGCTGAGGATAGACAGATGACTTCTGCTGCAATGAGCTCTGCTGTTAACATGTGCTGTTGGCTTGCTTGGATGTGAAGCTTGACAAAGGTCCGGAGGGACCGAAACGTTGCTGTGTCTTGTAATGCAATTTAAAGAAGCCTTACATTGTTGCTGGTTGTGAGTATGTAATGTAAAAACGTCTTTGCATTAAACCTGGAGAGTGCCTATGCTTTTGGAATTATATATATATATATATATATATATATAAAATATATATATATATATATATATATATATACTCCATAGACTGATAGCACATGCACATGATCATCCCTGTCCCCTTATTGTCCATAGACTGACTGCACACGCACCATGACTATTCCCACCCTAGCCAGCAGCAGAGTCGGACTGGAGCTGCTCTTTGGCCCTGGCATTTGTGTGCACCCACGTAATAGGGGTGCTTGTGTTGTGAAAGGGTCGCATAGACACTGCTCACGGGGGCATGCCGCGAGTCTGGTGGCCGTGGACTCATGGCACACCCCTATATTTCTTTGAAATGGGTACTTTGGGTGGGTGGAAGAGCAAAACAGAGAGCCAGAAGCTGCGCTGTGCTTGGCTTTCACGGCTCTCTGTGTGACTGGAATGGCCCACTGTATCATGTGTTTGTATTTGGAAAGCTCTCTGTATTGTACAGGGTGCTTTACTCATACGAAGCCCTGAGTAGCCGCCGCAGACATAATATATAAACAAGACAGTTGCAGCTATGGGTGTACAAACATTGATAGACGTAGGCTTAAATGCAACGCGGCTCCGGCATGTTTATCTGGTTTGCCGCAAACTTCAGGCGTCACATTTCCAACTCTCCTATAAGCTCATTTTGCAAATATGGAGCATTTGTTGTGATACGATACGTTGGACATCTCTCAAGATATGTACATGTTTCTGCAGCGTGGTACACTGGTATTCCACAAGGAATAACATCGGGGTGTAGAGTTGGATCTTGATCCGAGGCACCAATAAGCTAAAGCTTTGACTGTTCCCAGGATGCACTGCACCGCCCTCTCTATAGCCCCGCCTCCAGGTACTGGAGATCAGTTTGTAAGTTGGTGCCTGCAGTGCAGGTCACTAACAGGTGGGGCTGCGCTAGGAAGCCCTGAAAAGAGCTTTTTAGAAGACTTCAAGGGCTGCAGCACTTTCTATGTCTTTATGACATGCTATGCTGCGGCTCCATCACCTGCCTCAGCGGCGCTGCATACTCCCGCGGCCTGGTTCTCGGGTACTTGCAGCGGAGACACACCGGTCTTTCAGGCACACCACCTCTGTCATTCTCCAGGATCGCTTGGCTGCACTAAAGGGAGGAGGCAAGAGGGTCCCCCACACAGTACCCGCCGGTAAATTGCTATCCAGTCGCGGTCCCAGGATATGGACCACACCGCTGGCTTAAACACAGTGTCACACAGGGACCCCACTATATCCACCAGGGCTAGGAGCACAGGTCAGATTTATTAACATGCGTTTGTAAAAGGCTCCACAGTACCCGGTGGTGAAGTCCAGCAGAGGGGATAAGGCGCTGACCAGAGCCCCTCCCCCAGTTCCGGGAGCCATCTGCTGCTGGTATTCCCGCCCTGGAGCTGCATCTCTCTCTCTCCCTCACTCCCTGAAGAGATTTTGGAGCCATTACATAGCTGGGCTGATCTCCGGGACTGCTGGGCACTGTCTCCTCTGTAAATCCTAGAAAAAAGGGAAAAGGGAAATGGGGAATTTTGGAAACCGCACTGGAAAACAACATAATTACTTTTGGCAAGATAATATTATTAAACCAACATTTGGCTCTATCAACATTTAATTGAGCTATGCACTTAGTTGGCGGTGCACCCAGATGTTCAGTCCAGAAGACTACAATGAAAGAGAAAACAGTTCTCTCTGCAACTGCAGAGAAAACTAGGAAAAAGAAGACCTTATCTTTTTCTGGGGCACGCTTTATGAAATATATGTTATAATTTAAAATTAAATCTTTATTGGTCTCTATTAAAAATTCTAGGCTTTATCATAATTTAATCATATCAGGCATGAAAAATTTACCAAATGTCAAGCGATAATCTCCATGTAAATATCCGTATCCGGGTATCCCTAATATAAATATATCTACCAATAAGTGTATTTAGGGATATGATCACTTTATCTCCTCCACCAAAAATTGTAATAAATCAAAAATTACCAAAAAATATTATGTTGGAGTTTGTATGTACTCCCTTTTATTGTGGTCTGTTCAAAAATTTTTTTTGCATAGAACAGATCATGTGATTGTCCTCTCACAATTATGTGTGTGAGCAGGATACATTACATATGGCTATTCACATGAATTTATACCCGCACCACTATTAAGCTTTAATTCTTTATAAAATCTTACTCCACACCACTGTACCGTTATAGTTGTTATGATCAAACACTTATACTTTATCAATTTATTTTATTATGCTATTGTTCCACACCACTGTACCATTGGAGTTTGGTTAGATCAAAAACTCCAAAAGTATCCACAGTGTATGACAAATACGGATTTATTCTCTTAAAATGATCCAATTAATTGCAATAGGTAAATGTTGAATAAATTAGTCATATATTCATACTTGCTGCAAAATCTATATTTTCTGAAACACCTATGTCCCACCTGAAAAATTTCAGATCCAGCTGATTTCCAGATCCTACTGGTCAGTGCCTATTAGTTCACAATTGATATGCACTAAATAATTTCATATATATACACACACATAGAATTTCTAAATCCAGCTATTCCAGCTGGTAAGTACATAATTGATATGCACCAAATGCATTCATATGTATATATACACACACATGTGGAATTTCCAAATCCAGCTTAGATTGATCTATATACACACACTTACTGCAAAACTTATATTCATTGAAACACATATATCCCACATGGAAGATTTCCAATCCAGCTGGTAAATACCTATTGGATCATCATTAATATATTTCAAATGATTTCATATATATACACACATATAGTGTTTTTCAAATCCAGTTATTAAATATTGAATAAATTCATCTATGTACACATACTTGCTGGAAAACCCATATTTGCTGAAATGCATATATCCCATCTAGGAGATTTCAGATCATTGTGTTTTACACATGTGGGTGTAGAATAGAGAGAGGGGTAAGCGGGAGCGAAGGGCCTTCTGCTTTCCCGCATCTGTTGCCACATCCAATGCGGGATGAGAGAGGCACCTAATCTCCTACCCCTATCTGAAAATACAGAGAGGAGTCAGCTGCTACTTTTTCTTAATGCTGCACTGGGAGCCCTGATGTCTGCTGTTAATTACAGAGACAGGGCAGGGCGTCCCGGCTGCTGAGATGAGTGAGCCTCCTCCTAGAGAAAAAGAACAGGAATAGATACGCTGTGGGTACAAAATATAATATAAACCGTTTGATCACATATACTTTACATATACAGTGGTGGTCCAGCGGAGCTGACAAGTGGGTGACTTCTTCTAATTTCCTAAGTTAGGGTAAAAGTGATAGCCATATCACGGTGAGGAGAAAGTGTGATCACCGGCGTCCGTGTCCGTGAACCCGGAAGTCGGAGCCGGCTCGGGGCGGAAGTGACGTACGTTTCGCTTTCCTAAGCTTGTTCACAGTTGCCTGGGCTGCATCTCTCTCTCTCCCTCACTCCCTGAAGAGATTTTGGCGCCATTACATAGCTGGGCTGATCTCCGGGACTGCTGGGCACTGTCTCCTCTGTAAATCCGCCTGTATCATCAGCGCTGTGTATTTACAGACACTTAAGTATTCTACATGTCATTTTAGACAGTGTTAGTTAAGAACAAGTATACTGCTATCTGAATATTTAGTACAAGTATTCTGTGATATACATCCAGTGTTTACTGTGCATTGTTGTATCTGTATACATCCAGTGCAGTTTTATTGTTTATATGTAATAATTCCTGCATTGTACCTGTGAATGAGTGTGCCTGTAGCTGCTGTGTGGATTCAATTCTTATGTATCACACCTTTGCTATCACTATATTTTGTACCCTGGGGAACTAGGTGCGTCAGGGTCTCATATAATATATAGTGCTACACAGGGTATACTGTTTGTATTTCTTACTGTGTTTTTCAGTCACCCCACACCACTTAAATCCTCTGTTTGTGCTCTGTATTTACAGTCACAAAACACAGGGGATTATTTGCTGGTTTTTGTGTTTGTCTGGCTATATTGTACTGTTACGTCCTAAGGATACATCCCATACAATGTCTGCTACACAGGGCAGGACATCCGCGGACGCTCCTGCATCATGCAGTGCTATCGTCACGGATTCACCAGTCGGGGAAGTGTTAGCGGTTGGTTCAGGTGCTGGGGGTCATACATCTCCCAGTCCATCTGTGGCACCTGTGGTCAATCAGGACCCACCTTGGGTAGCTTTTTCAAATATGCTGACTACACTTGTAACATGTCTCACGCCCCCTGTGGGGCCTCCTGTGTCATTACAGCCACATATTGTCCCTGTAGTTAATCCGCCATGGGCGGATACTTTGTCTATCCAGTTACAACAATTAAATAAGACTTTGGTTGAGGCGGCGTGGCTTGGTACAGCATGGAGTAGCAGCTTCTTGCTGTAGCTCCCTTCCCTATCCTGAATAATATCCTATTCCCCTGGTGGATATTACCCCATGGAGTTAGACCTTCTGTGGTATTGTTTACTGAGCCCCCTGGTACCTGTGGACGGAGTGTGGAGTAACTGCTGTGCTGCGGGCTACTGTGGAGCTGAAGTACTGTGCGACCACCGGCTGGGACATCCCTGCTGCTGCGGCCTGCTCTGTGCGCCCCATTCCGTGCGTTCCCTCGCCTCCGTTCGTGGCTGGTCTCCCTGCACTCCAGCGGCTGGTATTACCTCCGCTGCTTGGTGTGCAGGACTGACGCCACGTGTGGGGCTGAGGCTGCTCTTCTGGAGGTCCCGCTGTCGTACGGCCGCCATCTTCTTCTTCCAACTGTGGACGCCTGCTGGCGCTGGCGGGAGGCAGCGCTTACCATAAGGGCGCTCTTTAACATAAGGGGGCACCAGGAAAGTGACTCTCCTCTGTGATAACCCCATTATTGTCCTCAGTGTGGCTGGCTGCATTCCTGCAGTGTTTAACTGTTCTCTATAGCTCAGAGGAGCTAGCCTACTGTGGCCTTCCTGTATGGGGTTTTCACACTATCTCTTTATACACAGCCTGGAGGCTGCATTGCTGCAGTATCTCGGCCTAGGGACATGGCATCAGGGCCGGATTAACAATGGGGCGGATGGAGCTGCAGCTCCAGGCCCCCCATTGAAAATAGGCCCACCGCAGTGTATTGGCCCAAAACCGTGGGCATTACAATGAGTCACAGTGACTCATTGTATGCTGCTGCCAGACAGTGCCGATTATGTGACAAGAACTGCCAGGCCGGGATGGAGGAGGAGCCGCTATCCCCTCTCAGCTCCTCCCCCCTGACTTTAGTGCTACTGATGAGGAGGACGGCCAGGCCACAGGGGGAGGACCGTAGGAGGGACACAGCAACGTAATGGCCGCACCACCTCCAAGCTTGTTTCCCACACCGCGCTGGCCGCTTCCCGCACTCCACAATCCGCTGGCTGCCTCATGTGCACCCACATCGTGCGGGCCGTCCACCGCACTGACAGCCTCTCGCGCTGGTCGCCTCCCGCACCGAACACTGCTTTGGCCAGCACACCCCCAGCCGCTGCCTGCTCCTCACACCACGCTGTCGTCGTCCCCCCCCGTCCTGCCGTCTTCCGCACCCCGGCCGCTTCTCACTTCTGCCCTGCTTCACGCTGGGCAGAAGTAAAGTCACAAAGAGCACTGCGCAACATGGAGCCACGGGAACAAACTGCAACTGGTGCTGATGCTTGTAAGTGACTGCGCACAAACTCTCTCTCTCGATCCCCCCTCTTTCGATCTCTCCCTCTCTTGATCTCTCTGCCTCCCTCTCCCAATCCCTCCCTCTCTCTCTCTCTGTCTCTCAGGGCTACCTGTCAGAATGTATAAAAGAATATGGAACAAATGGTAATACAGGGTCCCTGGCGCATAATCCTCATAGACATATTTATACACTTAATAGTGCTAATAAATAACCACTGTGTATATTTATGAAACACAGACGTGACATTTATTGCAGAAAAAAATATTTGAAACAATTAAAAACAATGTGCAAAATGAAGCAACTTTAGTGAGGTAGATATAAGCTGGGTGCCTTAGTAAAATTGACTGGTGCTTGATTCCATATGCATTGGGAACAGTCTCACCGTTATTTGAAGGTGCGGTGGGCTAGCTTTAAAAGATAGCTGTGGAGTCCTAGACTGAATAGCCTGGCACCACTGCACTCAGCGTTTTTCAGCAAGACACCTCCAGCTCCAAAAGAAAACTCGCCTCACTTCTCCAAGCAACGCGTTTTGGTCGTATAATGACCTTTCTCAAGTGATGAGGCAGCATTGTTCTCATCACTGCGCTTTCAGAAAATACTATCTTTTTCATTTTGTCCAGAATGTATAAAAGAGGCTACCTTTTTCAGTGTATAAAAAAGGGGGTTCTTGGTGCAATGTATATAAGGGGCTACCTGTCGAAATGTACATAAGGGGCTACCTGTTGTAGTCTATATAAGGGGCTACCTGTCGCAATGTGTATAGGTACAATGGAGCCAAACTAACCCCCCCCCTCCCCCAAGAAAGTAACTTACAACAAACCTAGATTGGAGAAAAAATTCAAGTGCTGTAATGGCATAAGACAACTTCCATCCACAGCTGATGTCACATCTGGGTCCTTAAGGCGCTGGGGATATAGATTCTACCCACACTAATGCATATACAGACTAGGAGGGGAGGGGGCACACTAATGCATATACTTTTAAGGACACACTCCTTTTCAGTGGCCATGCCCCCTTTTTAGGCACACACAGCAATAATCCTGTTTCATTTCCCATACCCCCACTTCGACGACCACTGTATGTATGGGTCTGTTGTTCTGCTCCTCTATTAAATGGTTGCAGGTAGGCACTAGCTATGACCTCCATAGAGATAGCACACCCATGGCACAGGCCACACCCCCTATTTAGACCACCCCCACCACCGTGCTTGTCACACCTCCTGCCAAGTCACACAATAGGCCCTTCATACATTTCAGCTCCAGGCCCATGTGGACCTTAATCTGGCACTGACATGGCTGTAGACTCCAGGTACAGGTGCTCCTCTTGTATTTCCTTAGTGTTGCCACATTTAGGTTAATACAGACGCTCTACTGTTATATTATATTGGTGCTGCTTTCTTTTGGATATTACAGACGCTCTCCTGTTATACTATATCAGTACTGCTGATTCTCCAAAATGTTGCCCTCCCCCTGTTCTCGTATATCAGTACTGCAGTGTTTTAGGAACTACAGACGCTCTCCTGTTATATTGGTGCGGCTGCACTTTTGAAATTATAAATTTTTGCGGCGCTCCTCTTCACTCTCTTTTTTTTTCATCCTGTTTGCTATCTCTGTCCCTTGATTCTCTATGGCCGCTGGTAATGGGGGGCTTCACCTGCTTGCCTGGAATGTTCGTGGTATAAATGATAAGGTTAAGAGGTCGTTAGTTTTATCGCAGATCAAAAAATATCGGGCAGATATAGTGTGTCTCTCGGAGACACATTTAGCGGGCAGTAGGGTCTTAGCTCTTAAAAGACCTTGGGTAGGGCACATGTATAATTCCACGTTTACACATAATTCTAGGGATGTCTCTATCCTTATTAAAAAATCTATTCAGCTTCAATTATAGCCCAGTCAAATTGATAGCCATGGCAGGTACATCTTTCTTTGTGCGGCTGTCAATCGAATCACACTGTATATATTAGCTATATATATCCCTCCTCCGTATAATAATGAAGTGCTCCGTCAAGCAGCTGCATTTATTGCTCAGTCTCCGGCTACACCAGTAATTTGTATGAGGGACTTCAATAATGTGATGGACCACTACTTAGACCGCTGGAAGGGTTCTGTTGCGCCTGCTTTTCATCCTCCTACTCCAACTCCATTTGCACGTTTAGTCGCAGAGTTGGGGTGGGTGGATATATGGAGATATCGTAACCCCTCTGTTGCTCAATATTCATGTTATTCCACTTCTTTCCATACTATGTCACGAATCGATATGGTTTTAATCTCCGCAGAATTGTCTTCGGATGTAGCGGAAATAGCCTATTTGTCCAGAGGAATTTCTGATAACTCTCCAGTGCTACTTACATTAAATATGCTTCAGGCCAAGGGAACCAGATTCTGGAAACTTAATCCTTTTTGGCTGACCTTAATGCCTACTGGCTTAGACTTACTTGCAGATTGGAGGAGGTATCAGTCCGATAACTCTTCTCATCCAGACCTCTTAATTAGGCATGACACTTTTTTAACATCAATAATTTTTATTCAATTTTTTGTTTTGCAAAACAGGGGTACAGAAAGAAGAAGAAGGAGGGAGGGGGGGGGGGGGAAAGCAGTAAATACATAAATGAGACAACATGTATACATATACATACAGTTCAACATCAATCAAACATATGTATCAGAAAAACTACAATGGACGTAATACAGTAAGAAATACAGAATAAAAGATGCAGAGGCGACACTGAGCTCACAATAATACGAATTGCAACCTTGAGCACAGAGCAATCCCACACTCAGGAAGTGTAGGGTCTCCATCTGGGGGAGGGGTATGCGGGTGAATGTCCGGGGATGGGGAACGCAGTACCAGGTTTGCTCCTTCACCCTCCGTGACAAAGAGAAGCCAGGGCTTCCAGCATACTAGAGGGGACTTGGCAGAAAGGGAGCAAGGCATATCCTCAGTCTCCATCAAAAAGTGCATCTGAATTTTGTGTATGACCTTCATTAAAGGGTGGGGGGTATGGGTTGTTTCCAATTCTGGGCTAAGGCCGCACGGGCTGCGAGGCAGATATGACCTAAAATGTATTGTAAATGAGCACCCACAGAATGCGGGTAGACATTCAGTAAAGCTATAAGCGGGGAGGGAGACAGGTTGAGTTCAAGCACTTTATTTATTAGCCCAAACACCTCGACCCAGTACAATTTAATAAGGGGACAGGTCCAAAAATATGGAAAAGGTGGCCCACCTCACCGCACAAATGCCAACAAAACTTCGAGCATGCAGGCCAAATCGTGTGCAACCTATCAGGCGTGAGATATAGTCTATGCAGCAACTTGACGTGCATCTCGGAATGATTTAGGCATTTAGACATTGCAAAGGACGACATAAAATATTTTGCCATTGAGAATTTGAGAGTCGGTTAGGGTACAGCCAATATCCATCTCCCACCTGATTTGGGCTCTAGTTTTAAGAACGGGAATCAAAGTTAGTTATGTTTTGTACCAGAAGGAGATCTCACCTGTAGAGGTATCTTTAGAAAGGCGGCCTAGGACCTGTGAAATAGGAGGGGGCAGTGGGGTGGGGGCAAGGTGAAAGCTGTTCCACCAATGTTGTATTGATAGTATCTGAGCCTCTCAGAGTCAGGTAAGGCAAAGTGTTCTTGAATGTCAGAGAAGGAGCTAAGCATGGACCCATGGAACAGATCTCCCAGGAGACCAATCCCCCTAGAACACCAACCTGCCAAATTGAGATTGGGAACCAGAGTGGCTACTGTACGTCGGGAGATTCGAGACAGATTATGAAAGGAAGGGGATAAGCCCATGGTCAGTCTGTCCCAGACCTGTAGTGTGGCTCGGGTTGAGGGGAGAAGGCGTAGGTCTGATGGTCGCATAGATTTAGGTAGCCAAAAGAGATCCCTCAAGGGAAACCTGGGGCAGGCTAATTTTTTCAGACACGTCCACCCTAAATGTATATCACTAGAGAGAGCTTTAATCTGGGTTAAGAGGCAGGCTTCTTGGTAAAGGGAAAGATTAGGCATGTCCAGGCCACCGACTCTTCTAGGTAATGACATCCTGGCGCGGGCCAGTTTAGGCGGGTGGGAAGACCAGATATAGTTGGTGAGAATGGTAGTAGCCTTATCTAAATATTTCTTGGGGAAAACAAAGGGAATTGTACTAAACAAAAACATTAATTTGGGAAGCAACGACATTTTAAAAGCGGCCATACGTCCCAGCCAAGATATCTCATAGTTAAGCCACTATTTAGTTGACAACTGTAATGAGGTCAGTAAAGGAGGGAGGTTAACCTCAAATACAGAAGAGGAGGATGTACCCAAGAGGTATAGAGATACCCAAATATCGTATTGCGGTTGTTTGCCAATTGTAGGGGTATTTAGCATGCAAAGGGGCCATGGAGTGGGTGAGCTTAATAGGCAGGGCATCCGTTTTAGTTGTGTTTAATTTGTAATAAGATGCTGCAGAGTACCCATCTAAAATATTGTGTAAATGAGGGAGTGTGGTGCAAGGGTTGGTTACAAATAGGAGAACATCGTCCGCGAATAGACAAAGTTTATGGGGTGTGGAACCTAACCGGAGTCCTGGGAACTGTGGGTCCGCTCGAATCTTAGCTGCTAAAGGCTCGATTGCCAGGACAAAAATGAGAGGGAAGAGAGGACATCCCTGATGGGTACCATTGTAAATTGGGAAGGGAGAAGATAGAAAACCATTACTAAAGACCCGGGCCGAGGGAGAGCTATACAAGGCCAGTATGGATGACAGGATTTGGTCGCGGAAGCCAAATTTCAATAATACTTCCCGTATGTAAGTCCAGTTTATGCGGTCAAAAGCCTTCTCTGCATCTAGAGCTAACAGAAGAAGACCTTGTTCACAGGCTAAGGAGTCTACAAGGTTAAATACCCTACGGGTATTGTCAGATGCTTGCCTTCCAGGCATAAATCCGACCTGGTCGGGATGTATCATGGAGGGGAGAAGAGTATTCAATCGATAAGCTATTAATTTAGCATATATTTTAATGTCCCCGTTTAATAGCGCAATGGGGCTGTAATTTTGGCAAGAAGTCAAGTCCTTACCTGTTTTGGGAATCGTGACAATGCGAGCCTCCAGCATCTCCCTTGGGAGAGTGCCCTGAGAGGTGATTTCAATATAAACTACCAGAGAGGGAGCCAGGAGGTCCTGGAGTGAGGCATAAAAATCATTAATAAAGCCATCGGGGCCTGGTGCCTTATCTTTAGGGAGGGACTTAATCACCCTTAGAGTTTCCATGGCGGACCAGGGAGCATTCAGCATGTCTAATTGATCGTCGGCAATGGAAGGGAGTCTCAAATCAGCAAGGAAGGAGTTGATAGAGGAAAGAGTGGGCTGCGGAGTAGAAGGGTCAGTCGAGAGGTTATAAAGTTGGGAATAGAAGTCAGCAAACTGATTCGATATCTCCAAAGGGTTAGATATTTTGGCGCCCGATGGGGACACAATCAGCTTGATTCTATTCCTAGCTTGTTGCGCTCTAAGCTTACAAGCAAGCAATTTCCCCGGTCTATTCCCCGCCAGGTAAAATTTCTGATGCATCCTGTTTAAAGAAGCCTGGGTGCGTGCCATAAGCAATGTCTGAAGTTGGGACCTAGTGTCAGCTAACTCCTTCTGGAGGGATCTCGAGGGCCGAGCTTGATTTTTTTCCTCCAATTCCTTTAATTTACGCTCCAAATCATTCAGACGTTGCTGATGGAGTTTTTTAAGCTGGGCTCCCGCCTGTATTGCCGCCCCTCTAGCAACGGCTTTCAGTGCGCACCAGAAATTCAGAGTGGACGTGTCCAAAGGGGAATTAAATTACAAATAAGATTTGACGCTGTCTACTATAATTTTTTTAGATACGGGGTTGGTCAGTAAGTGAGGAGAAAGTCTCCAAGGTCGGGGCATATTGACTAGTAATGTCCCATTTAAGAATCAGCGGGGCGTGGTCTGACCAGGTTATTGGAAGAATAGTTACGGATCTGGCAAATTGGAGGGTCCATTTATCTGAAAACAAAAAATCAATACGAGAATAGGAGTTGTGAACAGGAGAATAGTAGGTGTACTCACGGCCAGAAGGGTTTTGCACTTGCCAAATATCGTACAGGTCAAATTCAACCAAGAGATTACGGAAGGCTAGGGATGGGGCGTTAGAGGAGGCTAAAGAGGAGGAAGAGGGTCTGGGAGATCTGTCCAACCTAGGGTCAAGGACCAAATTAAAGTCCCCCGTGAGGAGAAGCGAGCCTGTACAGATCTTCTGGATAGCTAAACAGAGTTTGCGTTAAAAAGCTACTTGATTTGAGTTAGACCAGGGTAACCGTTTTGTCATTTAAAAGGCCACTCAGAATAAGATAACGCCCATTATTATCGGCAATCTGGGAATGTAAAGTGAAGGAGATGGAGTTCTTAAACAATATAGCCACACCGTTCCTCTTAAAAGGGCCATTTGCAAAATAACCCAAAGGAAACCTACGATCTTTAAACATAGGAGGCGCTAAAGATGAAAAGTGTGTCTCCTGCAGTGTAACAATATCCGCCTTGTGTCTAGCAAAATAGCCCAATGCCAACCTTTGCGTATTAGGGGAGTTCAACCCCTTGGTGTTCATGGACAGAACCTGAAGCATCGAAGCAACCTAAAGCACGCCATGAGTGGAAAGATATTTAGATATACATATATGAAAAAATTTCATCTCAAACAGTTAGTTACAGTGTCGTGAGGGGGGGGGGGGGGGGGGGGGGGGGAGGAGGGGGAGGGAGGGAGGGAATAGCGGGAGAAGAAAGGGTAAGAACAAACCAAAACGACCCAGTACATCATTTTCATCATATGCAGGTCCCGAAGCGTACCTGGCAACCGGCAGCTATAATGTGCTGCGGTTTCCAGGAAATAGGGTATCCCGGGTGTATACGAGTCCCGGAGTTTAGCCTAAAAGTCTCAATACATTGCCTCACTTATACCACCAACAGTGGGGGATAATCAGTTAACACCTAATGGGGATTTAAAGGTTTTTATTATATAAATAGTCATGATTTACATTGACTGATTGGCTACGGTTTCCATGACAACGGCCCTCGGAAAGACGTCATTTCCTGTGCATACACCTTTGTTAATTTAAAGATTGTCTGTAAAGTTAGCATTACCAACAAATTAAACATGATAAATAGTTTTTTTTATTTAAATTGAATGTATGTATAAAATGAAGTATGAAATTCTATGTGTAATAATTAGTGATGAGCGGGTTCGGTTTCCGAGAAACCGAACCCACCCGAGCTTTACCTTTTTTACACGGGTCCGAGCAGACTCGGATCCTCCCGCCTTGCTCGGCTAACCCGAGCGCGCCCGAAGGTCATCATCCCGCTGTCGGATTCTCGCGAGATTCGGATTCTATAAGCAGCCGCGCGTCGCCACCATTTTCACACGTGCATTGAGATTGATAGGGAGAGGACGTGGCTGGCGTCCTCTCCGTTTATACGAGACACTACAGTTGATCTGATTGCTTTGCTTTGCTTGTTTATTTTACTATTGTGGGGAGGATTGGGGAGCAGCTGTTAGGAGGAGTACAGTGCAGAGTTTTGCTGATAGTGACCACCAGTTTTTTATCCGTTCTCTTCTCTGCCTGAAAAAAACGCTCCATACCATATCTGTGCTCAGTGTGCTGCATGATATATCTGTGCTGAGTGCTCACACTGCTTAATTGTGGGGACTGGGGAGCAGCTATAGCAGGAGTACAGTGCAGAGTTTTGCTGACAGTGACCACCAGTATACGTTTGTCTGCCTGAAAAACACTCCTGTGGCTTTTTTTTTATACTAGTAGTTTAGCAGTTTGCTGACAGTGTCCACCAGGTCCATTATACTGTATATAGCAGTACGGTAGGCCACTGCTGTACCTACCTCTGTGTCGTCACTCGTCATCCATAAAGTATACTATCCATCCATCTATATTGTATACCTGTGGTGGCTTTTTTTTTATACTAGTAGTTTAGCAGTCTGCTGACACTGTGTCCACCAGGTCCATTATACTGTATATAGCAGTACGGTAGGCCACTGCTGTACCTACCTCTGTGTCGTCACTCGTCATCCATAAAGTATACTATCCATCCATCTACATTGTATACCTGTGGTTGCTTTTTTTTTTATACTAGTAGCTTAGCAGTCTGCTGACAGTGTTCACCAGGTCCATTATACTGTATATAGCAGTACGGTAGGCCACTGCTGTACCTACCTCTGTGTCATCACTCGTCATCCATAAAGTATACTATCCATCCATCTACATTGTATACCTGTGGTGGCTTTTTTTTTTTTATACTAGTAGTTTAGCAGTCTGCTGACAGTGTCCACCAGGTCCATTATACTGTATATAGCAGTACGGTAGGCCACTGCTGTACCTACCTCTGTGTCGTCACTCGTCATCCATAAAGTATACTATCCATCCATCTACATTGTTTACCTGTGGTGGCTTTTTTTTTATACTAGTAGTTTAGCAGTCTGCTGACAGTGTCCACCAGGTCCATTATACTGTATATAGCAGTACGGTAGGCCACTGCTGTACCTACCTCTGTGTCGTCACTCGTCATCCATAAAGTAATAGTATACTATCCATCCATCTACATTGTATACCTGTGGTGGCTTTTTTTTTTTATACTAGTAGTTTAGCAGTCGGCTGACAGTGTCCACCAGGTCCATTATACTGTATATAGGAGTACGGTAGGCCACTGCTGTACCTACCTCTGTGTCGTCACTCGTCATCCATAAAGTAATAGTATACTATCCATCCATCTACATTGTATACCTGTGGTGGCTTTTTTTTATACTAGTAGTTTAGCAGTCTGCTGACAGTGTCCACCAGGTCCATTATACTGTATATAGTAGTACGGTAGGCCACTGCTGTACCTACCTCTGTGTCGTCACTCGTGATCCATAAAGTATACTATCCATCCATCTACATTGTATACCTGTGGTGGCTTTTTTTTTTATACTAGTAGTTTAGCAGTCTGCTGACAGTGTCCACCAGGTCCATTATACTGTATATAGCAGTACGGTAGGCCACTGCTGTACCTACCTCTGTGTCGTCACTCGTCATCCATAAAGTATACTATCCATCCATCTACATTGTATACCTGTGGTGGCTTTTTTTTTTATACTAGTAGTTTAGCAGTCTGCTGACAGTGTCCACCAGGTCCATTATACTGTATATAGCAGTATGGTAGGCCACTGCTGTACCTACCTCTGTGTCGTCACTCGTCATCCATAAAGTTTACTATCCATCCATCTACATTGTATACCTGTGGTTGCTTTTTTTTATACTAGTAGCTTAGCAGTCTGCTGACAGTGTCCACCAGGTCCATTATACTGTATATAGCAGTACGGTAGGCCACTGCTGTACCTACCTCTGTGTCATCACTCGTCATCCATAAAGTATACTATCCATCCATCTACATTGTATACCTGTGGTGACTTTTTTTTTTTTATACTAGTAGTTTAGCAGTCTGCTGACAGTGTCCACCAGGTCCATTATACTGTATATAGCAGTACGGTAGGCCACTGCTGTACCTACCTCTGTGTCGTCACTCGTCATCCATAAAGTAATAGTATACTATCCATCCATCTACATTGTATACCTGTGGTTGCTTTTTTTTTTATACTAGTAGTTTAGCAGTCTGCTGACATGTTATGCACACCAGTGCCTGCAGGAATGTACTGGTGTTTGAACTGTTATGCACACCAGTGCCTGCAGGAATGTACTGGTGTCTGAACAGAGAGGGATGCAAAACAAATGAACTCACAGACAGACTGGGAAATATGACATAACGTACACAGAAGGTGATAGGGTAACAAAACCAACACAGAGTGAACAGAGAAGCCCAGAGGCTAAGAAACTGGGTGTCTCCCTAGTATTAGAAATGCTCAGATGGAAAAAGCAAGATGTTGTGTTTTAATACGTAGAGAACCCGAAATGCTGTTGCTAAGGGCAACAGCAAAACCCTAAAGGGTTACCAACGGGTGTAGCAGTAAACTCCTTGGTCAGAGATGGAATAATAGACACAAGGAGAGTCTCCACAATCCTAATTCTCACTTGCAGGGCCCAGGTTCAGCTTACTGCCACTAAACTGACACATGGACGCCCTGCACAGTGAGAGAGGATTATGCAGGCAGGTCTGAAAGTACAGCCACAAACCTGCTGGATTCACAGAATAGCAAAAGAACCTCAGCAGGCTAAATGACTGACTCCAGTCTTACTGCTAGGTCTGGATTGGCAGAGTGTAGTACCAAATCCCCAGGCCTATTTGCAGTAAGCAACAACAAATACAAAGCTACACAGTACTGGCTAACTTTCAGGAACTGACTAACCAACAAAGATTCAGCAGCATCTGCTTAACCTGAGAAGAGGCCTTATAAAGCAGGTGCTGTCCACGCCCCCCTCAGACCTCACAGACTGTGAGCACAAAAACCAGCATCGGATCCCCTGCCTGTAACCACTGCATAGCAAAAGACCCGAACCGGAGTATCAGCTGCGCTCAGGTTACTCCGCTAGCACTTGTCTCCCGGTTGCCATGACGACGTGGCAGCACAGGGCAGGAGACCCTAACAGTACCCCGCCCCTCTGACGAGGGGTCAAAGAACCCCTACCACCGGGTTTATCGGGGAACTGCGAGAAGAAAGAGCGTATCAGTCTGGGGGCATGAAGATCACAACTGCGCACCCACGACCGCTCCTCCGGGCCATACCCCTTCCAGTGCACCAAAAATGACAGCCGACCCCGAACCATCTTGGAGTCAAGAATCCTTTCAACAACAAACTCCCTCTGGCCACGTATCAGAAGAGGGGAAGGTCTTCCTCTGGAAGAAGGATTACTAATCGCCCGTTTTAAAAGGGAACAATGAAATGTTTTATTGATACCCAAAGAACGGGGCAGATCTAACTGAAATGCCACCGGATTGATAACCCTGGTGATCTTATAAGGGCCGATGAACCGGGGGCCTAACTTATGAGATGGCTGTCTCAACTTCAAATTCTTGGTAGACAACCAGACGAAGTCTCCTAATTTGAAGCTGCAGGGTCTTTTCCGCTTATCAAAAACCCTTTTGGTCACTAATGACACAGACACAAGGGCTTTCTTCACTTTCCTCCAAATACCTCTAAGGACCGAAACGACAGAGGAACCACCAGGCGTGGAGTCCAGGGGGTCAAAAGAATTGGCCTTAGGATGATGCCCATACACACAAAGGAAGGGAGAGATCCCTGTAGCAGAGTGAGCCGCGTTGTTATAGGCAAACTCCGCCATTGACAGATGAGCAACCCAGTCAGTCTGACACTTGGAGACATAACACCTGAGGAACTGCTCCAAGGACTGGTTCACCCTTTCAGTCTGCCCATTAGACTGCGGATGGTAGCCTGACGACAAGCTGACAGAAATCTGGAGATCGGAACAAAATGCCCTCCAGAATTTGGCCACAAACTGGGATCCGCGGTCAGAGACCACATCAAGTGGCAACCCGTGGAGACGCACAACATGCAGCATAAATAATTCAGACAGGCGTCTGGCCGATAGCAGCCCAACCAGTGGAACGAAGTGCGCCATCTTCGAAAACCTGTCAACGACAACCCAGATGGCTGTCATCCCCGAGGATTTGGGCAAGTCCACAACAAAATCCATTGAAATGTGGGTCCATGGCTTAGATGGAATAGAGAGTGGATGTAATGGGCCAACAGGAACCCCTCTAGGAGTCTTATTTCGGGCACAGATATCACATGCCCGAACCCACTGATCCACATCCTTAGCCACCGAGGGCCACCACACCGCCCTAGATAGCAACTCCCGAGTTCTGGCAATACCCGGGTGACCTGCCGACTTCTTGGCATGGAATTCCAGGAACACTCGCTGTCTTAACCTAGGAGGCACAAACAAAAGACCTACCAGAAGGTCTGGAGGAGCCTGCTCCTGTGCTCTAAGGACTAATGACAAGAGGTCCTGGGTAATGCACACTTTAATACATGATGGGGACACAATGGGCAACGGCTCCTCGGTGGTCTCCTGGATTGGAGCAAAACTCCGCGAGAGCGCATCAGCCTTGATGTTTTTTGACCCAGGGCGATATGTTATCAAAAAATTAAAGCGAGCAAAAAACAAAGCCCATCGTGCCTGCCTGGCATTGAGACACTTCGCTGACTCTAAATATGCCAAATTCTTATGGTCGGTGAGAATTGAGACCACAAACTTAGCCCCCTCAAGCCAGTGTCTCCACTCCTCGAGTGCATCCTTAATGGCCAACAATTCCCGGTTACCCACGTCATAATTCATCTCGGCAGGCGAAAATTTACGGG
Organism: Pseudophryne corroboree; assembly: GCF_028390025.1. Lineage (NCBI taxonomy): Eukaryota > Metazoa > Chordata > Amphibia > Anura > Myobatrachidae > Pseudophryne > Pseudophryne corroboree. Next base: position 316,910,648 of record NC_086450.1, on the reverse strand, counting down.
AAAAGTAAGCACAGGGATGAAGGCGATTATCAGACACTCCCATCTGAGAGAGCACTGCCCCAATACCCATCTCAGAGGCATCCACCTCCACCACAAAAGGACGCTCTGGATCTGGGTGTCGCAGCACCTTGGCCGAGACAAATGCCCTTTTGAGACGGGCAAAAGCCGCTTTGGCCTCACGAGACCAGTGAGCAACATCCGCCCCTTTCTTAGTGAGTGCCACCAAGGGCGCCACTATAGACGAAAATCCAGCGATAAATCGTCTATAAAAATTTGCAAAGCCCAGGAAACGCTGAAGCGCCTTCAAACTAGTGGGCTGCACGCAATCCAGGACTGCCTGTACCTTGGAACCCTCCATTTGGAAACCTTCTGGGGAGATAATATATCCTAGAAATGCGATTTGCTGAACTTCAAATTCGCACTTCTCCAGCTTCGCCCCAAGCCGGTGGTCTCTGAGTTTCTGGAGGACTAAGCGTACATGCTTCCGATGTTCCTCCAGGGAATGGGAGAAGATTAGGATGTCATCTAAGTATACAACTAAGAATCTATCCAAATATTCCCTGAGCACATCGTTCATGAAATCCTGGAAGACTGCCAGGGCATTACAGAGCCCAAAAGGCATCACCAAATATTCATAATGCCCTGAGTGGGTATTAAAGGCAGTCTTCCATTCATCCCCCTCTCTTATTCGGATTAGATTGTACGCACCGCGTAGGTCAATCTTAGAAAAAATGGTGGCAGTACGAAGCTGGTCAAACAAGACCGAAATGAGAGGCAGTGGGTATGAGTTTTTAATCGTGATACGGTTCAATTCCCTGAAGTCGATGCAGGGTCGCAATGAACCGTCCTTTTTACCCACGAAGAAGAACCCCGACCCAACTGGAGACTGTGAAGGTCTGATAAATCCTTTAGCCAAGTTCTCCTGAATGTACTCTGCCATAGCCTGAGTCTCAGGACGTGACAGGGAGTACAACCTGCTCTTGGGAAGCTTAGCATTCGGCAACAAATCAATGGCACAGTCATAGGGGCGATGGGGAGGTAGTACCTCTGCAACTTTGTTGGAGAACACGTCCGCAAAATCTGCATAACACCCTGGCAATCCTGGCAAACTTAGCTGCGAAAGCCTGACTGGAAGGCTCAAGCAACTCCTGAAACAATCAGTACCCCAACTAAGAATCTCCCCAGAGACCCAGTCAAATTGAGGATTGTGGGCCCTTAACCAGGGTAACCCCAACACCAATGGGGCAAAAGTACAGACAGTCACATAAAAGGACAATTTTTCAGAGTGTGTGGCTCCAATAAACAAAGAAATCTGGCTAGTGCAAGAGGTAATTTTACCCTGGGATAATGGTTCCCCGTTTAACCCACAAATCTCAATTTCCGACGCCAAGGGTACTAAGGAAACAGAGTGTTTCAGGGCGAATTGGCGGTCCATAAAAACCCCGTCGGCCCCACTGTCCACAAAGGCCTCAGTCTTGACAGTTTGACCGAGGATCTTCAAGGTCACCGGAATGATAAAAGTCTTCTTGGGAAATTCTGACTTCTGGCCTGACAGGATATTTCCCATCACCCTCAGGCCCTGAAGTTTTCCGGCTTTTCTGGGCATGATACTACCACATGACCCTTATTCCCACAGTACAAACACAACCCCTGCTGTCTCCTCCGCGTCTTCTCACGCGAGGAGAGGCGGGTAGCCCCAATCTGCATAGGCTCCTCGGAAAATTCCTCAGAGTCTGAGTTTCCCTTGGGAAAGAAGGAAACCTCGGTCTCCCTTTCAAGCCTACGCTCTCTCAGCCGTCTATCCACCCGGATGGATAACTGCATGAGCTGATCCAAGCTATCAGGCAAGGGATATTGTACCAGTTGGTCTTTTATCTGGTTAGAAAGACCTCTTCGGTACTGGTGTCTCAGGGCTGGGTCATTCCACTGGGTATCATGGGCCAACCTCCGAAACTCCGTACAGTAAACCTCAACTGGCCTTCGCCCTTGCTTAAGGAACGAAATCTGAGCCTCGGCTGAGGCCGTCTTGTCAGGGTCATCATACAACATGCCCAGTGCCGTAAAAAAAGCATCAACACTTTTAAGCGATGGACAGTCAGGCTGCAACCCATATGCCCAGACCTGTGGGTCTCCTTGTAGCAAGGAAAACACTATACCCACCCGCTGAATCTCTGACCCAGAAGACTGAGGTCTAAGCTGGAAATATAACTTGCAGCTCTCCTTGAAACAAAAGAACTGCGAGTGATCTCCAGAAAAACGATCCGGAAGATTTACTTTCGGCTCCTTAACCCCTGAAGGTGCTGCTGCTGCGGGAGCTCCGCCAGCGGCCTGGGAGGTGTGCATTTTAATGGACAAATCATTAAATTGACGAGTCAGGACCTGCACCTGATCGACCACCTGTTGCAACGTATTTTGAGGGGTATGCTCCATATTCCCACAAAATTTTAACAGGAGTATTGGGCTGCTGAATATGTTATGCACACCAGTGCCTGCAGGAATGTACTGGTGTTTGAACTGTTATGCTCACCAGTGCCTGCAGGAATGTACTGGTGTCTGAACAGAGAGGGATGCAAAACAAATGAACTCACAGACAGACTGGGAAATATGACATAACGTACACAGAAGGTGATAGGGTAACAAAACCAACACAGAGTGAACAGAGAAGCCCAGAGGCTAAGAAACTGGGTGTCTCCCTAGTATTAGAAATGCTCAGATGGAAAAAGCAAGATGTTGTGTTTTAATACGTAGAGAACCCGAAATGCTGTTGCTAAGGGCAACAGCAAAACCCTAAAGGGTTACCAACGGGTGTGGCAGTAAACTCCTTGGTCAGAGATGGAATAATAGACACAAGGAGAGTCTCCACAATCCTAATTCTCACTTGCAGGGCCCAGGTTCAGCTTACTGACACTAAACTGACACATGGACGCCCTGCACAGTGAGAGAGGATTATGCAGGCAGGTCTGAAAGTACAGCCACAAACCTGCTGGGTTCACAGAATAGCAAAAGATCCTCAGCAGGCTAAATGACTGACTCCAGTCTTACTGCTAGGTCTGGATTGGCAGAATGTAGTACCAAATCCCCAGGCCTATTTGCAGTAAGCAACAACAAATACAAAGCTACACAGTACTGGCTAACTTTCAGGAACTGACTAACCAACAAAGATTCAGCAGCATCTGCTTAACCTGAGAAGAGGCTGTCACAACTGAGGGCCTGAGCTGACGGGAGGCAGCCTCAGTTGTAGGGGCTGAGATGTAACGGAACCTGGGAGGTTGTATCAGACCCCTAGACATGTAAGTAACATGTAGAATAACTGCCCGAAGGCGTGACCACGACAAGCAACCAGGATAAAAGTCAATGATGTTTATTATGACAAACTCCGTAACACAGCAGCAGTAAAAGGAAACATAAAAGTCAACAGAGGATAAATACAATTCCTGGGTACTACAGGGTGGCAAGGGCCACAGGCACTGGTAGTGTGAGACAGTTCTTATAATCTTCTAGTTGGAAAGTCCTTACCAGGCCTGACTGTAGCAATGGAGAGAACCCAGGATCGTACCAGCTGATGTTCCAGGAAAGGCTGGGCTGCTGAAGGTAAAACGGCTGCTGTGGATACTGGCTGGAACCAGACTGTTGTTGGTACGGAGTGGATACTGGCTGGAACCAGTTAAATAATAAACGAACTTGAGAGCGATGAAATAATAATGAAGTTTGGAGTTTGAGAGCGGTGAAATAATAATACCGGTGGAGAGTGGTAAACTGCAGAAAAGGACACCGGCCCTTTAAGAGAAGCTATACACTGCTGGAAGCTGGGCTGGAAGCAGGTGATTGTTTGAGAGCGGTGAAATAATAATACCGGTGGAGAGTGGTAAACTGCAGAAAGGACACCGGCCCTTTAAGAGAAGCTGTACACTGCTGGAAGCTGGGCTGGAAGCAGGTGATTGTTGTAGCTGGAAACAGGTGAGTCCAGAATGGATCGGAGAGTCAGGCTACACCGCAGATGGAATGCTGGTGCGGGTCTCTATAGCAGAAGTCTGGAGATAGGAGCTGGAACCTGGAAGACAACCACAGGAGAGAGACAAACTGGAACTAGGTTAGACAACCAAAGCACTGACGCCTTCCTTGCTCAGGCACAACCTATTTATACCTGCAGCAAGGAAGGCATTGGCTAGGCAATTATGCAAACTAATAATACTGACAACTGATTGGTAGGAATGATCAGCTGACAGAATCCAAGATGGCTGCACCCATGCAGACACTTGGAGGGAAGTTTGGATTGTAATCCATGTGGTCTGGAAAACAGTAATGGCGGCGCCGGCCACCGGAGACAGGAGACGCCAGGCTGACAGATGCACATCCGACCACGCGGACACAGCGGAGGCCGCGGCTGACGTAATCACCACTCTGAATGCAGAAGCTCAGGGACGGCGGCGGAGGCCGCGGGAGACGCCATGCCAGATGTATAAGGCGTTACTGTGACTGCGTCCAGAGAGACAGGAGAGGATGCGGGAATGTGCACATCAGGATAACAGATGGGATCCGGTCCTGGAGCGCTGAGCCAACCTTAGGAGGCATCTGATAGGTAAGAAATGGCGTCCAGATACCCGGATCGTGACAGCACCCCCCCCTTTAGGAGTGGCCCCAGGACACTTCTTTGGCTTTTGAGGAAACTTGGAATGGAATCTCCGGACCAAGGCAGGAGCATGGACATCAGAAGCATTGGTCCATGAACGTTCCTCAGGGCCATAACCCTTCCAGTCAATAAGATATTGTAACTGACCGTAACAGAAACGTGAGTCCAAAATCTTGGCCACCTCGTACTCGACTCCCCGTTGAGTCTGAACTTTGGGAGCTGGAGGAAGTGCGGAATGAAACCGATTCAGGATCAGCGGTTTCAACAAAGAAACATGAAATGTCCTGGGTATTTTCAAGAAGGATGGTAACTGTAACCTGTAGGCAACAGGATTGATGACTTGTTCAATCTTGAAGGGTCCGATGTAGCGAGGTGCAAATTTCATGCTGGGAACTCTCAACCTCAAATTCTTCGTGGACAGCCACACACGATCACCCACCTTGAGAGCAGGAACCGCTCTACGCTTCCTATCGGCAAACTTCTTATACCTGATTGAGGCTTTAAGCAGGGCTGCGCGGACGTTCCTCCAGTTATTTGAAAACTGACGCAAGGTGACATCCACTGCTGGAACAGAAGTTGCGGGAAGCGGTTGGAATTCTGGGACTTTAGGGTGGAATCCATAATTAATGAAGAATGGTGTAGAAGAAGATGAGGAATGGTATTGATTGTTGTGGCTGAACTTGGCCCAAGGAAGGAGTTGAACCCAGTCATCTTGAGAGGAAGACACATATATACGGAGGAAGGCCTCCAAGTCCTGATTCACCCTCTCGGTTTGACCATTGGTCTGAGGATGGTAAGCCGTGGAAAACTTTAACTTGACTTGGAGGGCTTGACACAAACTTCGCCAAAATTTGGCTACAAATTGTACTCCACGATCCGAGATGATCTCTTCAGGAAGACCGTGAAGTCGGAAGATCTCTTGTATAAACACTTGAGCCAACTTGGAAGCTGACGGAAGACCGGTGAGAGGGATGAAATGTGCCATCTTGGTGAACCGGTCAACTACCACCCAGATGGTATTAAACTTGTTGCAGATAGGTAGATCGGAAACAAAGTCCATCGACAAATGGGTCCAAAGTCGACGGGGAACAGATAATGGAACCAGTTGCCCCGCAGGCGACTGGCGGGAGACTTTGTGTTGGGCACACTTTGGGCAGGAGGCAATAAATTCCATAACGTCCTTCTTCAGAGTTGGCCACCAGTAGGACCTAGAAATAAATTCAAGGGTTTTCTGAATGCCTGTATGTCCAGCAAAACGGGAAGCATGGGCCCAATGCATGAGCTTCTTCCTTAGAACTGGCTTAACAAAACTTTTCCCTGGTGGAGGCGTAGATTCCATCCCTACCGTGGAGAATGCCAACGGATTAATAATAGGATGCTTGTCTGCAGACTCGGACTCATTTTCTTGCTCCCATGAGCGGGAAAGGGCATCGGCCTTACGATTCTGAGAACCCGGACAGAACTGGAGTTTAAAGTCAAACCTAGAGAAGAAAAGTGCCCATCTGGCCTGACGAGGATTCAGACATTGTGCGCCTTTGAGATATAAAAGATTTTTGTGGTCGGTAAGTATGGTGATTGAGTGGGAAGCTCCCTCCAACAGGTATCTCCACTCCTCCAGAGCGAGCTTGATGGCTAGCAACTCCTGATCGCCAATGGCATAGTTGCGCTCAGCTGGGGAGAACTTCCGGGAGAAGAAACTGCAAGGATGTAGATGTCCATCTTTGGCCCTCTGGGATAACACTGCTCCTACTCCAACGGAGGAGGCATCTACCTCTAAGATAAAAGGAGAGTCGGTGTTAGGCTGTTTCAGAACTGGTGCAGAGATGAACCGTTGCTTCAGAAGGTGAAAGGCCTGTGTAGCTTCCTCGGACCACTTGGACGGATTATCACCTTTCTTGGTTAATGCAGTGATAGGCGCCACGATGGTGGAAAAGTCTCGTATAAATTTTCTATAATAATTGGCGAACCCTAAGAACCTCTGGACCCCTTTGAGGCTTAAGGGTATAGGCCAATTCTGGATTGCTTGGAGTTTCTCAGGATCCATCTCTAGTCCGGAACCGGACACAATGTAACCTAGAAACGGAATGGTTTTAACTTCAAACACACACTTCTCCAAATTACAATAGAGGTGATTGACACGGAGACGGGAAAGAACCTCTTTTACCCAGAAACGATGATCTTCGAGATTATTAGCAAAGATGAGGATGTCGTCTAGATAAACCACGACATGGCGGTACAAGATGTCCCTGAAAATCTCATTCACGAAGTGCTGGAAGACTGCTGGAGCGTTGCTCAATCCGAAGGGCATGACGAGGTACTCATAATGTCCGTCACGGGTGTTAAAGGCGGTCTTCCACTCGTCACCCTCACGGATTCGGATGAGATTGTAGGCACCCCTCAAGTCCAGCTTTGTGAAAATAGTTGCACCACTAACTCTATCAAAGAGCTCGGTAATCAGGGGTAAAGGGTATCGGTTCTTGACGGTAATGTCGTTCAGACCTCTGTAGTCGATGCACGGACGCAGACCACCGTCTTTCTTCTTAACGAAGAAGAAGCCTGCGCCGGCTGGAGAAGAAGATGGTCGGATGAAACCCTTCGCCAGGTTCTCTTTGATGTACTCTTCCATGGAGTGTGTCTCAGGCAGAGACAACGGATAAGTTCGGCCTCGCGGTGGAACCTTCCCTGGAATGAGGTTGATTGGGCAGTCCCATTCTCTATGAGGAGGAAGGATATCAGCAGAGGCTTTACTGAACACGTCCGTGAAGTCTTGATATGGAGGAGGCGGAACATCAGATGACCTGGGGAAGGAAGAACAAACAGGAAGAACTTTGGCTAAACAAGTCTCAGCACAGGAGGGACCCCATGCCAGTATTTGCGTAGTCGTCCAGTCAATTGATGGGTTGTGGAGACGGAGCCATGGAAGGCCTAAAACCACTGGATGTGTGGCTCTTGGAATCACTAAAAAAGAAATATACTCAGAATGAAGAACTCCCACTCTCAGACGAACTGGAAGAGTCCTTAAGGAAATGACTGCGTCAAAAATCTTGCTGCCATCCACGGCAGTCAAAGAGATGGACGAGGACAGTCTCTCGGTGGGTAGGGACCACCGTTTAACATAAGCTTCGGTTATGAAATTCCCAGCTGCTCCGGAATCAAGGAGGGCAATGACGTTCCTGTAACGTTGAGCAATTTGGAGCGACACTGGGAGGTTACAGTCATGAGGAGATGGAGAGGAGATCATTACTCCTAGCCGGCCCTCTCCTTGGCGAGCTAGGATCTGGAGTTTCCCGGACGTTTGGGACAGGCATTGATAGTGTGCGACGGAGCTGCACAGTAGAGACAGAGAGACTCAGAGAGACGTCTTCGGCGCTCAGCGGGAGATAGACGGGAACGACTAATTTGCATAGGCTCATCCTTGGATGGAGATGGTTGATGAGGAGGAGGAGCAGAAGATTTAGGAGTAGATGATCTTCCTCGCTCGGTTGCTCTCTCTCTGAAACGTAGATCAACCTTCGTGCAAAGAGAAATTAGCTCATCCAACTTAGAGGGCAAGTCTCTGGTAGCTAACTCATCCTTGATGCGTTCTGATAAGCCATGCCAGAATGCAGCATACAGGGCCTCGTCGTTCCATGCCAGTTCGGATGCCAGGATTTTAAACTGTATAAGATACTGTCCCACAGTACGTGTTCCCTGGCGTAAACGGAGAATCTCAGATGAAGCAGATGTTATCCGGCCTGGCTCGTCGAAGATGCGCCTGAATGTAGCTACAAAGTCAGTATAGGAGGATAGCAGGGGATCAGACTTCTCCCATAAAGGTGATGCCCAGTCAAGGGCTGAGCCACTGAGAAGGGAGATGATATAGGCAATTTTGGTACGGTCACTGAAGAAATTGCCAGGTAGAAGCTCAAAGTGGATTTCACATTGATTGAGAAATCCCCTGCAGGACCTTGGAGATCCATCAAATTTTGCTGGCGTTGGAAGATGAAGATGTGGACTGGAAATGGGTAAGGTGGGTGGGGTTACAGCTGGTGTTACTGTAGTGGACGCACCGGACGTGCCAGGTCCACGGAGGGTCGTTTGAATCCCATCCAGCCGTGTAGAGAGATCCTGGAGACAGCGGATGATGTGGCCCTGTGCAGCCTCCTGATGTTCAAGTCGGGCTGCCAGTTCTTGCATCGGCCTGGCCGCTTGATCCTGGTCTCCGGCTGGATTCATTAGGTCAGTGCTTACTGTCACAACTGAGGGCCTGAGCTGACGGGAGGCAGCCTCAGTTGTAGGGGCTGAGATGTAACGGAACCTGGGAGGTTGTATCAGACCCCTAGACATGTAAGTAACATGTAGAATAACTGCCCGAAGGCGTGACCACGACAACCAGGATAAAAGTCAATGATGTTTATTATGACAAACTCCGTAACACAGCAGCAGTAAAAGGAAACATAAAAGTCAACAGAGGATAAATACAATTCCTGGGTACTACAGGGTGGCAAGGGCCACAGGCACTGGTAGTGTGAGACAGTTCTTATAATCTTCTAGTTGGAAAGTCCTTACCAGGCCTGACTGTAGCAATGGAGAGAACCCAGGATCGTACCAGCTGATGTTCCAGGAAAGGCTGGGCTGCTGAAGGTAAAACGGCTGCTGTGGATACTGGCTGGAACCAGACTGTTGTTGGTACGGAGTGGATACTGGCTGGAACCAGTTAAATAATAAACGAACTTGAGAGCGATGAAATAATAATGAAGTTTGGAGTTTGAGAGCGGTGAAATAATAATACCGGTGGAGAGTGGTAAACTGCAGAAAAGGACACCGGCCCTTTAAGAGAAGCTATACACTGCTGGAAGCTGGGCTGGAAGCAGGTGATTGTTTGAGAGCGGTGAAATAATAATACCGGTGGAGAGTGGTAAACTGCAGAAAGGACACCGGCCCTTTAAGAGAAGCTGTACACTGCTGGAAGCTGGGCTGGAAGCAGGTGATTGTTGTAGCTGGAAACAGGTGAGTCCAGAATGGATCGGAGAGTCAGGCTACACCGCAGATGGAATGCTGGTGCGGGTCTCTATAGCAGAAGTCTGGAGACAGGAGCTGGAACCTGGAAGACAACCACAGGAGAGAGACAAACTGGAACTAGGTTAGACAACCAAAGCACTGACGCCTTCCTTGCTCAGGCACAACCTATTTATACCTGCAGCAAGGAAGGCATTGGCTAGGCAATTATGCAAATTAATAATACTGACAACGGATTGGTAGGAATGATCAGCTGACAGAATCCAAGATGGCTGCACCCATGCAGACACTTGGAGGGAAGTTTGGATTGTAATCCATGTGGTCTGGAAAACAGTAATGGCGGCGCCGGCCACCGGAGACAGGAGACGCCAGGCTGACAGATGCACATCCGACCACGCGGACACAGCGGAGGCGGCGGCTGACGTAATCACCACTCTGAATGCAGAAGCTCAGGGACGGCGGCGGAGGCCGCGGGAGACGCCATGCCAGATGTATAAGGCGTTACTGTGACTGCGTCCAGAGAGACAGGAGAGGATGCGGGAATGTGCACATCAGGATAACAGATGGGATCCGGTCCTGGAGCGCTGAGCTAACCTTAGGAGGCATCTGATAGGTAAGAAATGGCGTCCAGATACCCGGATCGTGACAGAGGCCTTATAAAGCAGGTGCTGTCCACGCCCCCCTCAGACCTCACAGACTGTGAGCACAAAAACCAGCACCGGATCCCCTGCCTGTAACCACTGCATAGCAAAAGACCCGAACCGGAGTATCAGCTGCGCTCAGGTTACTCCGCTAGCACTTGTCTCCCGGTTGCCATGACGACGTGGCAGCACAGGGCAGGAGACCCTAACATGACAGTGTCCACCAGGTCCATTATACTGTATATAGCAGTACGGTAGGCCACTGCTGTACCTACCTCTGTGTCGTCACTCGTCATCCATAAAGTATACTATCCATCCATCTACATTGTATACCTGTGGTGGCTTTTAGTTGTGCGCATTAAAATATGGAGAACAAAAATGTGGAGGTTAAAAAAATAGGGAAAGATCAAGATCCACTTCCACCTCGTGCTGAAGCTGCTGCCACTAGTCATGGCCGAGACGATGAAATGCCATCAACGTCGTCTGCCAAGGCCGATGCCCAATGTCATAGTACAGAGCATGTAAAATCCAAAACACAAAAGATCAGTAAAATGCCTCAAAAATCAAAATTAAAAGCGTCTAAGGAGAAGCGTAAACTTGCCAATATGCCATTTACGACACGGACTGGCAAGGAACGGCTGAGGCCCTGGCCTATGTTCATGGCTAGTGGTTCAGCTTCACATGAGGATGGAAGCACTCATCCTCTCGCTAGAAAAAAGAAAAGACTTAAGCTGGCAAAAGCACAGCAAAGAACTGTGCGTTCTTCAAAATCACAAATCCCCAAGGAGAGTCCAATTGTGTCGGTTGCGATGCCTGACCTTCCCGACACTGGACAGGAAGAGCTTGCGCCTTCCACCATTTGCACGCCCCCTGCAAGTGCTGGAAGGAGCACCCGCAGTCCAGTTCCTGATAGTCAAATTGACGATGTCACTGTTGCAGTACACCAGGATGAGGATATGGGTGTTGCTGGCGCTGGGGAGGAAATTGACAAGGAGGATTCTGATGGTGAGGTGGTTTGTTTAAGTCAGGCACCCGGGGAAACACCTGTTGTCCGTGGGAGGAATATGGCCCTTGACATGCCTGGTCAAAATACAAAAAAAATCAGCTCTTCGGTGTGGAATTATTCCAACACAAATGCGGACAACAGGTGTCAAGCCGTGTGTTGCCTTTGTCAAGCTGTAATAAGTAGGGGTAAGGATGTTAACCACCTCGGAACATCCTCCCTTATACGTCACCTGCAGCGCATTCATCATAAGTCAGTGACAAGTTCAAAAACTTTGGGTGACAGCGGAAGCAGTCCACTGACCACTAAATCCCTTCCTCTTGTAACCAAGCTCCTGCAAACCACACCACCAACTCCCTCAGTGTCAATTTCCTCCTTACCCAGGAAAGCCAATAGTCCTGGAGGCCATGTCACTGGCAAGTTTGACGAGTCCTCTCCTGCCTGGGAGTCCTCCGATGCATCCTTGAGTGTAACGCCTACTGCTGCTGGCGCTGCTGTTGTTGCTGCTGGGAGTCGATCGTCATCCCAGAGGTGAAGTCGGAAGACCACTTGTACTACTTCCAGTAAGCAATTGACTGTCCAACAGTCCTTTGCGAGGAAGATGAAATATCACAGCAGTCATCCTGCTGCAAAGCGGATAACTCAGGCCTTGGCAGCCTGGGCGGTGAGAAACGTGGTTCCGGTATCTATCGTTAATTCAGAGCCAACTATAGACTTGATTGAGGTACTGTGTCCCCGGTACCAAATACCATCTAGGTTCCATTTCTCTAGGCAGGCGATACCGAAAATGTACACAGACCTCAGAAAAAGACTCACCAGTGTCCTAAAAAATGCAGTTGTACCCAATGTCCACTTAACCACGGACATGTGGACAAGTGGAGCAGGGCAGACTAAGGACTATATGACTGTGACAGCCCACTGGGTAGATGTATTGCCTCCCGCAGCAAGAACAGCGGCGGCACCAGTAGCAGCATCTCGCAAACGCCAACTCGTTCCTAGGCAGGCTACGCTTTGTATCACCGCTTTCCAGAATACGCACACAGCTGAAAACCTCTTACGGCTACTGAGGAAGATCATCGCAGAATGGCTTACCCCAATTGGACTCTCCTGGGGATTTGTGACATCGGACAATGCCAGCAATATTGTGCGTGCATTACATGTGGGCAAATTCCAGCACGTCCCATGTTTTGCACATACCTTGAATTTGGTGGTGCAGAATTATTTAAAAAATGACAGGGGCGTGCAAGAGATGCTGTCGGTGGCCCGAAGAATTGCGGGCCACTTTCGGCATTCAGGCACCGCGTACAGAAGACTGGAGCACCACCAAAAATACCTGAACCTGCCCTGCCATCATCTGAAGCAAGAGGTGGTAACGAGGTGGAATTCAACCCTCTATATGCTTCAGAGGATGGAGGAGCAGCAAAAGGCCATTCAAGCCTATACATCTGGCCACGATATAGGCAAAGGAGGTGGAATGCACCTGTCTCAAGCGCAGTGGAGAATGATTTCAACGTTGTGCAAGGTTCTGCAACCCTTTAAACTTGCCACACGTGAAGTCAGTTCAGACACTGCCAGCCTGAGTCAGGTCATTCCCCTCATCAGGCTTTTGCAGAAGAAGCTGGAGACATTGAAGGAGGAGCTAAAACAGAGCGATTCCGCTAGGCATGTGGGACTTGTGGATGGAGCCCTTCATTCGCTTAACCAAGATTCACGGGTGGTCAATTTGTTGAAATCAGAGCACTACATTTTGGCCACCGTGCTCGATCCTAGATTTAAAACCTACGTTGTATCTCTCTTTCCGGCAGACACAAGTCTGCAGGGGTTCAAAGACCTGCTGGTGAGAAAATTGTCAAGTCAAGCGGAACGTGACCCGTCAACAGCTCCTCCTTCACATTCTCCCGCAACTGGGGGTGCGAGGAAAAGGCTAAGAATTCCGAGCCCACCCGCTGGCGGTGATGCAGGGCAGTCTGGAGCGAGTGCTGACATCTGGTCCGGACTGAAGGACCTGCCAACGAACCTTGTGTAAGTGGGGTACGTCTATTCTAATCTAACGCCAGTTTATATACTGGGTCCATTCCTAAAGTTATATATACCATATACAAATAGGGTACGTTCCTATACTGTTGAGGATCACTATACATATATATCTTTATAAGGGGATATTTCTAACTAAAAACTAAACCCCCTTTTTCACGATATATTCCTCTCAAAAATTTGGAGAGAAGTTTTTTTTATATATTTTCTGTACTGATTTATTAGTCAGTATTTATTATCAGTCTACACATTTGTTTTTTTATTTTTTTTCACATATTTGGCACTGAATTCCTGGGGGAGATTGAGAAGAAAATTAAAGCTACCTTCACCAGAAAAACCAAGGGAAAAGAAACCTTGATACACATGGGATTACTTCCAACCCTGTAAGTAGGGTACGCATTTGGATATACTATTGAAGATAAAGATACCTTTATGAGCTTTCTCCACTCCATAAACTTAGTGAGTGGGGTACGCCAATCTAAAAACAGTAAAAGCGGTGGTTTGGTGGTGGAATAAAAGATACCTTTATATACATAGCTTCACGTTGAATTGTGTGAGTCGGGGTACGCCCACATCACGTCTTATTATTCATCTAAAGGATATTGTGCAGTACATAATAAAAAAGAGACTTTCTTAAGAAATTGAGACTGTTCTACACATATATTATTTTTATTTTTGCATATGACTCACATCACTGGGATACAACACTGGATGAATATTGAAAGAATTAAATAAATCACCGGGGGATCTATTGAGAGGAACGTATTGTGTAAATTTTAATATATATGTACATGTAAAGTGTTGAATATTGTAGTATAGCACCAAGAGCCATATCCTTTCCACCTTTTTTTGCATTGTTTATCTGTTGAAAGTGTGGTGACACTTTAGGAAGGGACGTAGTTCAGGGCAGCTTAAAGGCACCAACGTGATAGGAGCCCCCCTTCTTCCCTTTTTTTTAAAACGACCCAGTACATCGGGTCGGTATAACTACTGCAAGGAAAGCAAAAAAATGCAGTAGTACATTAACAGGAAGGAACATGTGGCCTAACACCACCACCACCCATGAACCTAGATAAGGAAAAAAAAGAAACATGGACAAATATGCTTACCAACTATGTAAAGAAAACAGAAAACATATACGCATGAGCTAAACCATAAGCACAAGGCCGGGACTCCAGCAACATAACTACTAACAGGGTAACTCACGTGACCACAACAGAGAGTATAGCTGAGTCCCAACTGTGATAACGGTACAGAATAAAGTCCACATTCAAAGCCCGAACCTGACGAGTTGACTCAGGTGATGGACCAGTCCGAACGGAGAGTTGACTGATTCTTGGATCCAGGAGGCATCGTAACAGAGATATCCTACTCCGAGAGCAACTTGACTCCAGCTTCCAACGAAGCAACTGTGTAGGACTTATTTTCATACGAGATGATGAGCTTTACCGGGAAACCCCAACGGTAGGGGATTTCCTGATCACGGAGTGCCAGAGTAACAGGGATAAATGATCGTCTTTTAGCCAAAGTCAAAGCGGAGAAATCTGGAAAAAGCTGTAATCCGCCAAGCAAATCAGAATCAGAGTCTCTGGCCGCTTCCAGGATGTGTTCTTTCGTCATGAAGAAATGCACTTTCATGAGCGTGTCCCATGGGAGCGAGGGGGCAACCGAGCACGGTTTAGGCAGTCTATGAATCCTGTCTATGAGCAGCTCTCTGGGCAAAAGCTTCCTGAATAACGCAGTAGCGTAATCTTCCAACTCAGAATTCTGCACGGAATCGGGAATGCCTCAAATTTTTATATTATTAAGCCGAGATCGGTCCTCGATATCCGCAATCTTGATTTTAAATGCCTCAAGGTCACTTTGCTGTTGATCATGGGCCGTGATAAGGTCATTATGGGACGAGACCAATTCCTCTACTTTTCGATCCAGATGGTCTGTGCGTTCTCCTATAGCGTGCAATTCCGTCTTAACCTCTCGAACAGCCGCAATGAGATCTTGAGTCAACTCTGTTTTAAACGCTGAGAGGGCCTGCTACAGAGTTTTGACCGTGAGAGGAACGTCGGAATCAGGGTCAAACCCCGGCTCAGAAGCAGGGCTGCAGGGAGTATCTTGCGCAGAAGTGGCAACAGGGGACTTCCATACAGAAGAGGAGGTAGGGGCCACTTTCTGAGATGGGAAAGACACTCTGGGAGGCAGGCCCTCTTTAACCTTTTTAGGAGGCATTCTGATGAAATGTAATTCCGCAGGCGAGGCGACAATGGTAGAAGAGTCTAGGATCCCGTAGAAGATATGACGGAGAGATAGGTAAGCATAAAGGACAAGGGTGGTGGCGTATAAGCGGTCTAGGCTACTTCAGAAGATCAGCATCACAAGGGGCCAGGTAGAAGACCATCACGTGCCTGCAGAGCCTAGAGGATGGACTCCCAGCAGGTAGAGAGGGGTGAGAGATCAGACACTCAGCCAGCAGCACAGCGTCCCAGGGTCAGATAGGTAGTGCCTCACTGATTGACCTCACTCACAGATGCAGGCACTTATGTAGCAGCACACAAAGGCTCAGTCAGACAGTGCTACTCATTTAGGGCTGCAATATCTCCCAGCAACACTCCAGCGCCAATGTGTAAGGGCCCACAGGTATAGGGGGAGGTACAGGGGAGAACAGTGTCATTCACTGCCCCATTTGAGGAGGTAGCAGCTGTTTTCGGGCCTCCGCATCGATGGTGTACTTCCGGCAGGGAGAGTGAGCTAATCAAGGCCGCGGCTTCCGGTTCTCGAGTAGGCTGCAACTTGCAGGGGCATCTGAGAGGGCTCCGGGCTCCACAACCCCGCTGCGGGAGACGGCCGAGAGGTATAGGGGATACAGGGGGGAGGCCTGGAGCCTACACTGGCTCTATGCAGGAGGTATGGGGCGTGTTTAGACCTCCGCGCTGATGGAGCTCTTCCGGCGGGCAATCCCCACAACTTGAGGCCGTGGCTCCCAGGTTCCAACCAGGCTGAGACCTGCAGAGGCCCCCAAGAGGGCTCCCGGCTCCGCGGCTTCGCTGAGGGGCTCTCACAGCTGGTCAGGGGGCCACAGATGGGCCAGCAAAGGTGCCTGGAGGCTGGGAAGGGACACTTAAGGAAAGGTTACAGCAGGAGCTATACTGATGGACATCCACTCCAGAGTCCTGCCAGGCCACGCCCCCGGCATGACGCTTTTAAGACCTACATTATAGTCTCCTTTATCAAACGCATTTCTGAGATTAAATTGTTTCATAGACAAGAGGAGTCTCGCCTTGAACGGGTATGTCAGCAGCTGGAGACCCAGTTTATCCTCTCTCATTCCTGTATTGATAGAGGGCTATGGCTGGATGCGCAGAGTGGACGGAATATCTTTTTGAAAAATGCAGGCGAAGGTTGCTGTTTTCTAAACATGAGCACTATTTCCAGGCTGAAATAGGAGGTAAATATTTGGCATATCTAGCGAGGGATGAGTCTACTGCAAATATAGTCCAAAGTATACAAAATTCACAAGGGCAGTTCTGCTATTCTGGGGTGGAGATTGTAGAAGTGTTTCGTAGTTACTACTCTTGTCTGTACACCTCCAAGGTCACATATACAAATGAACAACTGCAGAATTATTTAGACCAGGTTGCATTGCCGCAACTTCCCCAGGAAGCTGTTGACATGCTTGATGCTCCGTTTACATTGGAGGAGGTTGAGGCGGCAATTTCCTCATTTCCAGCCTCTAAAGCTACTGGATGCGATGGAATTCCTGTGGAGGTATACAGAAAATGTAAGGATTTTTTTGTTCCTTATTTGTTAGATGTGTTTAACTCTTTTTATGAGCAGGGGTCCATTTCTCTTTCTATGTGTGAAGCAATTATTATTGTGTTAGCTAAGCCCGGGAAGGACCCCACTCTGCCGGAGTCATATCGGCCCATTTCGCTTTTGTCCACAGATATTAAAATACTGGCTAAGATTATAGCGCTTAGATTGAATTTGGTTATCAATATAATTATTCACCCCGATCAGACGGGATTCATGCCGGGGAAGTCCACGGCTCAAAATTTACGTAGATTATTTTATCACTTGCAGAGAACGGATGTGGTTGGGTCTGAGGTAGTGGTGTCACTGGACGCAGCCAAGGCCTTTGACTTGGTGGAGTGGGGTTATCATTGGGGTGTACTTCGGAAATTAGCTTTCGGGCCTAGATTTATCAAATTAATCCAACTGCTATATTTTTCCCTAGCGGCGAAAGTTTCTGCTAATGGTTTTACTTCATCTCCTTTTCCACTGGCAAGGGAAAATCGACAGGGGTGTCCCTTGTCTCCGGCCATTTTTGCTATAGCCATAGAGCCACTTGCCTGTATTCTGCGTGCGGCACTGGATGTATGTGGCATTAAAGTTGGAGAGGGTATAGATGTGGTAGCGCTGTACGCAGATGACATGCTGCTGTTTCTAAAGGACTCGGAGGGTTCTCTGCAGGCCATGTAACAATTAGTTGAGAAATTTGGTTCTTATTCAGGTCTACTTATTAATTGGGACAAATACAATATATTCCCTATTTCGGGACATATTCCTGTAAATGATTATACGGATTGCCCTTTGCAATGGACGACGAGTTTTAAATATCTAGGTGTCTGGATTACGCTGCAAGCGGGAGATTATGTATCCCAAAATATTGCTCCCATTACGATGGGTTTCAAGATGAAAACTCATGTGTGGAAAAAACTGCCGTTATCTGTCTTAAAATGTCGGTTCAACCAAAGTTCTTGTATGTTCTGCAGCATTCTCCAGTATGTATTCCCAAGGCAGTATTTTCTGCTATTGAGAGTATTTTGTCATCATTTATATGGGGGGATAGGCCAGCAAGAATTTCCATTAAAACATTATATAAATCCAAGATGTTTGGGGGAATTGGTCTTCCTAATCTTAGGGTCTATTATATAGCAGCTCAGCTAGCGCATTTAGCTAGTTGGGTACTGGACACCGCTGACCCGACTCTAGTGGGCTTTCTGGGTGAGCAGGTGGGGCCCTTCTTTTCCCCTTTACTTTTTCTGCTTTCTGGACTGTCTGTCTCTAATCTGCCTCCTTTGCTCCGGCAGGCTCTATTGATTTGGCGACATGCACATACGTTTTTTTGAGTGGTCCGGTCATGATGCGGATTCCCCACTGTGGCATAATGCTTCATATTCCGAGTTGCTTAAAATCTCTACTGACAATATATGGCTGCTGAAAGGCGTTACTACTAGGGAGGCCAATCCCGGGCCGTTTTTTCAATCCCGGGATTTGGGATTGAAAAACGGTCAATCCCGGGATTCCCGGGATCCCGGGATTGCAGTAGGGACCAGTGAAGGTTGTAGGGAGCAGCGCTGGGGAGAGGGTGTAGGTAGCGGTGCGGGAGGTAGGTA
The DNA here is from genome assembly GCF_028390025.1 of Pseudophryne corroboree. Lineage (NCBI taxonomy): Eukaryota > Metazoa > Chordata > Amphibia > Anura > Myobatrachidae > Pseudophryne > Pseudophryne corroboree. Next base: position 316,891,949 of record NC_086450.1, on the reverse strand, counting down.
GGGGGTAGGTAGCGGTGCGGGAGGGTGGGTGTAGGTAGTGGTGCGGGAGGGAGGGTGTAGGTAGCGGTGCGGGAGGGTTGGTAGCGGCGCGGGAGGGAGGGTGGGTGTAAGTAATAACACTTACTATTAGGGGGTCGGTCGCGGGAAGCAATGGACAAGCTGAACGTGGCGGCATTTCAAATGAAGCGCCGGCTGCCAGCCAACCAGAGCTGGCGGACCGGCAGCCAATCAGGGAAGCTGCCGCAGCAGTGGCTCCTGGTTTGCTGCCGCTGCTGCGGCAGCTTCCCTGATTGGCTGCCGGTCCGCCAGCTCTGATTGGCTGGCGGCCGGCGCTACATTTGAAGTGCCACCGCGTTCAGCTTGTCCATGGCTGCTGCGGACGCCCGCCTAATAGTAAGTGTTATTACTTACACCCACCCTCCCACACATGCGCACTGTAATCCCTTGAATCCCGGGATTGGAAGCTCCAATCCCGGGATTTGAATCCCGGCATTTTTGGGCCCAAATCCCGGGTTCCCGCCAATCCCGATCCCGGGATTGGCCTCCCTAGTTACTACCCTAGGTCAATTGTACAGTGAAGGCATGTTTAAATCATTTAATCAACTACAGAGTGGGTTCAGTATTCCTCATAGTGCCTTTTTTCGATGCTTACAATTAAGAAATGCGATTCAAACTCAGTTTTCATGCACTGACCCTGTGCTGTCGCCTTCGCCCGTTAAATCAATGTTATTGAATTTAGGCTCTAGAGGCCATGTATCCAGTCTCTATGCCCAGATTAATAATAATGTGTTTCCGAATCAGCTCGCTCCTCTGAAATTGAAATGGGAAATAGACATAGGCCCATTAACTAATGAGCATTGGATTCAGATTTTAGGATCCCTTAGGTATACTACTCCTTGCATTCATTATCACCAAATATATTTCTATATCCTACATAGAATATATCATACACCTGTGTCTATGAAAAGGGCTGGGATTAGAGGGGATACCTCTTGCCCAAGGTGTCAAGTGGAAAATGCTGGATTTTGGCACTTATTGTGGGATTGCCCATTAGTACTATCGTTTTGGGAGGCGATATGGAGGGATATTTTGCAGATGGCTCCCTCTCTGCCTGGTTTTAGTACTAGAATATGTTTGTTTGGCTTAGATCTGGAAGAGACACATTCTTTAGTGCTATACAGGTATGTCTTGTGCCTCACTATAATGGCCAAGGTCATTGTAGCGTGAGTATGGTGTACAAATACTCCCCTGGTGATACACAAATGGAGAGCTTTGGTGGATAACGTGGTCCGGCATGAGAAACATTTGTTTAGAAAACAAAATGCTATGCATAAATTTCATGATAAATGGGATAGATGGTGCGAATCAGGGTTGGGAGGGGTGATGGGAGCTGCGACAGCGGTGTAGCTACATCTGTGTGTACTTTCTACGTGTGGGGCACATTGCGGTATCTCGATATTCATTCTGATATCATCTACTCCCCCCCTCTTTCACTTTTATATATGGTCTACTATATACATTCGCAGAGGTGGGCACGTATATACACATATAGGTATATTGATATTCAATGACTTGCAATGCCAGCTCTGGGTCAAGATTGTTCTGGTCACTAATATATGTGGGCTAAATTGGTTGTTTAACTGAGTGGCGGATGACGTAATGTAATTGTTTTGGTTCAATGTCTGTAGTGTATTGTTTTGTTACTGATTTCTTTTTTCTGTACTGAAATTTTCAATAAAGAATACGCAATTTAAATTAAAAAAATCAGACTTTGGTTAGACAAAAGTCCACCCCACTTCCCCCTAGGGCCAAAGGGTCATCTAAGCAGGCCATTTCTTCCTCACAATCCACTAATATTTCGGATAATTCTTCCGATGAAGACGGGGAATATACTGATCTGTCAGACACTGATAAAGTTGCTGAGGAATCTACAACCCAGGTTGATGTTCCTGACCTGGTGGAGGCTATCAAGCTGATTCTCCAAATTGATGATGACATTGAGCCTCCTGTTACATCTAAGAAACCTGATAAGTTTAAAAGTCAGAAGGTTGCTAAAGTAGTTTTACCACATTCTGACCTTTTAATTGACATACCTCAAGAATCCTGGTTATCTCCAGGAAAGAAGTTTTCCCTGTCTAAAAAGATGCTAGCTCGTTATCCTATCCCGGTGGAGTTGAGTAACAAGTGGGAAACTCCACCGCCGGTGGACTCTCATGTCGCCCGTTTTGTGTTGTCATCTACTCTGCCTGTCTCCACTGTCACCTCACTGAAAGAACCAACAGATAAGCATGTGGAGAGATCCCTGAAGTCTATTTACACTCTTACCAGTGCTGTACATAGACCCACTATGGCTGCCTCTTGGGCAGCAAAAGGAATCGAAGCATGGGCCCAGGCAATTGAGGATGAGCTACCTCAGGGTTTTTCTGACACTGCCAGACAATATCTGTCATATATTACCACAGCCTCTCACTATATTCAGGAGGCGGCCTCTGATGCAGGGGACATGGCGGCCAAGGTATCTACTACGTCTATCCTGGCTCGCCGGATTCTGTGGTTCAGTACCTGGAAAGTGGACCTGGACTCTAAAAAGACCTTGGAGGTACTTTCTTTCAAGGGAGACATACTTTTTGGGGAGGATCTGAACAAGATTGTGACTGACTTGGCGATGGCCAACACTGCTTTTCTCCCAAGTACTACTCAGAAGGCTAAGAGTACCACTTTTCATTCCTTTCGACCTCCAAGTAAAGCAAAAGGTCAGGCGTACCCGAGACAGGCTCGTACTTCCAAAACCACTAAGGCTAAATCTAAACAATCCTGGGCCGCCCTTCAGTCTGCTTCCAAACAAGACAAATCTGCTGCATGATGGGGCGGGCCTCCCACTGGGGGACCCCAGGGTGGGAGGCTGACTTCTGCAGTTCACCCAGGCCTGGTTAAAGACCACATCAGATGCCTGGGTGCGAGAAGTTGTCTCTCACGGGTACGCAATCTCTTTCAAGAGACGTCCCCCTCGCCTGTTAATTCAGAAGGCGATGTGGAGTCTTTACAGAATCACGTCCGTTAAACTGGAAACCTGGCGTCTAAATGGGGAATGAGGTTTAATATAGACAAATGTAAAATTATGCATTTTGGAAAAACAAACACATATGCATCCTACACTTTAGATGGGGACAATATAAGGGTAACTATGGTGGAAAAAGATTTGGGGGTGCTCATAGATAATAGGCTTAATAACAGTACACAAAGTCAAAGTGCAACAAAGAAGGCAAGCAAAGTACTTGCGTGCATTAAACGGGGCATAGAGACAAGGGACGAGGATGTAATCCTGCCACTGTACAAATCATTGGCACGTCCGCACCTGGAATATTGTGTTCAGTTCTGGGCACCGTATTCTAAAAAAGATATCGGGGAACTAGAAAGAGTTCAAAGAAGAGCTACTAAACTGATAAAATGGTTAGAGTCTTTGGAGTACGAGGAAAGGCTTGCTAGGTTAAATATGTATACACTAGAAAAAAGGCGTTGAAGAGGAGACATTATTAATATCTTCAAATATGTAAAGGGTAATTACAAGGAGCTAGCAACAGATTTGTTTTTTAAAAGAACTCTATATAGGATGCGTGGGGACTCATTTAGGTTAGCGGAGAGGAATTTCCGTACACAACATAGGAAAGGGTTCTTCACGGTAAGGGCAATAAAGATTTGGAACTCCCTGCCGTAGAGGGTAATAATGGCAGACTCTGTAAATGTATTTAAAAGCGGATTGGGCAAATTCCTAACTGGTAAATGTATACAGGGCTGTAGCATTTAACATATTGACATTACATTATCTGGGAGTGGTAAGAATAATTGTTTTCATTTGGTACTAAGCCATTACTTCAGCAGGCACATTATAATAAGAATAGATTAATACAGAATACAAGTTGAACCCGATGGGCACTTTGCCTCTTCTCAACCTCACTGACTATGTAACTATGTAAGTTCTGTTCAATGGTTATTCCTTTGGATCCGTTGAAAGCGCAAGCTCTACACCTGGTTGTACAATCTCTCCTGGAAAGAGGAGTGGTAGTGCCGGTACCTCTGTCCCAGAGAGGCAGGGGATACTATTTGACCCTGTTTCTAGTTCTGAAACCGAATGGGTCTTTCTGGCATATCCGCAACCTCAAATCATTGAACAAGTTTGTAAGAGTGTCCAAATTCCGTATGGAAACTCTGCGCTGTATTGTGCTGGCCATGGAACCCGAGGACTATATGGTATCCCTGGACATACAGGATGCTTACCTGTACATACCTATTGCTATGTTGCATTAGCAATATCTGCGGTTTGCTATTGGCAACCTTCATTTTCATTTCCAGGCTCTGCCATTTGGACTGACCACGGCACCTCAGATTTTCACCAAGGTCATGGCCATGATGACGACTTTCCTCCGTCGTCAGGGAATCAGGATCCTTCCGTATCTGGATGACTTGCTGATTCTGGCGAACTACCAAGATGTCCTCCTCAGTCAACTGGAGATGTCGGTCCAATTCCTACAAGCCCACGGGTAGCTCATCAATTGGAAGAAGTCCTCGCTGGTCTCTGCTCGGAGCATGGTGCACCTGGGGGCGCTGCTGGACACACACAGCCAAAGACTGTTTCTGTCTCCGGAGAAGGTCCTGAAACGTCAGGAAACGATCAGATTCTTCCTCTCTCACCAGAGAGTGTCAATATACCCAGCGATGCAAGTACTAGGCCTCATGGTGTCGGCTTTTGACATGGTGGAGTACGCTCAATTTAATTCCTGCCCTCTGCAGAGGTTAATCATTTCCAAATGGGACAGCCTGCCTCATCGGATCAGGTCTCAAATGATCTCCTTGACTCCGGAGGTTCGTCTGTCACTGAGCTGGTGGCTACAGGACCAACAGTTGAGCAGGGGCCGTCCCTTCTGGATCTCCAACTGGGTGATCCTGACAACGGACACCAGTCTGCGAGGTTGGGGTGCGATGTTGGAGCAACGCTGTCTCCAGGGTCGGTGGACCAGGGAGGAATCCTTCCTTCCGATCAACATTCTGGAATTGCGGGCAGTGTTCAATGCATTGACACTGGCCTTGCCTCTGGTACAGAACAGGCCTGTTCAAGTACAGTCAGACAACGCCACTATGGTGGCGGACATAAATCATCAAGGCTGCACTCGAAGCCGCATGGCAATGATGGAAGTGTCAAAAATCCTCCAATGGGCGGAACTCCATCTGCAAGCCATATCGGCAGTGTTCATTCCAGGGGTCCTCAACTGGGAAGCGGACTTCCTCAGTCGTCAGGACGTGCACGCCAGAGAGTGGAGTCTTCATCCCGGAGTCTCTCAACTCCTAGTGGACAAGTGGGGCTTACCAGATGTAGACCTGATTGCATCTTGACACAATCACAAGGTCCCGGTCGGAGCAAGGACAAAGGATCCTCAAACAGCGTTCGCAAGCAGCGTTCATGGATGCACTGGCAATTCCATGGAACTTTCGGCTGTCATACATGTTCCCTCCAGTGTCACTCCTGCCCAGGGTAATACAGAAGTTCAAGCAAGAAGGAGGAATACTACTTCCAGTCGCTCCAGCGTGGCCCAGACGCCATCGGTTCTAAGACCTGCAGGGTCTCTCGATAGAGCATCCTCTTCTACTTCCTCAATGCCCAGACCTCTTCGTTCAGGGCCCTTGTGTCTACTCGGACCTGGCCAGACAGGCTTTGACGGCGTTGCTCTTGAAGCATCACTTCTGAGGGCCAAAGGATTCTCTGAGGCAGTTATCCAAACTTTGCTAAAGGCCCAATAACCGGCATTTGCATAGATATATTACAGGGTCTGAAATTCTTACTTTACCTGGTGTGCTGCTAAGAATTACGATGCATACAAATTCGGAACTTCCAGACTTCTGGCTTCTCTGCAACAAGGCCTGGACTTCTGCTTTTGTTTGTCTTCCCTCAAGGTTCATATATCTGCCTTGTCGGTGTGGTTTCAGAGAAAAATTGCGGCTATTCCTGATGTTCATACTTTTACTCAGGGTGTTTTATGGATTCAGCCTCCCTATGTCCCTCCTGTGGCTCCATTGGATCTGTCTGTTGTCCTGAATGCCCTTCAAGAGTCTCCATTTGAACCTCTTGAGTCAGTGGACCTGAAATGGCTCACGGTCAAGGTCCTGTTCCTACTGGCTATTGCCTCTACTAGGAGGGTGTCAGACCTAGGTGCTTTGTCCTGTCGTCCACCCTTCCTGATATTTCACCGTGACCAGGCAGTTCTTAGAACTCACCCTGGTTATTTACCTCAGGTGGTGTCATCATTTTACCTAAACCAAGAGATTGTGGTTCCGACCTTCATCTCTTCTGGTTTGTCCTCCAAAGAGCGGTCTTTGGATGTGATACGGGCTCATTCTACTTGGTCTGTTGGACCTTCTCAAGCAGCCTGCCATGGCGCGTCTGCTGAACAATTGTGCAAGACGGCTACGTGATCCTCAGTGAACACGTTTATTAAGTTCTATGCCCTTGATATTTCCGCCTCCCAGGATGCTTCATTTGGACGCCGGGTTCTCATACCTGCTAAGGCACATCCCCTCCCTTGAGGAACTGCTTTAGGACATCACCCGATGTTTCCCTGTGGAAACCAATGTAACCTGCTGCAGAAAAGGAGATTTATGGTAGACTTACCATTGTTAAATCTCTTTCTGCGAAGTACATTGGGTTCCACAGGGCGCCCACCCTGATGCACCTAGCTTCTATGGGTTTGTATGGCACTAGCCACTGGTCCCTTCTCCTGTCGTGAGAATGTGGTTCTATGTGACTAACATCTGCCTTCTCTTTTTCCTGCTCCTACATTGGACTGGTTAACAAAACTGAGCTCACAGTGCCTGGAGGTGGGGTTATAGAGGAGGCCCCACAATGCATCCTGGGACAGTCTAAAGCTTTAGCCTGTTGGTGCTTCAATGGATCAAGATCCACTCTACACCCGATGTTTCCCTGTGGAACCCAATGTATTTCGCAGAAAGAGATTTAACAATGGTAAGTTTACCATAAATCTCCTTTTCCCAGTGTCTTCATATAGGGAAAGAAGGAAAAGCCCTTTGGAAGTCACAGCTTGAAGTGCTTTCCTCAGAGAGGCTGCTTCTATTTATCTGGCAGTCTTACAGATGCATGCAAAGCAGTCACCCTGATACCCCTCCAGCAAAAACCTTCTGATTTCATAAATATTAAAACCTAATGGCCAGATGTTTTGTAAATGATCAGACAATAGGTCAGTAGTCTTCACATTACAGAGCACACACATGCGACCCAACATAACAGAATGTGTTTACCATTGTGCCAGACTAGGCCTGCAAATGCCTACTGTGGTTTGTCTGCTTTCTCTGATGCAACCTGAGGACATAAAGGCAGAATACTGTAATATTTGCAGTATTAGCACTACTTGTTAGTACACAAAATAAAGAAAAGTTGTAAAGATTAGCTAACTCTGATGCACCTGCCAAGAGGAAGATAACCTTCCAGAGCACCTTAGATAAATAAGCTCCTAAGCATGGGGGTGACTATACAGCCATTAACCCTGATATTAGGATCCAAATTTCACCTCTGACAGGAGGCCAGAGTTTTATAGAGAAATGTAAACTGTTAAGATGCAGAGAGCCAACCACTTCCTCAAATCATTTCTTGTTTAGACTTAAAAGGAAATGAGAATAACGGTTCCCAAGGGGACAGTCCATGTCATTCACTAATTGGCGGACACCTTATTTAGTATCTCCACATTTATTTTTAAGCAAAAATCTAAAATGTTTTGTAGATTTCTGAGTCATTAAATGCACACCATAAAATTGGCATACAAGCCAAGGTATCTGCAATAATATGTAGTGTCTTACCTACATATTACACAGGTGTGTTTGCACTGCTCTCACTACAAAATATGAACAGGTCAATATACGACTATTTTTTATTATTATTATTATTATTATTATTATATTAGTTATTTATATAGTGCTCACACATTCCGCAGCGCTTTACAGAGAGTATTTGGTCATTTACATCAGTCTCTGAATATTCACTGTATATTCATTATCACATGTATACGCACACACATTATATATATATATATAATTTGTTCAAAACTGGGTGGCACTCACGAGGAATTTTCACAACGAAAAGAAATCACAAGAGAGACCAAGCTCTGGTAACGTTTCAGCTATATTCTAGCTCGTCAGACGAAAGCTAGAATATAGCTGAAACGTTACCAGAGCTTGGTCTCTCTTGTGATTTCTTTTCATTGTGAAAATTCCTCGTGAGTGCCACCCAGTTTTGAACGAATTATATTGGCATGCAGCCAGGGAAGGCACCGAGGTAGTTGGATATAAAGACAGAGTGACGGTTATTTTGGAATATATATATATATATATATATTATTATAGACTTCAATAAGTGGCAAGTGTTGCACAATGTTACTTGGGATTTAGTAACACCTAAATGGTTACAAAGCTTCAACCATTATGGGCATTCGGCATGATTCAGAGGTGGATGCAAATCCTGTCATGACTGCGATTCCGTACTCAAAATTTCAGAGAAAATATTCTAATGTTGCAGCTATTGCCCATTCCAGACATCTCTAATCCGCCACTTGCACCACTGGTTGCACCATCAATATTCTCAGCAATTGGAAAAGAAAAAACCTCCCAGCGCTAATTTGATCAGGTAATGTAACCGTAATCAGACAGAGTATCTATATATCACATATATCTCCTATCTAAAAGAGAAATCTGCACAATAAAGAATATATAATAAATGTTTTAATGAAATAGGAAATGAGAAATAGCTTGCTGAAAGTTTCAGTAGATAATCTTGTTATTATACATGTGGAAAATCAATATTATCAGTTAAAAAAGAATAAGGTAGTTCCTAGAGATGAGCGGGTTCGGTTTCTTTGAATCCGAACCCGCACGAACTTCACTTTTTTTTTCACGGGTCCGAGCGACTCGGATCTTCCCGCCTTGCTCGGTTAACCCGAGCGCGCCCGAACGTCATCATGACGCTGTCGGATTCTCGCGAGACTCGGATTCTATATAAGGAGCCGCGCGTCGCCGCCATTTTCACACGTGCATTGAGATTGATAGGGAGAGGACGTGGCTGGCGTCCTCTCCATTAGAATAGATTAGAAGAGAGAGAGAGAGAGAGAGATTGTGCAGACAGAGTTTACCACAGTGACCAGTGCAGTTGTTGTTAAGTTAACTTTTATTTAATATATCCGTTCTCTGCTATATCCGTTCTCTGCCTGAAAAAAACGATACACAGCAGTCACACAGTGTGACTCAGTCTGTGTGCACTCAGCTCAGCCCAGTGTGCTGCACATCAATGTATAAAAGCTTATAATAATTGTGGGGGAGACTGGGGAGCACTGCAGGTTGTTATAGCAGGAGCCAGGAGTACATAATATTATATTAATTTAAAATTAAACAGTGCACACTTTTGCTGCAGGAGTGCCACTGCCAGTGTGACTAGTGGTGACCAGTGCCTGACCACCAGTATAGTAGTATATTGTTGTATACTATCTCTTTATCAACCAGTCTATATTAGCAGCAGACACAGTACAGTGCGGTAGTTCACGGCTGTGGCTACCTCTGTGTCGGCAGTCGGCACTCGGCAGGCAGTCCGTCCATCCATAATTGTATAATTATATACCACCTAACCGTGGTATTTTTTTTTCTTTCTTTATACCGTCGTCATAGTCATACTAGTTGTTACGAGTATACTACTATCTCTTTATCAACCAGTGTACAGTGCGGTAGTTCACGGCTGTGGCTACCTCTGTGTCGGCAGTCGGCAGGCAGTCCGTCCATCCATAATTGTATTATTATAATATATACCACCTAACCGTGGTTTTTTTTTCATTCTTTATACCGTCATAGTGTCATACTAGTTGTTACGAGTATACTACTATCTCTTTATCAACCAGTGTACAGTGCGGTAGTTCACGGCTGTGGCTACCTCTGTGTCGGCAGTCGGCAGGCAGTCCGTCCATCCATAATTGTATTATAATATATACCACCTAACCGTGGTTTTTTTTTCATTCTTTATACCGTCATAGTGTCATACTAGTTGTTACGAGTATACTACTATCTCTTTATCAACCAGTGTACAGTGCGGTAGTTCACGGCTGTGGCTACCTCTGTGTCGGCAGTCGGCAGGCAGTCCGTCCATCCATAATTGTATTATAATATATACCACCTAACCGTGGTTTTTTTTTCATTCTTTATACCGTCATAGTCAGTCATACTAGTTGTTACGAGTATACTACTATCTCTTTATCAACCAGTGTACAGTGCGGTAGTTCACGGCTGTGGCTACCTCTGTGTCGGCACTCGGCAGGCAGTCCGTCCATCCATAATTGTATTATAATATATACCACCTAACCGTGGTTTTTTTTTCATTCTTTATACCGTCATAGTGTCATACTAGTTGTTACGAGTATACTACTATCTCTTTATCAACCAGTGTACAGTGCGGTAGTTCACGGCTGTGGCTACCTCTGTGTCGGCAGTCGGCAGGCAGTCCGTCCATCCATAATTGTATTATAATATATACCACCTAACCGTGGTTTTTTTTTCATTCTTTATACCGTCATAGTGTCATACTAGTTGTTACGAGTATACTACTATCTCTTTATCAACCAGTGTACAGTGCGGTAGTTCACGGCTGTGGCTACCTCTGTGTCGGCAGTCGGCAGGCAGTCCGTCCATCCATAATTGTATTATAATATATACCACCTAACCGTGGTTTTTTTTTCATTCTTTATACCGTCATAGTCAGTCATACTAGTTGTTACGAGTATACTACTATCTCTTTATCAACCAGTGTACAGTGCGGTAGTTCACGGCTGTGGCTACCTCTGTGTCGGAACTCGGCAGGCAGTCCGTCCATCCATAATTGTATTACAATATATACCACCTAACCGTGGTTTTTTTTTCATTCTTTATACCGTCATAGTCAGTCATACTAGTTGTTACGAGTATACTACTATCTCTTTATCAACCAGTGTACAGTGCGGTAGTTCACGGCTGTGGCTACCTCTGTGTCGGAACTCGGCAGGCAGTCCGTCCATCCATAATTGTATTACAATATATACCACCTAACCGTGGTTTTTTTTTCATTCTTTATACCGTCATAGTCAGTCATACTAGTTGTTACGAGTATACTACTATCTCTTTATCAACCAGTGTACAGTGCGGTAGTTCACGGCTGTGGCTACCTCTGTGTCGGAACTCGGCAGGCAGTCCGTCCATCCATAATTGTATTATTATAATATATACCACCTAACCGTGGTTTTTTTTTCATTCTTTATACCGTCATAGTGTCATACTAGTTGTTACGAGTATACTACTATCTCTTTATCAACCAGTGTACAGTGCGGTAGTTCACGGCTGTGGCTACCTCTGTGTCGGCAGTCGGCAGGCAGTCCGTCCATCCATAATTGTATTATAATATATACCACCTAACCGTGGTTTTTTTTTCATTCTTTATACCGTCATAGTCAGTCATACTAGTTGTTACGAGTATACTATTATCTCTTTATCAACCAGTGTACAGTGCGGTAGTTCACGGCTGTGGCTACCTCTGTGTCGGAACTCGGCAGGCAGTCCGTCCATCCATAATTGTATTACAATATATACCACCTAACCGTGGTTTTTTTTTCATTCTTTATACCGTCATAGTCAGTCATACTAGTTGTTACGAGTATACTACTATCTCTTTATCAACCAGTGTACAGTGCGGTAGTTCACGGCTGTGGCTACCTCTGTGTCGGAACTCGGCAGGCAGTCCGTCCATCCATAATTGTATTATTATAATATATACCACCTAACCGTGGTTTTTTTTTCATTCTTTATACCGTCATAGTGTCATACTAGTTGTTACGAGTATACTACTATCTCTTTATCAACCAGTGTACAGTGCGGTAGTTCACGGCTGTGGCTACCTCTGTGTCGGCAGTCGGCAGGCAGTCCGTCCATCCATAATTGTATTATAATATATACCACCTAACCGTGGTTTTTTTTTCATTCTTTATACCGTCATAGTCAGTCATACTAGTTGTTACGAGTATACTACTATCTCTTTATCAACCAGTGTACAGTGCGGTAGTTCACGGCTGTGGCTACCTCTGTGTCGGAACTCGGCAGGCAGTCCGTCCATCCATAATTGTATTACAATATATACCACCTAACCGTGGTTTTTTTTTCATTCTTTATACCGTCATAGTCAGTCATACTAGTTGTTACGAGTATACTACTATCTCTTTATCAACCAGTGTACAGTGCGGTAGTTCACGGCTGTGGCTACCTCTGTGTCGGCACTCGGCAGGCAGTCCGTCCATCCATAATTGTATTACAATATATACCACCTAACCGTGGTTTTTTTATACCACCTAACCGTGGCAGTCCGTCCATAATTGTATACTAGTATCCAATCCATCCATCTCCATTGTTTACCTGAGGTGCCTTTTAGTTCTGCCTATAAAATATGGAGAACAAAAAAGTTGAGGTTCCAAAATTAGGGAAAGATCAAGATCCACTTCCACCTCGTGCTGAAGCTGCTGCCACTAGTCATGGCCGAGACGATGAAATGCCAGCAACGTCGTCTGCCAAGGCCGATGCCCAATGTCATAGTACAGAGCATGTCAAATCCAAAACACCAAATATCAGAAAAAAAAGGACTCCAAAACCTAAAATAAAATTGTCGGAGGAGAAGCGTAAACTTGCCAATATGCCATTTACCACACGGAGTGGCAAGGAACGGCTGAGGCCCTGGCCTATGTTCATGGCTAGTGGTTCAGCTTCACATGAGGATGGAAGCACTCAGCCTCTCGCTAGAAAACTGAAAAGACTCAAGCTGGCAAAAGCACCGCAAAGAACTGTGCGTTCTTTGAAATCCCAAATCCACAAGGAGAGTCCAATTGTGTCGGTTGCGATGCCTGACCTTCCCAACACTGGACGTGAAGAGCATGCGCCTTCCACTATTTGCATGCCCCCTGCAAGTGCTGGAAGGAGCACCCGCAGTCCAGTTCCTGATAGTCAGATTGAAGATGTCAGTGTTGAAGTACACCAGGATGAGGAGGATATGGGTGTTGCTGGCGCTGGGGAGGAAATTGACCAGAAGGATTCTGATGGTGAGGTGGTTTGTTTAAGTCAGGCACCCGGGGAGACACCTGTTGTCCGTGGGAGGAATATGGCCGTTGACATGCCAGGTGAAAATACCAAAAAAATCAGCTCTTCGGTGTGGAGGTATTTCACCAGAAATGCGGACAACAGGTGTCAAGCCGTGTGTTCCCTTTGTCAAGCTGTAATAAGTAGGGGTAAGGACGTTAACCACCTCGGAACATCCTCCCTTATACGTCACCTGCAGCGCATTCATAATAAGTCAGTGACAAGTTCAAAAACTTTGGGTGACAGCGGAAGCAGTCCACTGACCAGTAAATCCCTTCCTCTTGTAACCAAGCTCACGCAAACCACCCCACCAACTCCCTCAGTGTCAATTTCCTCCTTCCCCAGGAATGCCAATAGTCCTGCAGGCCATGTCACTGGCAAGTCTGACGAGTCCTCTCCTGCCTGGGATTCCTCCGATGCATCCTTGCGTGTAACGCCTACTGCTGCTGGCGCTGCTGTTGTTGCCGCTGGGAGTCGATGGTCATCCCAGAGGGGAAGTCGTAAGTCCACTTGTACTACTTCCAGTAAGCAATTGACTGTTCAACAGTCCTTTGCGAGGAAGATGAAATATCACAGCAGTCATCCTACTGCAAAGCGGATAACTGAGGCCTTGGCATCCTGGGTGGTGAGAAACGTGGTTCCGGTATCCATCATTACTGCAGAGCCAACTAGAGACTTGTTGGAGGTACTGTGTCCCCGGTACCAAATACCATCTAGGTTCCATTTCTCTAGGCAGGCGATACCGAAAATGTACACAGACCTCAGAAAAAGAGTCACCAGTGTCCTAAAAAATGCAGCTGTACCCAATGTCCACTTAACCACGGACATGTGGACAAGTGGAGCAGGGCAGGGTCAGGACTATATGACTGTGACAGCCCACTGGGTAGATGTATGGACTCCCGCCGCAAGAACAGCAGCGGCGGCACCAGTAGCAGCATCTCGCAAACGCCAACTCTTTCCTAGGCAGGCTACGCTTTGTATCACCGCTTTCCAGAATACGCACACAGCTGAAAACCTCTTACGGCAACTGAGGAAGATCATCGCGGAATGGCTTACCCCAATTGGACTCTCCTGTGGATTTGTGGCATCGGACAACGCCAGCAATATTGTGTGTGCATTAAATATGGGCAAATTCCAGCACGTCCCATGTTTTGCACATACCTTGAATTTGGTGGTGCAGAATTTTTTAAAAAACGACAGGGGCGTGCAAGAGATGCTGTCGGTGGCCAGAAAAATTGCGGGACACTTTCGGCGTACAGGCACCACGTACAGAAGACTGGAGCACCACCAAAAACTACTGAACCTGCCCTGCCATCATCTGAAGCAAGAAGTGGTAACGAGGTGGAATTCAACCCTCTATATGCTTCAGAGGTTGGAGGAGCAGCAAAAGGCCATTCAAGCCTATACAATTGAGCACGATATAGGAGATGGAATGCACCTGTCTCAAGTGCAGTGGAGAATGATTTCAACGTTGTGCAAGGTTCTGATGCCCTTTGAACTTGCCACACGTGAAGTCAGTTCAGACACTGCCAGCCTGAGTCAGGTCATTCCCCTCATCAGGCTTTTGCAGAAGAAGCTGGAGGCATTGAAGAAGGAGCTAACACGGAGCGATTCCGCTAGGCATGTGGGACTTGTGGATGCAGCCCTTAATTCGCTTAACAAGGATTCACGGGTGGTCAATCTGTTGAAATCAGAGCACTACATTTTGGCCACCGTGCTCGATCCTAGATTTAAAGCCTACCTTGGATCTCTCTTTCCGGCAGACACAGGTCTGCTGGGGTTGAAAGACCTGCTGGTGACAAAATTGTCAAGTCAAGCGGAACGCGACCTGTCAACATCTCCTCCTTCACATTCTCCCGCAACTGGGGGTGCGAGGAAAAGGCTCAGAATTCCGAGCCCACCCGCTGGCGGTGATGCAGGGCAGTCTGGAGCGACTGCTGATGCTGACATCTGGTCCGGACTGAAGGACCTGACAACGATTACGGACATGTCGTCTACTGTCACTGCATATGATTCTCTCAACATTGATAGAATGGTGGAGGATTATATGAGTGACCGCATCCAAGTAGGCACGTCACACAGTCCGTACTTATACTGGCAGGAAAAAGAGGCAATTTGGAGGCCCTTGCACAAACTGGCTTTATTCTACCTAAGTTGCCCTCCCACAAGTGTGTACTCCGAAAGAGTGTTTAGTGCCGCCGCTCACCTTGTCAGCAATCGGCGTACGAGGTTACATCCAGAAAATGTGGAGAAGATGATGTTCATTAAAATGAATTATAATCAATTCCTCCGCGGAGACATTGACCAGCAGCAATTGCCTCCACAAAGTACACAGGGAGCTGAGATGGTGGATTCCAGTGGGGACGAATTGATAATCTGTGAGGAGGGGGATGTACACGGTGATATATCGGAGGGTGAAGATGAGGTGGACATCTTGCCTCTGTAGAGCCAGTTTGTGCAAGGAGAGATTAATTGCTTCTTTTTTGGGGGGGGTCCAAACCAACCCGTCATATCAGTCACAGTCGTGTGGCAGACCCTGTCACTGAAATGATGGGTTGGTTAAAGTGTGCATGTCCTGTTTTGTTTATACAACATAAGGGTGGGTGGGAGGGCCCAAGGACAATTCCATCTTGCACCTCTTTTTTCTTTTCTTTTTCTTTGCATCATGTGCTGATTGGGGAGGGTTTTTTGGAAGGGACATCCTGCGTGACACTGCAGTGCCACTCCTAGATGGGCCCGGTGTTTGTGTCGGCCACTAGGGTCGCTAATCTTACTCACACAGCTACCTCATTGCGCCTCTTTTTTTCTTTGCGTCATGTGCTGTTTGGGGAGGGTTTTTTGGAAGGGACATCCTGCGTGACACTGCAGTGCCACTCCTAGATGGGCCCGGTGTTTGTGTCGGCCACTAGGGTCGCTAATCTTACTCACACAGTCAGCTACCTCATTGCGCCTCTTTTTTTCTTTGCGTCATGTGCTGTTTGGGGAGGGTTTTTTGGAAGGGCCATCCTGCGTGACACTGCAGTGCCACTCCTAGATGGGCCCGGTGTTTGTGTCGGCCACTAGGGTCGCTAATCTTACACAGCTACCTCATTGCGCCTCTTTTTTTCTTTGCGTCATGTGCTGTTTGGGGAGGTTTTTTTGGAAGGGACATCCTGCGTGACACTGCAGTGCCACTCCTAGATGGGCCCGGTGTTTGTGTCGGCCACTAGGGTCGCTTATCTTACTCACACAGCGACCTCGGTGCAAATTTTAGGACTAAAAATAATATTGTGAGGTGTGAGGTATTCAGAATAGACTGAAAATGAGTGTAAATTATGGTTTTTGAGGTTAATAATACTTTGGGATCAAAATGACCCCCAAATTCTATGATTTAAGCTGTTTTTTAGTGTTTTTGGAAAAAAACACCCGAATCCAAAACACACCCGAATCCGACAAAAATAATTCGGTGAGGTTTTGCCAAAACGCGTTCGAACCCAAAACACGGCCGCGGAACCGAACCCAAAACCAAAACACAAAACCCGAAAAATTTCAGGCGCTCATCTCTAGTAGTTCCTAATACCAGTATACTCACATTGAAACATGGCACATTAACACAAAACAAAACATGTATCACATGTAACATAACATTTGAAGTGAGACGCCTAAGCAAATTACTCTTTGATTAGATTAAAAGTCTCGTGATCATATGCAAGATCTTTGTATCCATAGAAGAAGAAAAAAAGTCTCCAGTGCTAAGGTCCTTTATTGGACTCAATTGAATGCAAATTGTCCAAAGAGCTTGTGACCAACTTGTAGTTCAGGGTCGCAGTGACTTACTTGTACTTCTTGGCGCTGTATATTGAAGAGCATCAGGTGTCGACCGGCAGACGTAGTGTGGTGCTCCGCGATTAACTAGTTTCGCCTGTCTGCGCCGGCTTCATCAGGATAACAGAGCGCACCTCCTACCCCGAGGTGTGCTCTGTTATCCTGATGAAGCCTGCGCAGACAGGTGAAACTAGTTGATCGTGGAGCAACACACTGCCGGCAGACACCTGATGCTCTTCAATATACAGCGCCAAGAAGTACAAGTAAATCACTGCGACCCTGAACTACAACTTGATGACAAGCTCTTTGGACAATTTGCATTTAATAGAGTCCAATAACATGTAACAGTAGTCCAGTCTATACAGTTGACCAGTGAGTGGATGAGGGTGTTAGTTGCTTCCAGGGGGAAAAAGGGACTGATTCTGAAGACAATTCTGAGATGCAAATTGCAGGCTGGAAAATGTTTAAAGGAGTGGGAGAAGTCAAGGATGACTCAAAGACACAGGCGGGCTAGAGGAGATGGTGGAGCTGTCAACAGATAATGAAATTGTGGAAGGTGGGGGCGTGGCTTAGCACCAGAGGAGAGCAGTTGCAGCTTTACACAGCTCCTGCTTTTATACCATATTTATCCCTCATAGCCCGCTCTATTCCGCTTTTTTTTGCCTTCCCCATCCCTCTCCTACCTCCCTCTCATCCCCCCACTGCTAACCACCTGCAGCCGCGGAGTTGGGGAGCAGCGTGGCCTCGATTTCGGAGCAGACCAGCTAGACCTCCGGACGCACGGAGGTTGCGGCATCCGGACCCGACACCTCTTCCTGGACACCCCTGGCCCAGGTCGCTGACCATGGCCGGCCTCGCTCTGCACGCGACCGCTAACACCGCGGAGGGACCTGGCCTGGAGACCGCACTGTGCGACGGCGGGTCCCGGCAGCCATCTTCCCACTACTGCTTCAGGCGGCCTCGTGGGATCGGAAGGGAGGACACCACTGCCACATAGCCAGCTGAAGTCCTGGTAAGGTGTTCCTCCCTATCCCACCTCCTACACCTCTTTCCGCCGGTCATCAGCCAGACCCTCGGGGCGGACACTGGCGGGCGCTCTCTGCCTACCCTCTCAGCCGTCCGGAGAGCTCAGCTACAATCTAGGCCCCTGGTGCTTCGCTCTCTCTGACGGCCACCCTCCCTCCGCTTAAAGTCTGCTCTGGAATCTTACGAGGATGGGAGACGTGAGCCGCACTGTTGCTGCTGAGATCTACAGATGGTGCGGTGAGGAACTCTCCCTCCTCCTCCCTCTCTATATATGTGTATGGATCAACACCCTCATCTGCCTGTATGCCCACGATAACCTGTCTTGGATCTAAAGCCCGTCACCCCTCCCTGTGTCCCTTCAGCCCTACCACACCACCGCCCTATCCTTGCTCTTTGATTGACCTCCTCCCGGACTGTGCCGGGGCTATTGTACCTCCTTTGCATGACCTTAACAGGCCTACACTATGGCCGGAGGCCCTTTCACTGAACCCCCCCGCTGGACACTCGGATTTGCCCATGGGCGCCTCTGAGCTTCACGAAGGGAGTTGCTCTACTCTATATTCATCACCTCTTCATAATTGACCCCCTCCCTGGATGTATCCAACGCTGAGCCTGCTGTGATGTGACGACGTGTCAACCCGGCGCTTCGCATGTGCGACCCGATACGCTCTCGACATATCTTACTCTCTGTGCACCTATAACAACGGTAGCTATTCTACAACTGCATGGAAAAGTTCCTAATTCCTACATCAATGACCTCTACAGGGGCTCCATTGCCATCCTGTGACGGTACTCCTCGTGGCAATTCCTCCGACTCCGACCGCTTGACCTCGCGCTTCGCTTCCCAATGCACACGTAGATCCAGACCACCCATGAAACAGCCGAAGATGAAACACAATGATCTGGTGGCCGTTTTGGGGCCCCTGTTAGACGAAAAATTGGCTGGCATTAAAGAGGCCATCGAATCTACGTTAACCCAACTCAACCAACACTCTACTCGCTTGGATGAAGCGGAGCAGCGGATATCGACGCTGGAGGATGACCTATCCACAGCCCAGCGAACCATACAAGCCAATCAATCCGAAATTGCTGACCTATCAGAGAAGACCTTGAAAAGCGCAGCAGTGTAACAACCTGAGGATCATTGGCATCCCGGAATCGGTCAAGGGTCACGAACTTATGGATCTCCTCTCATCTGGCATCCCGGAACAATTAGCTATGGACCTCAAAGGAGTCCCACTCGTTATTGAGAGAGCCCATAGGTTAGGATCGGAGCGAAGGAACCCCAGTGGACGGCCCCGCCCCGTCATCATGAGAATCTTGAACTATGCTGACAAGATGACGATCCTTGATCACTATCGCAAAACGGCCTCCTTATCTTACAATGGAGATCGCCTCCTCATCTTCCAAGATTTCTCTGCCCTCGTAGCTACCAAACGCAGAGAGTTTGCTCCCATTTGCAAGCACCTTTTCGATACCAAAGTCAAGTTCTCCCTCCTCTACCCAGCCCGCCTCCGAGTCTTCGAGAATGGCAAACCACTGTTCTTTGACGACCCAGGGGAAGCAAGGCGGCACTTCTCCCTACCCGATACTTGACTGTAACAGTTACCTACTAGTTTACCACTCGTCACTGCCTCATTCTTTTATTTCGGGTCTCATGTGTGGAGTACCGTGTTTGTGAGACATGAACACTCCTAGTTCTTTCAATTCCTGTTTTATGTCTCTGATGTTTATATTGCTGTTTTTCTGTTTTTTGATTTGTTATGTCTGCCTGACCCAGGGACTCATACCCCTCCTAGGTTGCCCTCCCCCCACTCGCTGGGACGGGGCGAGGCCCTATCTTACCTCTCCCATTTTTACCATGTTTTTTCCGACTGCAGGTGTGGGCTGATATGGCTTCTCCAGCCGCCCCACACTCACATGATACTGGAGTCTCTGGTAATGCTCCACTATGCATAATCTCCTAGAATGTAGAGGGACTTAACCATCCCGTTAAAAGAAAAAAGGTAGTATCACACTTAAAACGTATGAACCCCCAAGTTGTGTTTCTTCAGGAGACACATTGGTTAGACGACCCTCGGAACTCCCTGCGAGCTCCTTGGATAGGGGAATGCATCTCGGCCCCATATCACACTAAATCCCGGGGAGTTGCCACTATTTTCCACGCTAGCTTACAACATTCGATTAGCAGGAAGCATATTGACCCTGAAGGCAGGTTCATTTTGCGTGATGCATTGATTGACAATACCCTGTATACTTTTCTTAACGTATATGCTCCCAATGTTTCCCCTGACTCTTTTTTTACAGATCTCCTATCAACACTCCTACAATGGGATGGCCATAATTTGGTTGTGGGTGGCGATTTCAACTTGGTGTCCGACCCATCCATGGACAGATCTCTGGTGAGTGCCTCTACCTCTACTTCCAACTCTCAAATACTGACTTCCTTCTGTACACAACTTGATCTACTTGACCCCTGGCGCATCTTTCATCCGACTCAGAAATACTTCTCCTTTTACTCTCACCCCCACTCGTCCCACTCACGCATCGACTACATCTTCACCTCAACATCCCTCTTCCCTAGGGTTACCCACACATCTATTGCAGACATTATCATCTCCGATCATGCTCCCATATCAATAGACATTCAACTGACCCTACCTCCTCACATCACCCCAAGTTGGCACTTCCCTGCATACCTCCACCACTCCACTGACTTTCTTCTTCACCTCAAACAATACTGGCTCAATTATACCTTGGACAATACTGACCAGTCACTGGACTCCCCTATATTTTGGGGGGCAGCTAAGGCGGTCCTGAGAGGGCATGTCATGTCCTACACTCACTTCAAGAGGAAAAAATTATCTTCGCAGCTGCAGACTCTGAGCATGTCACTAACCTCCTCGTATCGAAATTACAAATGACACGACACTCCAGCCCACAAAGAAGCATATCTTTCAGCGAAGCTCATATATGACACTTTCCTTACTGAATGAGCTCAACTCTCTTATGATTATCAAAGGAATAAGTTTCATAGATGGGGCAATAAGTCAGGTAGATTGTTGGCTAACTTGATTAAGGGACCCAAATCCCGCACTTGGATTAATACCATCGATATCTCCGGTAAATTAGTTTCAGACCCTGATTCTATTTACACTGAATTTATGCGCTTCTATCGCTCCCTATACGCCAAAGGCCCTGATGATCCCACTGCTAACTACTCCTTTCTTGAAGTTGCTGATCTCCCGATCCTTTCTCGGGAAGAAAGGGAACTACTAGACAGCCCAATTACCGCTGAAGAGGTTATTGACACTATTAAGAGCTTGCCCAACAACAAGAGTCCTGGCCCTGATGGCTTTAGTGCGGAATTTTACAAAATGATGCGTGATGATCTCGCGCCTACTCTCACATCCCTCTACAACCATATTCTCTCCTCTAAACAAACCCTGATTAGGTTTAATGAAGCTAAAATAATTGTTATAGCAAAGCCCGGCAAAGACCCCTCCCTTCCTGGTTCCTACAGGCCGATATCCCGCCTAAACCAAGACTTCAAAATTCTGACCAAATTAATGGCCACTCGCCTACAACTCTGTCTGTCTCGAATCATATCACCAGCCCAATTAGGCTTCCTTAAACATAGACAGTCGGTTAAGGGCATCAGGGCAGCCCTGGCCGCCATCACTTACTCTCGCTCCCACAGTCTAGTCGATAATATTTTGATCAATCTTGATGCAGAAAAGGCCTTTGATAAAATCGCCTGGCCTTACCTTGATCGGGTCTTACGCCATCAACATTTCGGGGGAAAAGTTTTGTTGCCTTATCAACTCCCTCTATACTAACCCCACCGCACAGGTGATGGTTAACAACATCTCCTCCACCCCCTTTACTCTTGAGAGAGGGACTAGGCAGGGATGCCCCCTTTCTCCCCTCCTTTTCAATTTAGCCCTAGAACCCTTTATACGCTATATTACAAACTTGACCATTTTTAAAGGTATTCTGATTGGCACTCAGGAACTAAAAATTATAGCGTTCGCAGATGACATCCTCCTTCTCACTTCAAATCCTAAACGGTCCATCCCGATACTACAGGAAGCTATTAACTGCTTTTCATCCTTTACGGGCTTCTCGATTAATTTCGACAAGTCGGAAGCTTTAGCCATATTTCGACAGGCCACTGTAGGCTGGGAACCCCCCTTTCCGTTTCGATGGGACCCCACCCACCTCACTTATCTAGGGATTCACTTATCCGCAGACCCCTCCCTCCTCTACTCCCACAATGTCCAACCTATTCTCACCAAAATTCAGACTGAGCTTGGTCTCTGGCAAAATCTTCCCCTTAACCTCTTAGGGCATTGCAATCTTGTCAAAATGGCAAGCTTTCCCAAATTGCTCTTTGTGCTTCAGATGGTCCCCATTTTGCTCACAAAATCGGACTTGTCCCTTCTTAACTCACATATATCCAAGTTTATATGGGCCAATAAACGACCTCGGATAAGTTTTCTCAAGCTGTCCCAATCAGTACAGAATGGAGGATTACATTTGCCCAACATAGAGCAGTACAATAGGGCCTGCCTCCTTCGCATAGCTATGGACTGGCTCAGCACCAGGAATATCTTCACCGATTCCCTGATAGACTCTCAACTGTGCGCCCCTTTGTCCCATAGCTACATCCTTCATGCCAGTAGTGCCACTCTGAAGAAGCCTCATTTAGACAATACCCTCTTAACCTCTGCTATCCTGGCATGGAAAAGGTCTAGGAAATCATTAGAAATACATGGCCTTCATTCTCCGTTTCTCCCATTTCTGGAGAACTTAGACTTCCACAATGGACATGCTTCCTTCCCTTTTAATAGCTGGCACACGGCGGGCATCACACACGTTCGCGATCTCCTCAACTCCCTCCATGAACCACTCACTTTCACTGAGGCCATGGACAAATATAACATTAGCCCTAGCCACAAATTCTATTTCTTTCAGGCTTCTCACTATGTCCGTTCGGTCCTGACACGACTTAATAACAATGATTTCCTTAGCCCCCTGGACACGCTCATGCATTCCGGCATTTACTCCATCTCGACTATTTACACCCGAATCCGCACAGACATCGTCCCCTCTATCGACCTCTTACAACTTGAAAAATGGTCATCTCAACTCCCCTCTATGTCCCCGGAAGCAGTGTTGGACTCTTTTAATTTATCTCTGAGGCTTATTCCAGCGAGTATCTACCAGGAAATGTCATACAAGATTTTGCACAGGGCTTACATTTCCCCAAAACGAAGTCACTTGATGGGCCTCTCGGAGTCTGCAGCATGCATCAAATGCACTGCACCGGTAGCTGACATTATGCATTGCTTCTGGCATTGCCCTCATATACAAACATTTTGGGGTGGGCTACAGGTGTATATCTTCTCTACACTGGGTATTGACTTCCAATGTATCGCCTCTTGGGCCCTCTTCGGATACCTCCTAGATCAGCCAAACATTCCCTCTCCCGACAAAAAACTAGTGACACTTTTATCGGCTGTGGGGAGGAAGGCTATTCTTCAACAGTGGATACACGATACTCCCCCCTCCTTAGCCATGGCTACCTCTAGACTGCTCTTTCTCTTTACCATGGATTGGTTGGAGACCACTCTTGATAAGGAGACTCTAACCCCCAAATTGTTCCAATGCTGGGGAATGTTTATACATACACTGCCCACATCCACTAAATTTGCCATTCAACAATGTTTCCATCACACCACCTGTTACTGCCACCAACTTCTAGATCTTTGACCCCCCATCTCTCTCCCATAACTCTGTACTGCAGATGCCCTCTCTCTGCACTCCACATCATCCTTCCTCTCTTTCTTTATCTCATCCACCTCTCTCTATCCCCTCTCTGACTTCTCTTAGACCTCCAGTACTTGTATCTTTCTCTTTTCTTTGCTCGGATATTCTCTCCATGGATGGGTCGATGGACCCCTGGCCTTGGCGGACACTGTTTTTGTTGTATTTCCTTTTTGGTTTTGTTTGTGTGTTTTAATTTATCTTATGCGTCCTCCATGTTGTAGGATGCCTTTATATAATTACAGCTTTAGTATCATTTCAGACCGATCATGATTTTATAGAGGTAAACTTTTTTTTTTTTTTGCCTCTTTTCGCACTAATTTTCCTGTATAATGTTCCGGTCACCTTTTCTAGTAATTATGTTATTTGTTTGAAAACGGAAAACGTTAGGTATCTTCGAGATTATACAGTTACCCATCTATAACTCTCTGTTAGCGAGCTATTATTTCTGTACATCGGGTCCTGTATTTACTATATGTATTGTCCATTTTGGCTTGTACTTATACCTCAATAAAATATATTTTGAAAAAAAAAAATAAATAAATTGTGGAAGGTGAGGTTATTTGGGAGGGTGGGAAAAATATCAGCTTAGTTATAGACATGTTAAGTTTAAGAAAGCGTGGAGATGCCCAGGAGGAAATAGCAGAGAGACAGATGGAGATACGAGTTTGGAGAGAGGGTGAAAGGTCAAGGAAAAATAGGTAGCTCTGAGTGTCATCAGAATAAAGATGGTATTGGAGGTCAAAGAAGCTGATGATCTCACCTAAAGAGGATGTATAAAGGAAGAATAGAAGAGATCCAAAAACAAAACCTTGAGGATCACCTACTAGAAGTGGAATTGATGGAGAAGTGGAATCATGAGAGGAGACAGAGTAAGAATAGTCAGAGATGTAGGAGGACAGCCAGGAGAGGGCAGTACCATGCAAACCAAGGGAGTGAAGGACTTGCAGGAAGAGATGGTGGTCCACAGTGTCACAAGCAGAAGAAAGGTCAAGGAGAATTAGCAGAGAGTAGTGGCCCTAGGATTTTGCTACAAGAAGGTCATTGCTGAAGTAATAGCTAATATGCCAAATGCAATGATATTTACCCCTCTGGATGTCGAATATGAATTCTGGCAGATCACAAGGGACAAAGACTTGTCCATGCTCACCATGTTCATGACACCTGTGGGTAGGTATGCATATCTTTAAAATGGCCTATAGCATATGCACTGGCAGTGAAGTATTCCAATGTTACATGAAGCATCTCTTCAAGGAATACCCTTGTTTGATTAATGTGGATGATATCTTTGTTTGGGGTCACAGCATGGAAGAACACAACATGCAATTCAGCAAGGTCCTCCAAAGAATCCATGAAATCAATATGCAGTTAAACCCTGACAAGTGATTCAGAGTCACTGAGGTCCCAAATGTTGGCCATATCTTACAAATGTGTCCTCATACAACTAGCCTCAATATGCCATGTGGTGTGAGAAGCTGACAGCTAGGTGATGATGTGTGATGTCATCGACGGATGCTACTGGTGGAGATGTGAGCACATCTGTCTTTTATGGTGGTAAGTACTTTTTCCATATTTGCCTAATTTTGGAAACTAGTTTCAGGGAGATTACACTTAGCAGTATCATGCACTGGCAGTATCATGTACTGCATAAAGTGCTGCGTGATGTTGAGGGTGTATGCATTGCTATGCCCAAAGGATATGTCTAGCTACACCCACAGGCATATCAACTGCCTCTCAGGGGTGTGTCCTGCAGTGGCTGTCCCCCAGGACTTGCACCAACCCTGTGCTACTGTAGGTGCAGAATCTCTGTCAGTGTATGGCCTCCAAGGTTCAGTTGTACACGGCTAAACTTCACTCCAGTAACATGTGAACCAAACGCTCATCTATGGTCAGAGCCGGCGCAACCCGCTCAGCAAGGCCCGCAAATCAGGGAGGCTACAGGATGGAAAGGCGCTCTCTCCGCTCTGCTACCTTGCTGATGCGCCGTGTTGCTGCTGGCTGCCACAGCACCTGTCACACTGTGACAGGCTGCGGCGCCGCAAGTGTGAACAGAAGCTTTTCTGTCACTGTGACAGTGTGAGCTCCTAGTGTGAGTCAGCTCCCCCTCCCTCTCCTCCTTGCTCCTCCCCACTCCTCCCCGCTGCCCATGTCAGTGGAAGACAGGCTGCAGCGTCGCCTCCCCCAACTCCTCTCTTCTAGAGATGAGCGGGTTCGGTTCCTCGGAATCCGAACCCGCCCGAACTTCATGTTTTTTTACACGGGTCCGAGCGACTCGGATCTTCCCGCCTTGCTCGGTTAACCCGAGCGCGCCCGAACGTCATCATCCCGCTGTCGGATTCTCGCGAGGCTCGGATTCTATCGCGAGACTCGGATTCTATATAAGGAGCCGCGCGTCGCCGCCATTTTCACACGTGCATTGAGAGTCATAGGGAGAGGACGTGGCTGGCGTCCTCTCCGTTTAGAGAAGAGAGAGACACAGTAGAGACGAGAGAGACACAGTAGTAGTAATTTTGGGGAGCATTATTAGGAGGAGTACTACTATACTACTATACTACTTGCTGAAGTGATATAGATAGATTAGATAGTGTGACTGTAAGTGTATTGTATTAATTATCTGACTTGTGGGGGAGACACTGACAGTGGGGAGCAGTTAGAGTCTGAGAGCAGGACTCAGGAGTACATATAACGTACAGTGCACACTTTTGCTGCCAGAGTCAGTGCCACACTGCCATTGTTGTGACCACACTGACCACCAGTATAATAATATATTTTGTGATTGTCTGCTTAGGACTCGGAGTACTAGTTGCAAGTTGCAACGTGACCTGACCACCAGTTTAATAATCAATCACCACCAGTTTAATATATATATATATATATAATTGTATATAATATATATATATATATATATATAAAATATTGTATACCACCTACCCGTGGTTTTTTTTTTTCATTCTTCTTTATACATACTACTATAGTAGCTTACTGTAGCAGTCTGCGGTGCTGCTGACCTGACAGTGTCCAGCAGGTCCGTCATCAGTCATTACATAATAAATATATATAGTACCTGTCCGGCTGCAGTACTAGTGATATTATATTGATTTCATCTCATTATCAATAATTTATCATCCAGTCTAGACTCTATATTAGCAGCAGACACAGTACGTTAGTCCACGGCTGTAGCTACCTCTGTGTCGGCACTCGGCAGTCCATCCATAATTGTATACCACCTACCCGTGGTTTTTTTTTTCTTTCTTCTTTGTACATACTACTATAGTATAGTAGCTTACTGTAGCAGTCTGCGGTGCTGCTGAGCTGACAGTGTCCAGCAGGTCCGTCATCAGTCATCATTACCTAATAAATATATTATCTACCTGTCCGGCTGCAGTACTAGTGATATTATATATACATACATATATATATTGATTTCATATCATTATCATCCAGTCTATATTAGCAGCAGACACAGTACGTTAGTCCACGGCTGTAGCTACCTCTGTGTCGGCACTCGGCAGTCCATCCATAATTGTATACCACCTACCCGTGGTTTTTTTCTTTTCTTTCTTCTTTGAACATACTACTATAGTATAGTAGCTTACTGTAGCAGTCTGCGGTGCTGCTGAGCTGACAGTGTCCAGCAGGTCCGTCATCAGTCATCATTACCTAATAAATATATTATCTACCTGTCCGGCTGCAGTACTAGTGATATTATATATACATACATATATATATTGATTTCATATCATTATCATCCAGTCTATATTAGCAGCAGACACAGTACGTTAGTCCACGGCTGTAGCTACCTCTGTGTCGGCACTCGGCAGTCCATCCATAATTGTATACCACCTACCCGTGGTTTTTTTTTCTTTCTTCTTTGTACATACTACTATAGTATAGTAGCTTACTGTAGCAGTCTGCGGTGCTGCTGAGCTGACAGTGTCCAGCAGGTCCGTCATCAGTCATCATTACCTAATAAATATATTATCTACCTGTCCGGCTGCAGTACTAGTGATATTATATATACATACATATATATATTGATTTCATATCATTATCATCCAGTCTATATTAGCAGCAGACACAGTACGTTAGTCCACGGCTGTAGCTACCTCTGTGTCGGCACTCGGCAGTCCATCCATAATTGTATACCACCTACCCGTGGTTTTTTTTTTCTTTCTTCTTTGTACATACTACTATAGTATAGTAGCTTACTGTAGCAGTCTGCGGTGCTGCTGAGCTGACAGTGTCCAGCAGGTCCGTCATCAGTCATCATTACCTAATAAATATATTATCTACCTGTCCGGCTGCAGTACTAGTGATATTATATATACATACATATATATATTGATTTCATATCATTATCATCCAGTCTATATTAGCAGCAGACACAGTACGTTAGTCCACGGCTGTAGCTACCTCTGTGTCGGCACTCGGCAGTCCATCCATAATTGTATACCACCTACCCGTGGTTTTTTTCTTTTCTTTCTTCTTTGTACATACTACTATAGTATAGTAGCTTACTGTAGCAGTCTGCGGTGCTGCTGAGCTGACAGTGTCCAGCAGGTCCGTCATCAGTCATCATTACCTAATAAATATATTATCTACCTGTCCGGCTGCAGTACTAGTGATATTATATATACATACATATATATATTGATTTCATATCATTATCATCCAGTCTATATTAGCAGCAGACACAGTACGTTAGTCCACGGCTGTAGCTACCTCTGTGTCGGCACTCGGCAGTCCATCCATAATTGTATACCACCTACCCGTGTTTTTTTTCTTTTCTTTCTTCTTTGTACATACTACTATAGTATAGTAGCTTACTGTAGCAGTCTGCGGTGCTGCTGAGCTGACAGTGTCCAGCAGGTCCGTCATCAGTCATCATTACCTAATAAATATATTATCTACCTGTCCGGCTGCAGTACTAGTGATATTATATATACATACATATATATATTGATTTCATATCATTATCATCCAGTCTATATTAGCAGCAGACACAGTACGTTAGTCCACGGCTGTAGCTACCTCTGTGTCGGCACTCG
Source organism: Pseudophryne corroboree (assembly GCF_028390025.1). NCBI lineage: Eukaryota > Metazoa > Chordata > Amphibia > Anura > Myobatrachidae > Pseudophryne > Pseudophryne corroboree. Next base: position 316,863,057 of record NC_086450.1, on the reverse strand, counting down.
GCAGTCCATCCATAATTGTATACCACCTACCCGTGGTTTTTTTTTTTCTTTCTTCTTTGTACATACTACTATAGTATAATAGCTTACTGTAGCAGTCTGCGGTGCTGCTGAGCTGACAGTGTCCAGCAGGTCCGTCATCAGTCATCATTACCTAATAAATATATTATCTACCTGTCCGGCTGCAGTACTAGTGATATTATATATACATACATATATATATTGATTTCATATCATTATCATCCAGTCTATATTAGCAGCAGACACAGTACGTTAGTCCACGGCTGTAGCTACCTCTGTGTCGGCACTCGGCAGTCCATCCATAATTGTATACCACCTACCCGTGGTTTTTTTTTTCTTTCTTCTTTGTACATACTACTATAGTATAGTAGCTTACTGTAGCAGTCTGCGGTGCTGCTGAGCTGACAGTGTCCAGCAGGTCCGTCATCAGTCATCATTACCTAATAAATATATTATCTACCTGTCCGGCTGCAGTACTAGTGATATTATATATACATACATATATATATTGATTTCATATCATTATCATCCAGTCTATATTAGCAGCAGACACAGTACGTTAGTCCACGGCTGTAGCTACCTCTGTGTCGGCACTCGGCAGTCCATCCATAATTGTATACCACCTACCCGTGGTTTTTTTTCCCTTTCTTCTTTGTACATACTACTATAGTATAGTAGCTTACTGTAGCAGTCTGCGGTGCTGCTGAGCTGACAGTGTCCAGCAGGTCCGTCATCAGTCATCATTACCTAATAAATATATTATCTACCTGTCCGGCTGCAGTACTAGTGATAGTATATATACATACATATATATATTGATTTCATATCATTATCATCCAGTCTATATTAGCAGCAGACACAGTACGGTAGTCCACGGCTGTAGCTACCTCTGTGTCGGCACTCGGCAGTCCATCCATAATTGTATACCACCTACCCGTGGTTTTTTTTTCTTTCTTCTTTGTACATACTACTATAGTATAGTAGCTTACTGTAGCAGTCTGCGGTGCTGCTGAGCTGACAGTGTCCAGCAGGTCCGTCATCAGTCATCATTACCTAATAAATATATTATCTACCTGTCAGGCTGCAGTACTAGTGATATTATATATACATACATATATATATTGATTTCATATCATTATCATCCAGTCTATATTAGCAGCAGACACAGTACGGTAGTCCACGGCTGTAGCTACCTCTGTGTCGGCACTCGGCAGTCCATCCATAATTATACTAGTATCCATCCATCTCCATTGTTTACCTGAGGTGCCTTTTAGTTGTGCCTATTAAAATATGGAGAACAAAAATGTTGAGGTTCCAAAATTAGGGAAAGATCAAGATCCACTTCCACCTCGTGCTGAAGCTGCTGCCACTAGTCATGGCCGAGACGATGAAATGCCAGCAACGTCGTCTGCCAAGGCCGATGCCCAATGTCATAGTACAGAGCATGTCAAATCCAAAACACCAAATATCAGTAAAAAAAGGACTCCAAAACCTAAAATAAAATTGTCGGAGGAGAAGCGTAAACTTGCCAATATGCCATTTACCACACGGAGTGGCAAGGAACGGCTGAGGCCCTGGCCTATGTTCATGGCTAGTGGTTCAGCTTCACATGAGGATGGAAGCACTCAGCCTCTCGCTAGAAAAATGAAAAGACTCAAGCTGGCAAAAGCAGTAGCACCGCAAAGAACTGTGCGTTCTTCGAAATCCCAAATCCACAAGGAGAGTCCGACTCCAATTGTGTCGGTTGCGATGCCTGACCTTCCCAACACTGGACGTGAAGAGCATGCGCCTTCCACCATTTGCACGCCCCCTGCAAGTGCTGGAAGGAGCACCCGCAGTCCAGTTCCTGATAGTCAGATTGAAGATGTCAGTGTTGAAGTACACCAGGATGAGGAGGATATGGGTGTTGCTGGCGCTGGGGAGGAAATTGACCAGGAGGATTCTGATGGTGAGGTGGTTTGTTTAAGTCAGGCACCCGGGGAGACACCTGTTGTCCGTGGGAGGAATATGGCCACTGACATGCCTGGTGAAAATACCAAAAAAATCAGCTCTTCGGTGTGGAAGTATTTCAACAGAAATGCGGACAACAGGTGTCAAGCCGTGTGTTGCCTTTGTCAAGCTGTAATAAGTAGGGGTAAGGACGTTAACCACCTCGGAACATCCTCCCTTATACGTCACCTGCAGCGCATTCATAATAAGTCAGTGACAAGTTCAAAAACTTTGGGTGACAGCGGAAGCAGTCCACTGACCAGTAAATCCCTTCCTCTTGTAACCAAGCTCACGCAAACCACCCCACCAACTCCCTCAGTGTCAATTTCCTCCTTACCCAGGAATGCCAATAGTCCTGCAGGCCATGTCACTGGCAATTCTGACGAGTCCTCTCCTGCCTGGGATTCCACCGATGCATCCTTGAGTGTAATGCCTACTGCTGCTGGCGCTGCTGTTGTTGCTGCTGGGAGTCGATGGTCATCCCAGAGGGGAAGTCGTAAGCCCACTTGTACTACTTCCAGTAAGCAATTGACTGTCCAACAGTCCTTTGCGAGGAAGATGAAATACCACAGCAGTCATCCTGCTGCAAAGCGGATAACTGAGGCCTTGACAACTATGTTGGTGTTAGACGTGCGTCCGGTATCCGCCGTTAGTTCACAGGGAACTAGACAATTTCTTGAGGTAGTGTGCCCCCGTTACCAAATACCATCTAGGTTCCACTTCTCTAGGCAGGCGATACCGAGAATGTACACGGACGTCAGAAAAAGACTCACCAGTGTCCTAAAAAATGCAGTTGTACCCAATGTCCACTTAACCACGGACATGTGGACAAGTGGAGCAGGGCAGGGTCAGGACTATATGACTGTGACAGCCCACTGGGTAGATGTATGGACTCCCGCCGCAAGAACAGCAGCGGCGGCACCAGTAGCAGCATCTCGCAAACGCCAACTCTTTCCTAGGCAGGCTACGCTTTGTATCACCGCTTTCCAGAATACGCACACAGCTGAAAACCTCTTACGGCAACTGAGGAAGATCATCGCGGAATGGCTTACCCCAATTGGACTCTCCTGTGGATTTGTGGCATCGGACAACGCCAGCAATATTGTGTGTGCATTAAATATGGGCAAATTCCAGCACGTCCCATGTTTTGCACATACCTTGAATTTGGTGGTGCAGAATTTTTTAAAAAACGACAGGGGCGTGCAAGAGATGCTGTCGGTGGCCAGAAGAATTGCGGGACACTTTCGGCGTACAGGCACCACGTACAGAAGACTGGAGCACCACCAAAAACTACTGAACCTGCCCTGCCATCATCTGAAGCAAGAAGTGGTAACGAGGTGGAATTCAACCCTCTATATGCTTCAGAGGTTGGAGGAGCAGCAAAAGGCCATTCAAGCCTATACAATTCAGCACGATATAGGAGGTGGAATGCACCTGTCTCAAGCGCAGTGGAGAATGATTTCAACGTTGTGCAAGGTTCTGCTGCCCTTTGAACTTGCCACACGTGAAGTCAGTTCAGACACTGCCAGCCTGAGTCAGGTCATTCCCCTCATCAGGCTTTTGCAGAAGAAGCTGGAGACATTGAAGGAGGAGCTAACACGGAGCGATTCCGCTAGGCATGTGGGACTTGTGGATGGAGCCCTTAATTCGCTTAACAAGGATTCACGGGTGGTCAATCTGTTGAAATCAGAGCACTACATTTTGGCCACCGTGCTCGATCCTAGATTTAAAGCCTACCTTGGATCTCTCTTTCCGGCAGACACAAGTCTGCTGGGGTTGAAAGACCTGCTGGTGAGAAAATTGTCAAGTCAAGCGGAACGCGACCTGTCAACATCTCCTCCTTCACATTCTCCCGCAACTGGGGGTGCGAGGAAAAGGCTCAGAATTCCGAGCCCACCCGCTGGCGGTGATGCAGGGCAGTCTGGAGCGACTGCTGATGCTGACATCTGGTCCGGACTGAAGGACCTGACAACGATTACGGACATGTCGTCTACTGTCACTGCATATGATTCTCTCAACATTGAAAGAATGGTGGAGGATTATATGAGTGACCGCATCCAAGTAGGCACGTCACACAGTCCGTACTTATACTGGCAGGAAAAAGAGGCAATTTGGAGGCCCTTGCACAAACTGGCTTTATTCTACCTAAGTTGCCCTCCCACAAGTGTGTACTCCGAAAGAGTGTTTAGTGCCGCCGCTCACCGTGTCAGCAATCGGCGTACGAGGTTACATCCAGAAAATGTGGAGAAGATGATGTTCATTAAAATGAATTATAATCAATTCCTCCGTGGAGACATTGACCAGCAGCAATTGCCTCCACAAAGTACACAGGGAGCTGAGATGGTGGATTCCAGTGGGGACGAATTGATAATCTGTGAGGAGGGGGATGTACACGGTGATATATCGGAGGATGATGATGAGGTGGACATCTTGCCTCTGTAGAGCCAGTTTGTGCAAGGAGAGATTAATTGCTTCTTTTTTGGTGGGGGTCCAAACCAACCCGTCATTTCAGTCACAGTCGTGTGGCTGACCCTGTCACTGAAATGATGGGTTGGTTAAAGTGTGCATGTCCTGTTTATACAACATAAGGGTGGGTGGGAGGGCCCAAGGACAATTCCATCTTGCACCTCTTTTTTCTTTAATTTTTCTTTGCGTCATGTGCTGTTTGTGGAATGTTTTTTGGAAGGGCCATCCTGCGTGACACTGCAGTGCCACTCCTAGATGGGCCCGGTGTTTGTGTCGGCCACTAGGGTCGCTTATCTTACTCACACAGCTACCTCATTGCGCCTCTTTTTTTCTTTGCGTCATGTGCTGTTTGGGGAGGGTTTTTTGGAAGGGCCATCCTGCGTGACACTGCAGTGCCACTCCTAGATGGGCCCGGTGTTTGTGTCGGCCACTAGGGTCGCTTATCTTACTCACACAGCTACCTCATTGCGCCTCTTTTTTCTTTGCGTCATGTGCTGTTTGGGGAGGGTTTTTTGGAAGGGCCATCCTGCGTGACACTGCAGTGCCACTCCTAGATGGGCCCGGTGTTTGTGTCGGCCACTAGGGTCGCTTATCTTACTCACACAGCTACCTCATTGCGCCTCTTTTTTTCTTTGCGTCATGTGCTGTTTGGGGAGGGTTTTTTGGAAGGGCCATCCTGCGTGACACTGCAGTGCCACTCCTAGATGGGCCCGGTGTTTGTGTCGGCCACTAGGGTCGCTTATCTTACTCACACAGCTACCTCATTGCGCCTCTTTTTTTCTTTGCGTCATGTGCTGTTTGGGGAGGATTTTTTGGAAGGGCCATCCTGCGTGACACTGCAGTGCCACTCCTAGATGGGCCCGGTGTTTGTGTCGGCCACTAGGGTCGCTTATCTTACTCACACAGCTACCTCATTGCGCCTCTTTTTTTCTTTGCGTCATGTGCTGTTTGGGGAGGGTTTTTTGGAAGGGACATCCTGCGTGACACTGCAGTGCCACTCCTAGATGGGCCCGGTGTTTGTGTCGGCCACTAGGGTCGCTTATCTTACTCACACAGCTACCTCATTGCGCCTCTTTTTTTCTTTGCGTCATGTGCTGTTTGGGGAGGGTTTTTTGGAAGGGCCATCCTGCGTGACACTGCAGTGCCACTCCTAGATGGGCCCGGTGTTTGTGTCGGCCACTAGGGTCGCTTATCTTACTCACACAGCTACCTCATTGCGCCTCTTTTTTTCTTTGCGTCATGTGCTGTTTGGGGAGGGTTTTTTGGAAGGGACATCCTGCGTGACACTGCAGTGCCACTCCTAGATGGGCCCGATGTTTGTGTCGGCCACTAGGGTCGCTTATCTTACTCACACAGCTACCTCATTGCGCCTCTTTTTTTCTTTGCGTCATGTGCTGTTTGGGGAGGGTTTTTTGGAAGGGACATCCTGGGTGACACTGCAGTGCCACTCCTAGATGGGCCCGGTGTTTGTGTCGGCCACTAGGGTCGCTTAGCTTAGTCATCCAGCGACCTAGGTGCAAATTTTAGGACTAAAAATAATATTGTGAGGTGTGAGGTATTCAGAATAGACTGAAAATGAGTGTAAATTATGGTTTTTGAGGTTAATAATACTTTGGGATCAAAATGACCCCCAAATTCTATGATTTAAGCTGTTTTTTAGTGTTTTTTAAAAAAAAACACCCGAATCCAAAACACACCCGAATCCGACAAAAAAAATTCGGTGAGGTTTTGCCAAAACGCGGTCGAACCCAAAACACGGCCGCGGAACCGAACCCAAAACCAAAACACAAAACCCGAAAAATTTCAAGTGCACATCACTACTCTCTTCCCTCCCCTATATCCCTGAAGACGCAGCAGCCTTCGGCACCGCCCCCCTCTCTCCCCTTCCATCAGTTATGGAGTCAAATAGGAGACACAGGAAGTCACATCACATGATATACATGTGACTGTGGGATCTATTCATGAAACAGTGAAAAGAGTGGAGAAATGAGCCTGTGGAGAAGTTGCCAATGGCAACCAATCAGCTGCTCTGTACAATTGTATAGTATGCAAATTATAAATGTTACTTCAATGCTGATTGGTTACCATGGGCAACTTCTCCACCGGCTTGCTTCTCCACACTTTTCACTGCTTCATGAATAGACCCCTAAGTGTGCACTGTCTGGAGGAGCAAGCAAGCTGTCGTGAGAAGAGGAGGAGGAGCAGCCAGCCAGTTGTATCCTATTCATGTGTCTGGTGGGGGGAAGGGGGGGGGGGGGGCGTAGATGTATCCTATTCATGTGTCTGGGAGGGGGGTAGTTGTATCCTATCATGTGTCTGGGGAGGGGGGTAGTTGTATCCTATTCATGTGTCTGGGGTGGGGGGGTTAGTTGTATCCTATTCATGTGTCTGAGATGGGGGGGTTAGTTGTATCCTATTCATGTGTCTGGGGTGGTGGGGGGGTAGTATCCTATTCATATGTCTGGGGTGGGGGGGTAGTATCCTATTCATGTGTCTGGGGAGGGGAGTGGTATCCTATTCATGTGTCTGGGATGGGGGGGTAGTATCCTATTTGTGTGTGCCGGGGAGGGGGGGTAGTATTATATTCATGTGTGCATATGCCAGGGGAGGGGGGTAGTATTATAGTTGTGTGTGCCGGGGAGGGGGGTAGTATTATAGTTGTGTGTGCCGGGGAGGGGGTTAGTATTATATTCATGTGTGCATGTGCCGGGGAAGGGGGATAGTATCATATTCGTGTGTGCCAGGTAGGGGGGGTAGTATCAAATTCATGTATGCTGGGGAGGTGGGTGTCATATTAATGTGTGCTGCGGGTGGGGGAGGGGGCAGAAGTGGCATATAAACAGTATGTTGCGGGCTGGGTTCCCTACTTTGAAAACCCAGTGGTGTGAGGAAAGAAAAAGGGAAATGTTCATCTGCTTTGGCGCTCTGCTGTCATCTGTTCCCCGCTGCTGTGCTCTCTGACCGCTGGGCCAGATCCAGCATGTGTAGTGTGTGCAGACAAAGAGGGTGCAGGGTAGTGGCAGTGTCATGTGTGGGCTGTGGGGTGCAGGGTAGCAGTGGTAGTGTGTGCAGGGAGGAGGAGGGGGATGCAGGGTAGCAGCTGTAGTATGTGTGCGGGAAGAGGGGGTGCAGGGCAGCAGCAGTAGTGTAATGTAGTGTGTGCGGGGAGAGGGGTGCAGGGTAGCAGCGTTAGTGTAATATAGTGTGTGTGGGGAGTGGGGTGCAGGGTAGCAGCGGTAGTGTGTGCGGGGAGAGGGGTGCAGGGTAGCAGTGGCAGTGTAATGTGTGTGTGGAGAGGGGTGCTGGATAGCAGTGGTAGTGTAATGTAGTGTGTGCGGGGAGAGGGGTGCAGGGTAGCAGCGGTAGTGTAATGTAGTGTGTGCGGGGAGAGGGGTGCAGGGTAGCAGCGGTAGTGTGTGCGGGGAGAGGGGTGCAGGGTAGCAGCGGTAGTGTAATGTGTGTGTGGAGAGGGGTGCTGGGTAGCAGCGGTAGTGTAATGTAGTGTGTGCGGGGAGAGGGGTGCAGGGTAGCAGCGGTAGTGTGTGCAGGGAGAGGGGTGCAGGGTAGCAGCGGTAGTGTAATGTGTGTGTGGAGAGGGGTGCAGGGTAGCAGCGGTAGTGTAATGTAGTGTGTGCGGGGAGAAGATGCAGGGTAGCAGCGGTAGTGTGTGCGGGGAGAGGGGTGCAGGGTAGCAGCGGTAGTGTATTGTGTGTGTGTGGAGAGGGGTGCTGGGTAGCAGCGGTAGTGTAATGTAGTGTGTGCGGGGAAAGGGGTGCAGTGTAGCAGCGGTTGTGTAATGTAGTATGTGCAGGGAGAGGGGTGCAGGGTAGCAGCGGTAGTGTAATGTGTGTGTGGAGAGGGGTGCTGGGTAGCAGCGGTAGTGTAATGTAGTGTGTGCGGGGAAAGGGGTGCAGTGTAGCAGCGGTTGTGTAATGTAGTATGTGCAGGAAGAGGGGTGCAGGGTATCAGCAGTAGTGTAATGTAGTGTGTGTGGGGAGAGGGTGTGCAGGGTAGCAGCGGTAGTGTAATGTAGTGTGTGCGGGGAGAGGGGTGCAGGGTAGCAGCGGTAGTGTAATGTAGTGTGTGCGGGGAGAGGGGTGCAGGGTAGCAGCGGTAGTGTGTGCAGGGAGAGGGGTGCAGGTTATCAGCGGTAGTGTAGTGTGTGGGGAGGGAGGTTCAGGGTATCGGCTGCAGTGTAGTGTGCGTGGAGGAGGAGGAGGTACAGTATGTACCTGTCCTGTGCCCGACAGGTCCCTGGAAAATTGCTCTGTGACGCTGAATAAGAAGAAAAGAACTGCAGGAGAGGTAGTGGCCCTCATTCCGAGTTGTTCGCTTGCAAGGCGATTTTAGCAGAGTTACACACGCTAAGCCGCCGCCTACTGGGAGTGAATCTTAGCTTCTTAAAATTGCGAACGATGTATTCGCAATATTGCGATTACAAACTACTTAGCAGTTTCTGAGTAGCTTCAACCTTACTCGGCATCTGCGATCAGTTCAGTGCTTGTCGTTCCTGGTTTGACGTCACAAACACACCCAGCGTTCGCCCAGACACTCCCCCGTTTCTCCAGCCACTCCCGCGTTTTTTCCGGAAACGGTAGCGTTTTTATCCACACGCCCATAAAACGCCGTGTTTCCGCCCAGTAACACCCATTTCCTGTCAATCACACTACGATCGCCGGAGCGAAGAAAAAGCCGTGAGTAAAAATACTATCTTCATAGCAAAATTACTTGGCGCAGTCGCAGTGCGAACATTGCGCATGCGTACTAAGCAGAAAAACGCTGCGATGCGAAGAAAAATACAGAGCGAACGACTCGGAATGAGGGCCCGTGTGCGGAAGGTGAGTAATTAAAGACTAAATAAGCTAATTAGACAATTTCAATTGCTTAATTAGTCATTGGGAGGGTTGCCACAGCAGTTCATAACAATTCCGACCATTTTTCCTAAAGATATAGATTTTTTGGAAAAACTAGCTTGAAGGCATTCCTGGTTGTATGGGCTGTCCCAAAGCTTTTAGACATGAAACATACAGAGTTTGGACATGGTAGAACTTTCCCAATAGTTGCTGTGTATACTTTACACACCATACACACTTATACCATCATCTTCTCCCCACTGCTTTCAGTGGTTCTGCCGTCCCACTGCTTATTTGGGTACTATGGCCCTCATTCCGAGTTGTTCGCTCGGTAAATTTTTTCGCATCGCAGCGATTTACCGCTTAGTGCGCATGCGCAATGTCCGCAGTGCGACTGCGCCAAGTAAATTTGCTATGCAGTTAGGTATTTTACTCACGGTTTTTTCTTCGTTCTGGTGATCGTAATGTGATTGACAGGAAGTGGGTGTTTCTGGGCGGAAACAGGCCGTTTTATGGGCGTGTGGAAAAAAACGCTACCGTTTCTGGGAAAAACGCGGGAGTGGCTGGAGAAACGGAGGAGTGTCTGGACGAACGCTGGGTGTGTTTGTGACGTCAAACCAGGAACGACAAGCACTGAACTGATCGCACTGGCAGAGTAAGTCTCGAGCTACTCAGAAACTGCACAGAGAAGTCTTTTCGCAATATTGCAAATCTTTCGTTCGCAATTTTAAGAAGCTAAGATTCACTCCCAGTAGGCGGCGGCTTAGCGTGTGTAAAGCTGCTAAAAGCAGCTTGCGAGCGAACAACTCGGAATGAGGGCCAATGACTGCTTATGCCGCAATGTTTGTAAACATTGCCATGTCCTGCAATGATTTGTACTGTAAGTCACTTTTTTCTTGTTCTGTTTATGCTGTTCCTGTTTATTAACTTTGTAAGGCAGTGTAAACCCTTTGTTGTGCCATACAAGTAAATGATGATAACAGTAAAGGATATAGAAGTATTTGTAGCAATTGACCAATGTTTTCAGGAGTTATATGGCCCCAGTAGCTGACACCATCTTTAGATAGCAATAGTCATTGTAGCCTGTGGGCAGAGCCGGATTAAGACCATGGGGGGCCCGGGGCACTTAAGAGAGTGGGGCCCCTAATAGAGAAGGCAGAATATATATATATATATATATATATATATATATACACATATACACACACACACCCAGGGCCTCGCAGGGACTAGTGGGGTACAACACAAGCCTAGAGCCGGCTGTATACCATGCCCCTTGTCAGCCTCACATACCCACTCCCCTGTGTCTCCTGTACCTGACACCCCTTTGGTCCCCGTCCCTCCACTGTATATCCCAGAGGAGGTCCCTTCCCAGGTGCGGGTGCGGGGGTTAGGAGGGAGTTTATGGGGTGTGAATGTGGGAGACAGTGGGAGTAGGATGTGTGGTGGGGTTAGAGAATTTGGGTGTATGTGGGGTGAACACGGGGACTAGGCTGTGGGGTGTAGAGGATTATGGGGTGTATGTGGGGGAATAGGGTGTGTGGCAGGGGTAGAGGGTTATGGGGTGTATTGTATGGGGGGACTGGAGTAGGGTATGTTGGGAGGTAGAGCGCTATGGATGTATGTGCCCTGCACTCCCGTTCCCCCTGCCACACCGCAGATCGGATCTCTCTTCCGATCCGATCTGCGGTGCTGTGTTCCCCGGCTCCCGTCCTCACTGCAGCAGCAGCTGCGCACAGACAGGACAGCTGAGCTGAGCGACGGCTCAGCTGTCCAATAAAGTATGAATGAAGCAGCCTGCCGCTTAGTCATTGGCTGGGCACGCAAGCTGTTTCATTGATACATTATTGGACAGCTGAGCCGTCGCTCAGCTCAGCTGTCCTGTCTGTGCGCAGCTGCTGCTGCAGTGAGGACGGGAGCCGGGGAGCACAGCATCGCAGATCGGATCGGAAGAGAGATCCGATCTGCGGTGTGGCAGGGGGCCCTTTTGGAAAGGGGGGCCCGGGGTACGTATCCCCCGGGCTCCCCCCTTAATCCGGCTCTGCCTGTGGGCTACATTTCACAAAATTTACCTGGCGAGGGATTCATAGGATCTGCTGCTCCTCTCCTCCTGCTCCAAATTTGTCTCTTGTAGTGGATGGGGAATGAGAAGCTCTGATGTTTTGTCCCAGGCAAGTAGACAGATTTAACTAGGGGTTGTAGTACGCCCTGTAAAATCTGCCACCTGCAGGTGGACGCAGGGCCGGCGCTACCACTAGGCAGCTTTACGCAGCTGCCTATGGGCGGCGACCACTGGAGGGCGGCACAACACACTGAAGAAATTATCAGCCGGCAGCTCCACTCGCGATTGGCTCCCACGTCATGTTGGCTACTTCCCCCGTCCCTGCGATTGGGCTCCCCCGAATGTTATCCGCGTCCCCCCCCCCCGTGATTGTATAGCCGAATGTTACCCGCCCCCCCCCCCCCGCCTTCACGCAATCCCGCGATTGGCTCCTGCCCTACTGCATGTTGTCACCAGCTCCCCCCCTTCCCCCCGCAGTTGGACTCCCGCTCACGATTGGTATCCGCTGCCTCCCGCTCCCTCCTGCATCTTGTTACCGGCTCCTTCCTGTCCCCGCTCCGCTGCGATATACGTCAGTGTCGGAGTGTCCCAGAGAACCTGGCCCCCGCCTGCCAGAAGGACCAACTGGGCATGGAGGAGGAGGCTGCACTGAGAAGATGACAGCCGGGTCCATGGATGGCAGAGCGGGCGGACATCTGCGAGAAGCAGCGCACACCCGGGGGTTACCCTCTCACCTTGTGTCAGTAAGTGGTGTCTGTTTAGTGAGTTTGTGTCAGTAAGTGGTTTCTGTTTGTGTCAGTAAGTGGTGTCTGTGTGTCAGTAAGTGGTGTCTGTGTGCATTTGTGTCAGTAAGTGGTGTTTGTTTGTGTAAGTAAGTGGTGTCTGTGTGTCAGTAAGTGGTGTCTGTATTCTTGTCAGTAAGTGGTGCCTATGTTGGGTGTGTGTGTCAGTAAGTGATGTCTATGTAGGGTGTGTGTGTGTCAGTAAGTGGTGTGTGTGTGTGTGTGTGTGTCAGTAAGTGGTGCCTATGTAGGGTGTGTGTGTCAGTAAGTGGTGTCTATGTAGGGTGTGTGTGTCAGTAAGTGGGGTCTATGTAGGGCGTGTGTGTGTGTGTGTGTGTGTGTGTGTGTGTGTGTGTGTGTGTGTGTGTGTGTCAGTAAGTGGGGTCTGTGGTAAATGTTTGGGGTAAATGATAATAGTTTGCTGTGCTTGATGTGAGCTGCTCAATTTATAGATCAGGGAATCCGTTTTTGGAGGCGAGATTAAGCGCTGTGTTAGTGTATGTCTGGCACAGTGATGAATAAATAAATGAAAAAATGATGATATAATATAAATGAAAAGAAAGAACAAAATAGAAAAAATATGGTGGTAAATAATAATGATAAAAAATAATAATAATAATAATAATAATAATAATAAAAACTAATAATAATAAAAAAATTATGAAAAAAAATTGTGGCTTGCGGCAATGAATAGGAAAAAATGGCTTACCTTTTGTCAGGTCCTGCTCGAAATGCATTGTATATAGCGTGGGAGCAGACACAAGAGAAGGAGAAAGCACCGCCGCCAGCGTCTGCCATCACCGGAAGGCGAGACCCGAACTTCAGGTCAAAGCGCATAGCGCACAGAGCGGGACCTGACTTATGGTAAGCCAGGGACAGTGTCCACCAAGCGTTCAAAGCGGGACTATAATTTTCTCTAACCAGCTCCACACCAAATCAAATCACGTAGAAGGGCCTGTAAACATCGGGCCACTAGACCATTGTTTTTATATTTTATTATTTATTTATTTTTTATTTTTTAAATTATTCCTAGTGTCCTCTTTCCAATCTTTCTCCTTTCTTCACCTGCTGCACCTACTGCACTCTCCTCTTTTTTCCTATTCATTGCCGCAAGCCACAATTTTTTTTCATCATTTTTTTTATTATTATTATTTTTTATCATTATTATTTACCACCATATTTTTTTCTATTTTGTTCATTCTTTTCATTTATATTATATCATCATTTTTTCATTTATTTATTCATCACTACACTAACACAGCGCTTAGTCTCACCTATGTGGTAAATGTGTCAGTAAGTGGTGTGTGTGTGTGTGTGTGTGTGTGTGTCAGTAAGTGGTGTCTTGTGACATTTATGTCAGTAAGTGGTGTTTGTGTGTGTCAGTAAGTGGTTTCTGTGTAGTATGTGCATTTGTGTCAGTAAGTGCTGTGTGTGTGTCAGTAAGTAGTGTGTGTGTGTCAGTAAGCGTTTGTGTCGGTAAGTGGTGTCTGTGTATTGTGTGTCAGTAAGTTGTATCTTTGTCAGCAAGGGGTGTCTATGTACATGCCAGTAAGTGGCGTCAGTAAGGGGTGTACTGTATATCTGTAAGTAGTGTGTGTGTCAGTAAAGGGTATATGTCAGTAAGTATCTGTGTCAGTAAATTTGTGTCAGTAAGGTATGTATGTGCCAATAACTGGTGTCTATGTCAGGGGTATTTGTCAGTAAGGGGCATCTGTGTCAGTAAGAGGTATCTGCCAGTAACTAGTGTCTATGTCATTTAGGGGGTGTCTGTCAGTAAGTATGTATGTGCCAACAAGTGATGTCTGTGTCAGTAAGTAGTGGTAGTCTATCTGTGTCATTGTGTTTGTGTCAGCGGAATCTGTGTCAGTAAACTTTTTTTTTACATAGTTTTTTTTTTAGGGGACGGTCTCTTTTTGACAGCTGTGGAACTTCTAAGAAGCCACTGCCACACATTTACCTGCGGGGCCGGTGGGTGTGGGTAGTGTGAGGGGGGGCGGCAGTAGGCAGAAGTTTTGCCTAGGGTGCCGAGAAGCCTTGCACCGGCCCTGGGTGGACGTGCGGTGAGGTAAATTGCTCAGGTGGCACTATCTAGTACCAGAGCCAGATTTACACAATGTATGAGCTCTAGGGTTCATGTTGGCATTATACACACGTCGAGCAGTATATACTGCTGGAAATTTGGTGAGTTTTGATCAGATGTGTAGAAAAGGTAGGCAGAGGAGGCACTGTCTGACCTGTCGCAGACTTTTTACTTCAGAGTTTTGACTATAAAAATTACTAGAATAATACAAAAAGATATTTCTTACATCTTATTTGCATTTTTCATATACTTTATATAGTCACAACTTTGTCTTATATGTTAGTATGACAAGAAATACTCTGCCCTCCTGCCTCACCTTTCTGCACGTCACTGCCTCCCCATCACCTATCTCTCCTGTCACCCACTGACTCTCACCCTCTCCCTGTCATCCTCTTTTCACCCTCTGCTGGTCACTCTCTACCTCTCATTGTCACCTCACCCCTTCCCCACCTGTATTAAGCCTTAAACCAGCCAACCAGCCCCTACTGTAACTGGCATTTTTCAAACACATCCTGTAACATGTCAGTTAGGAGCTGATTGGCTGGTTCTTTATCCGTCTTCACATTATCACCTTTTAAGGCCTACTAAATTTGGGCCAATGACTATGATGCGGCAGTAGTAGGGCGCAAAATTTATAGTTTCGAGGAGGGTGCCAAACACCCTAGCACAGGCCCTGTCTATGGTAGTTAAATGATGGTTATGGCTGGCAGGAGAATGTATGCTGTGGAGGCACAGAAATAAATTGGATAAATATACCAAAGGCTAGTGGCACAATATACAGTAGCAAAATATATAATGGAAAAATATAATGACTAATAGGATGAACCGACCCAGTGAATAGTAAAGTAATTAAGAACAGATTGGCTTTTATTTGATAGGATAAATACAGCTGTATATTAGCATTATAATTACACTATTGTAAGATTGGCTGTAGATTGTATTTAGCGATCAGCTGGGATCATGAGGTATGATGAAACTGATATTCAGTTTATTTAAGTAAATATATGACTGAATACATACACACTATAAGACAGCACATACATGACTATAGGACATGACTATGAGACAGCACATATACGACCATAGGGCATGACTGAGACAGCACATACATGACTATAGGACATGACTATGAGACAGCATATATGTGACTACAGGACAGCACATATATGACTATAGAAAAGTGTACAGTTGACTATAGCACAGCACATACATGACAATAGGGCATGACTATAAGACAGCACATACATGATTGTGGGACATGACTAGAAGACAGCATGTATATATGACTATAGGATAACGCATGACTATAGAAAAGTACACACATGACTACAGGATAGTACATACATGACTATAGTATAGCGAAGACATGAGTGCAGGAGATTATACATGACTATAGGACATACATACATGACTGAGGACATGACTATAATACATACATACATGACTATAGGACATATACCGTCTATACTCGAGTATAAGTCGACCCGAATATAAGCCGAGGCACCTAATTTTACCACAAAAAACTGGGAAAAATTACTGACTCGAGTATAAGCCTAGGGTGGGAAATGCACGGTGCCAGGGGTTTTTATGCTCAGGGGGTCATGCTCGTTGCCAGGGGTTCCATGCGCTAGGTGTTATGCTTGTTGCCAGGGGGTAATGCTTGCTGCTAGGGTTGTGCCCCCAGTGCCACATATACCCCCAGTGACAGATATCCCCCCACAGTGCCAGATAAAAACATGCCCCAGTTGCTTTGCCCCCAGTAGTTATGCCCCTTCTTTGCCCCCAGTAGTTGTGCCCCCTCTTTCATTGCCCCCAGTAGTTAAGCCCTCTCTTTCTTTGCCCCCAGTAGTTGTGCCCCCTCTTTCATTGCCCCCAGTAGTTATGACCCCTCTTTCTTTGCCCCCAGTAGTTGTGCCCCCTTTCTTTGCCCCCAGTAGTTGTGCCCCCTCTTTCTTTGCCCCCTGTTACTGTGCCCTCGTTGCCGCTTACAAACACACAAACACACACAAAAACAATACTTACCACTGCCCCGCTCCTGCTTCCCGACCGCTTCTTCTGCTTCTGCGCTGCTTTGCTCCGTCTGTCCACCCGCTCCGTCTGGCCGCCCGCTCCGGCGCCCGCTTCCCAGCACCCGATCATCTCTATGGGAGAGACGTCATGACGT